>NW_027493871.1:0-350553 GCF_021521415.1 Bidens hawaiensis
GTTTTCGATGTGAGCTTTAAATGACATCTACATTTTATGGGTGGTTTAGAGTGTAGAGTGGGAAAGAAAGGTTACCAGCCTATCTTATCCCTAAAACACATAAACAATTATTTCCTAAACTTGGATCGAAGCTTGGGTATTGTTTTATGATACCCAATTCTCTAAGATCGATGGCTCTGATACCAACCTGTCACACCCCCCGTCTAGGGCTTAGGAGCGTGACCCATAAGTTGGTATCGTAATTGTAAATAAATCAGAGTTACGTTTAATTTGCGAAAGACTTGTAAACTTTAAGGATCGAAAATGTAATATTCATATATTCAAAAGACGGGATGATAACACCCGCTTAAGTTACAAAATATTTATGTGTTTAATATTTACAAACCACCATGTTTATATATTAAGTTACAAAAGAAATCCGAGCCATCGGATATATCATTAGCACTTGGAATGTCGAAGTGCTATTGATATATCCGATGGCTCGGATTTCTTTTGTAACTTAATATATAAACATGGTTGTTTGTAAATATTAAACACATAAATATTTTGTAACTTAAGCGGGTGTTATCATCCCGTCTTTTGAATATATGAATATTACATTTTCGATCCTTAAAGTTTACAAGTCTTTCACAAATTAAACGTAACTCTGATTTATTTACAATTACGATACCGACTTATGGGTCACGCTCCTAGGCCCTAGACTGGGGTGTGACAAAGGAGGTTATTAAACATCATCACAGATTCAATATTATCTTTGTGTATAATGAGGAAATCGCTAAACAGGAATTCATACTTACGTAAAACCGTAGAAAACTTCCAATTGACAATGATAGACATTTTTTTGCTATTAATTTTGTTATGAAAAGCTTTAGAGTGTAAAAGAAGAAGAAGATGATGATGATGAATTAAATTGATAATTATAAAATATAAAAACGAAGTGACGGTTTAATTTTCCAAAGATCAAAATGATTATATCTATCTAATAAGTATATGATGTGTATAGTTACCCTATATTTGTAATATTTTATTAGATATTATATTTTTTATTTTAAATACTTTAACTTAAAATTGAAATACTCATATAAACAATGGTATCTTATTAAACATTTGGATACAGCTTTTTTTGTATATATTAACAATAAATATTTATTTATAACTTAATAAGAATTTTAAGAAATGATAACAAACAAAAATACAAAACGTTTTAGAACTACATAAAAAAGTATAGAACAAAAAAAGTTACATGATAACCATAAGTGTAGAATAGAGCAATTTCAAATACATGACAAATTTACTATTTATCATTCTACGTTTCCAAAAATCTATTTGTACACAACATTTGTTGTTTTATTTGTAAGCTTTGATTGTTTGTCGAGTATCACTAACTTAATACCGTCTCGACTCTTCACTCTTGATAAAGCCACATAAAGTGACCATGGGAAAATACGGGATTTTTAAGATACAATCCAACTCTTGACAATGATTGACCTTGACTTTTGTTGATTGTCATGGCAAAACATACGGAAATAGGAAACTCTTCTTTTTAATTTGAAAGGAAGTTTCTTATCAGTTGGTGTAAGGGTTACTCGACCAATTAAAGTGTGATATCCTATATTCGTACCAGAAACAACTTTAGCTTTAATTACACGTCTACCGAGACTAACGACTTGAAGGCGCCTTCCATTGCACAAACCTTTTTTGTGATTAATATTCCTTAATAGCATGATGGAAACACCAACTTTAAGAAGCAATCTATGATTAGCATTCCTGACATCTTTAAACCATTTAACAAATTAGGGGAGTACAGCTGTGGATTAACAGCGTCTTATCAGTTGGTGTACAGGGTAACTCGACTAATTAAAGTGCGATATCCTATATTCGTACCATAAACAACTTTAGCTTTAATTACATGTCTACCGAGACTAACGACTTGAAGGCGTGTTCCATTTCACAAACCTTTTTTATGATTAATATTCCTTAATAGCATGATAGGAACACCAACTTTAAGAAGCAATCTATGATTAGGCATTCCTGACATCTTTAAACCATTTAACAAATCAAGGGAGTACAACTGTGGATCAACAGCATCTGAAACGTCTTCACATTCAGCTAAACTGTCGGAACTTAGATACTCGACTTGTTCACCAGGAAAGAGGGTTAACATACGTTTGTTAATTTCTCGAACCACCTCATTCAAAGGTGCAAGCAGTGCGCGATCTTAAAAGTAAGTAAGTTCGTTGAATCTATCTAATATATTAGGATATACAAAGCTTATTAAATCACCAATCGGATCAACTGAGTTCAATATCAATAGGTCGTCTGGAATATCAATAACCGACTCTCTGTCATTTGGATCACCCAACCTTCCTTGACCTATGTCTAAAAGCCAGGCCCAGCTCCGAGAAGTCGAAATTTTTTTGGGGCCAAAGGCGAAATTTTTTTTGGGCCTTAAGTAAAAGGAACATTTTGTTGTGTTTAAACAATTTAATTTTACGTGGGCTTATTTGATTATGATTTGAGTTGTGTAAAAAACTTTTGAGTAAAAAAAAATAAAAAATGTCTTAGATAAGACTAGAACCCACAAACTCTTGGTTATAAGGCATACCTCTTTGCCACTAGACCAAGCTAGTATTTATGCAAATGTGTTTAAACATTGATTATACATATATTTTTTCCTAAAAATACATATTTTAAAAAAAAATAAAAAAAATTCGGGCCTATCGGGGTGTCGGGCCTATGGCCGTCGACTACCCAGCCACACCCTTGGGCCGAGCCTGCTAAAAGCCAATCAGCAAACTCTTTGATGTTTTTAATGTCTGAAGATCGACATCCAACTGTAAGCCTCATGTTCTTAGTTAGTTTAAGAACCTTACACTTTGACTAGATATAAGAAGAATTGATGCAAGCATTGACACATTCACTTCAGGTACCGTTCGTTACAACGGGAAAAATTTGCCGAAAATTACCACCAAAAACAACAACCTTACCTTCAAAAAGTGCTTCGGAAGTATTTGCAGAATCACCGTTCATAACATCGTTTAAAGTTCTGTCCAAAGCTTGGAAAGCATGCTTATGAATCATTGGTGCTTCATCCCAAATTATTAAGCTTGTCTTTTTCAATAATTCATAGACGTCGGTATTTTCTTTAACCTAATTATAAGAAAAAGAATATATATATATATATATATATATATATATATATATAACGTAAGATATTTTAAAGTAATTTTTTTCGAATAACAAATAAAACCACATATAATTAAAAAAGGATTCATATTAAAAGTAACATAAAGTAGGCTGTAATATTACCGGACAAATGGAATCATAGGTCAAATTAATGGGTATTAAAAATCTAGAATGTGCTATTCTTCCACCCTCCAAAAGCAAAGAAGCTATACCGCTTGAAGCAACATTCAACACGACTTCTCCCTTTGACCTTATTGATGCAGATAAGGTCTTCCATAAATATGTTTTTCCAGTACCACCGTAACCATAAACAAAAAACACGCCACCTTTTTTATCAACCAAAGCATTCATTATTTCATTATAAACACCTCTCTGTTCATCAGTTAACGAATCAAATAGATTATTAAATTCGTTATTCATGGTCTCGGTATCATATGAAAGCTCTTCCACCATCAACGGATTAGTTGCTCTTGAAATTGTTTCCAAATCTGTAAAAGGCATTTGTTGATGTCTTCTAAAACTGGAGTTGTTGCAAATTAAAAAATTTTCAATTTCAAGGAGTGCTAAGTTTTTTAGCTGCTCTTCATTAAGAATTAATCCTGAAAATAATTTAAGAAGCTACTTAAATTAATATATAATAAATAGTTATTGATGTTACATATT
This sequence comes from Bidens hawaiensis, assembly GCF_021521415.1. NCBI lineage: Eukaryota > Viridiplantae > Streptophyta > Magnoliopsida > Asterales > Asteraceae > Bidens > Bidens hawaiensis. The sequence continues at coordinate 3,850 of NW_027493871.1, forward strand.
TGGCATAATTGAAAACATTACAAAAAACATAAATCGTACCAGGGTTGTTTTGATCTTTTTGTTGTTTGCATAGTTTACCGTCAACTAAAAGTTGCCAAGTACTTTCCAAAAAAAATGAGGTCTAGATAAACTATAAGTATTAACATTGTAGCAAATAAATTCCTTAAATAATACCCGGTAGAAGTATGACTTGCTTCTTTAATTGCTTCTATGTATTCCTTATCATCATCTAAAAGACCTCTATTGTAACATGCATCTCGAAAAGTTTCAAACACAACTCCATCAACTGTTCGAACGTCTTCAAAACATTCAGGACCTTTAAACTTATTTAATAATATTCTTAGATAGTAAGCCTCGTCGAATGCTGGTGGAACGGCATGAACTCTACCAATTGCAAAACCCTTAGCCTTGGTTCCCATTTACGTAATTGGTTTTTCCAAACAAACTTTGTTGGAAACTCAGAGTATGTGAGACTCTTTGCAAGGTAATTGTTCTTATTACACTCAAACAAACCCATAAACATCGAAGAAGCATTAGTTGTTTTGTTTAAAATATCTTTAATATCTACGTTAGCACCATATATTACCTGTTGTTCACCGGGTAAAGGAAAAGCAAGCCTCGTAACAGAAGGAAGCCTATAATGAACGTCAAAGGCGAATATCCTCCAAGCTGCCTCGCATGCAGAGACATATCTGCAATCATAAAACGCTTTGATTTCATCTGAATTAGTATCTTCGTTATCACCATTGTTATTTTGTACAAGCGAAATTGTTGCTCGGTCTGGACCCTTATTAATGTATTTAAACAAATACTTTATATATCCATCTTGATTGCACCACTCAACGTTAACATGTGCTTGAAATTTTTTTAATAGAGTGTGGTTGTATGGAACAACACTTCTATTATCCATCATTATATCTGACTTAACCACATATTGTCCGTTATCTCTTCTTTTGTATACCGAAAAACCTTGAGAATCAACCGTCATCTCATCATTAAATATTTTAGGAAAATTTTTGGAGCATTTTTTGTTTACCATGCAGGTGCACTTCGGGTTAGCATCACCACATGGACCGTGAATCATATGATCATATACAAGTTTGTATAGGTCTGGATCACTGTCTTTGTTTGGAATCTCAGCAGAAATAAATTTATCTACATCTTTTGGATTATGAATCTTACTACCTGGATGCAAAAATATGCAAATATGGGCTTGCGGTAGACCCCTTTTTTGAAACTCTATCGTGTAAACAACTGCAAGAAAGATAATAAAAGTAAATATATAACATCTATAAATATTATTAACATTTTTAATATATGCAAGTAGCTCTTTTATTATAATTGTATATTCATAACATTAAATAAAATTACCTGCTTGAACCTTTCCAAACAAAGACTTATCATTCACCAACTTAATCATTGCGTCAAGCTTGAGCTTAAAAAGCCGACATAATATATCCGGCCTATCCTCAGACTTTAACGTTGTATCCTAAGAAATCTTTTAACTTCTGGCCAATTGGGATTACTTGTTATGGTTATGAAAAAATCGAGATAACCGAACCATCTACAAATACACATAGCGTCTAGATAATTTTGCATCATATATCTTGCTCCGCCAGTAAATGAGGATGGTAGAATAACACGTTGACCAGCCGTTATTGCATACCTCGTAAACTTTGGTAAGTATCACACCTATGTTGTTTACCGCGTATAAAATGTAATCTTTAAGCCTCAATCATTGTATATTTGTCAACTAAAATTTGCTGAAACAAACGCCTATCGTTTAATACGGTTGAAAATGTATTTGGCCTATCTTGAATATGATAAGCAAAAAACTCACGCATTGTAACTTTCTTGCGTGTTGCAGTTGATGAACATGAAGCATTCTTATGAAGTATATTAACCTGATAACCATCCTCACCAAAAGGATGAAACAAAGGGTATTGAAGAGGTGTATACGATGGATGAAGTTCACTGATACGCTTTAATGAACCAGATTTCTTCGTAACAAGTATATCTCTATTATCAACACGTCACCAATATCACCAATGATTAAAGCAGCAACTTCAGAACTGGATGGTAAGTTATATTGTCTGGCATCATGTTTTGTTCCAATAATACGCAATTTCAAATCTAGTTGTGGGTTTTCTTCAAAACAATCTCGTACCATTCGATAAGCTTGGACCAAATGATTATTTGAATCTAACATTGTTTTCAAATAATTAATAATATGCTTTTCTTGCTCATCGACCTTTGAATTATTATCACTGCCCACAAAAAAATATTTTTAGTTTGATTAAATATAATAAAAATTATACTAAAAGATAATATCATAACCAAAGTTGAAGAATATCGTTAAAGTATTTACCCAAATACACGTTGACGATTTGAAATCTCGTTTTCCGTGTCGTAAATGTAAAGTTTGAGAAAACTGTGGTTTACGCCCATCTAACGGTAAAAGACTTCCCAAGCAATGATAGTTTTCACCGCTAAGTCGAAACGTATAAGGCGCATTGCCTCTATTTATGGAATAGTCAATCTTTCCTCCCATAGATGTAAACGCAAACATCGAATTAAAACGTCTAATGTTTTTCAAGAAATACTTGCTCATGGTGCTTTCACCACGAAATAATTCAAGATAAGTTTCATTTGGTTTTCTAACATCGGGAAGTTCGACTTTGCCATTATAACAATAAAGGGAAAAAGCTCCTTCTTCATTACTACTACTTGGTCTGTTAACTTCTGCTTTCCACAACAATGCATTGCAACTTGGACACATAACAGATTGATTTCCATTATCAACATATTCTACAAAAGTTAAAATAGCACGATCTATAGTAACTTAGTGTAGATAAATAAATAATAATTGATTTAAATTAAAATATGAAATATATAACCAACAATTGTAGCATGTTCACTTAAATCAGCCATAGGTATAGGTACTATAGGAATTCTTTTTCTTGACCTTCTACGAAAGGTCCTAGATGACTCAGGAATGTCATCAACAACACAAGAAGCGTTTGCTCCTTCCTTAATATTATTTTTAATTAGATGATCTGCTAATGGTTAAATAAATAAAAGTTATTATAAAGGATGTTGTCAAAAATTTTGACAAATACAGATTTTGACAAATTAGACGACCATTTACATGTAATTGTTTCATTTATTTAAAAAATTTGCAAAATATGAAAATAATACTTATAAAGATAAGGCAAAATACCTGAAGAGGTATTTTGTAGTCCACTTTTGTTAATGTCAACTGAAGCAGTTCTTTTGGCATCTATAATTGATCGTCTTTCTTTCCTTTTGGACGCAGCAGAGATCACAAATGGTGTACATGTTTGAGGATCTTGAAATTATAAAGATAATGATAAAAATATTTAAGACTAAGCAAGTGTTTTAAAAACGATTGTTAAAAAATAAAAAGAGTATATGTAGTCGTGTGAAATATTTATAAATACTAATTGTTGTTTACTACATTTGAAGAGTAGACATTTGAAGTTGTTGATGGAGACACAATTTCCTTATTAGATTGTAAACGCGTTACTTGTGTTGATGAGGGAATATTTCGCAAGGTGTCGAATATCCGATAAACTGTATCATTTTACATATTAAACATAAACAAGAGAAACAAAAATTGATAACCAAATTATATAGTCAACAACATTTTGTTAACATACCAGGGACACAAGGATTAAAGGAGGAATATGTTGTATGCTGATTAGAATTTGCAAGATTAGATAAACCGTCAATATTATTTTCGTAACCAATAATCGGTATATTAGAACCACCTGAATTAAACATAATGAAATTTAGTTTTTGTTTCAAACTTTTTTTTAATAAAAATTAATAATGTATTAAAGTTTATATACTTGCGATTTGATTTCCGTTGTAAGTTGCGGAGTGATTTCCGTTTATATGATATGGTAGTGTGACAATAGGTGTTGCTTGATAATCCATGTAGTTTGTATTATTGGAAATGGTAGACAATGGTAGATGTTGACTTTCTGTTAAAGTAAAACATTTAAAAAATTAATAAATAACCATTAGTGCTTACTTAAAAAGAAATATAAACCATATACACCATATAAATATATATAAGTGCTTAATTTAAAAAAAAAAACTCTAAACATTAAAAATAATACGTATAAAACAAAAAATACCTGAGAAGTTATTTTGTAGACCAGTTTTCTTCCTACCAAACGAAGCAGTTCTTTTAGCATCTAAAATTAATCGTTTTTCTTTCCTTTTGGAGGCAGCATGGTTGACACATGGTGTACATGTTTGAGGGTCTTGAAATTACAAATTTAATAATATCAATATTTAAGGCTAAGTAAATTAACCTAAAAACGATTTGTAAATAATATATATAGTATATTTTTTGTGTGAAATATTTTTATATAGTAACCGTTGTTTTCTACATTCGAAGAGTAGACACTTGAAGTTGCGATGTGGTTTCGGTTTAATTGATATGGTAGACTGACAATCGGTGTTGGTTGATAATCCATGTAGTTTGTATTATTGGAAATGGCAGACTACGGTAATCGTTGACTTTGGAATACATTATAAACATATTATAAATTACAAAATACACTTTATTGGTTATATAATTAAAATAAAAAATATATAACTATTCATAAGTGGGTAGAATCAACTGAAATTTTATAATATACCACCGTTAATTAACTTATTTTGAGCAGATGAAGACCCTTCCTTTTTTCGTTTATTTTTGGATGTGGACATCTTGAAAAAAATATAGCAGACAAACCTTAGACGTGAGTTAAGCCGACGTCAACGAACCCTACGATAGAAACATGGAGTATTATAGATTAAGTACTCAAAACAACATTAGAAACATGAATCAAAATCAAACTCAATGTCATTTAGGAATACCGGAATAAAGTATATATATATATATATACGGATTTTGATAAACATCACAGCACTTATACATGTATTGATAAAGATGATAAAGATTAAATTGTAAAGACCAAAACTGTGAAATATGTATATGTGAAATAACCAAAAATTTACAAAAAAATATTGTTAAAGATAGATTGTGAGAAGCACTCATGGATCTAAAAATGAATGAAAACTTTTTTCAGAACATGTATGAAGAAACGATGCTTAACTTATTGTTTTGAGGAAGATACATATAATAATAATCAAAATGAAAAGAAAGTAATATGTTTGATTCTTGAAGATTAGAATGATTTATATCTCTATATATAGACAAATAGTAATGTAATTTATGTTTATTTGAAAAGAAACAATAATATAAGGCATATATTAGGGATAGTTTATTTAGGAGGTAATATGATCATCATTAACATTAAATATATGGACGGAAATAATCAAATTTATGGTGTTAATATATGAGAATTTTTACTGATATTATTGTTAATTGAATTCTTACTATTTGTAAATACTTAAGTTATAAGTATTTTTATAAAATAATAATAATAATAATAATAGATGTCATAAAGTCATAATCTATTACTCCTAGTACAAACCATACATAAAGTACCTTAAATAAGTCAATTAGTTACAAAACCTAACTGATAAACATAGCATATAACAGGTTAGCAAAGTGTACGGTCTAAAACTTAATGTATAAACATAAAAAGCAACCCATGATAGAAATGTTCATAATCAACCAACAACATCAATGAGTATCAACGAACGAGTAGCATCGTTGTACTCGAAAACAGCCAAACTTCCAATATGAAGACCATTAGACCGAACAAAAGCTAGCCAATGTCTAACCCGATACCTCTCATTATTACCATTGAGTTCAATAGCAATTTCAGTCGAGACATCAACACCATTTGGATTGATTAAAACCAAATCTGTTTCCACATCCAAGTTATTGTTCCGTGCAAACTCAACCGGCAAACGCTACAAAGAAAAATAAAATTACAAAGTTATTTGTTTAACCAACCATCACATTAAATTAAAAGACTTGTATAATATGAGTTTACTTACCAGCCTATCCCGTACAACCACTTTCAAAATGTTGTCTTCTTGAACATGAGGAACAATAATATCCAAAACCGGCTCATCAACATCTTCCACACCAACATCAACTCCTATAGATATACATTTAAGTTATCAGTGTATTAATAATATAAACTGTACTAAAATTTAGAAGATAAAAGAAACTTTGTAAAACTACCTTATAGTTGGAGGTTTTGTTCATATTCGTCATCACTTTCTATGTCTATAACCATTGGAACATAACCGTGCTCGGGATGATTGGTGGGACCGTTGTATACAAAGTCATCATCAAAATTGACACGTTCAATACCACGGCTATTAAAAACATAAATTATAAATGTCCACATACCTTGAAGACGTTGAAACACCAAATAATCATTGACAGCCAGTTTACAATGAGCGGACATGTCTTCCCACATACCAGCGAAAGCAAATCTCGGAGTAGTCAGTTTGACGCATTGGATGTATAGATTCCATAACATTCCATCAACAGACTGAGCAATGATCTCGTCATAATTTCCTGGCTCTAAACTAAAGTATTTTTTAATCTAATCATCTCTCAATGGCTACAATAAATTATAAATAAAACAAAATAGATTAATAAAATTACATAAAACAATATTTTTTATTTTACAAAACCGATTGTTCACTATTTATTAAAAAAAAATCACCGTTACTTACAAGATATTTAAGAGTGGGATAATGAACCACAGCATCAAGAACCATGTCATATTCTGGATTATCTCTAACGTAAACGAATGTCCATTCATTTTCGTTAAAGGGAGCAAAAACCAAGACATCTCCAAATATCAAACGATTGTCTTGAACAAATTGATTCCGGCCATTTTGAAAAACAAAACTTCCATTTATAAATTCAATTTGAATAAACCAATCTTTTTCTTTGTGATACACTACAACCGGGTGCATATTAGCACCTAGTTCAAAAACTCTTTCACAGAACTCAGCTGGAAGTACCTTAAATAAATATGATGTGGTAGTTAAAGTATAATGCAAGAAACAAAACATCACTAAAATAGCTTGTTAATTACAAGTTTACAAATACATAACGTCTGTCCATTCGAATTATCATAGAAAATGCAAACCGCAGGAATAACAATATGTTTTGTCAAAAAATTATATATAAATTAATAATAAATATTACGCAATAAAATTATGATAAAAAGACTAAATGATATCTTTATTTTTTATGTAATAATAAACCCAGTAGAAACATGTGTATGCCAAAATCTTAATTAAACAAATCCATTAACACATAACAATAATAACCTAACAATCAACACCCAATAAGTTGATATTACCAACTGATAAAACAATGATCGATGTTTAATCACCAAAATATTACAGTTAACACCCTCAAGCATGCACAGAGATTAAAATAAAGTTTAAATAAGTTGAAGATGAACTAACTAAACAGCCTTAGGGTTATAACTAAAACCTAAACAACAAAAATAAAGAATCTGACTAAAAATCATCTTCGATCACTTTAAATTAGGGCTAAAAACGTAGGAACAGTTTCAATTAACATAATGAAATTATATGATAAAATAAGACTTACATTTTCCATATATTGGGATAAATATGAAACAGTTTGAAGTTCTGCAAATCGTCGATTAAATCTTTGTTCGCGTTGTCCGGCATAAACTACTGAAACATCCAAGACAAATTATTTATATGATAATTAACATAAATATAATTGAAGAGTCATTGATTTTAAAATTAATAAAAGAAGATATCTATGGGCCTAAATTAATGGGCTTATTCAAATGGATCATGTTAAAAGGATATCAAATTATGGACAAATTAAAATATAATTAAATATTAAAAACTTATTTTTTTTTCTAAGATTTAAATTATGGTTTTTAAAAAACTTACTAATTTTTAAAACACACAATATTGTTAAAAATATATTATTATATTTAAGGTGTAATTTCTTACCAAATTAAACTCTAATTTAAATATCTGATAAAGATATATATATATATATATATATATACTAACAATATATTTTTGTAACATGTATAATAGAATCTCTATTTATTTGTTATTAAAGTTATATTTTAAAAAGTGTAACAAAAATATTGAATAAAAAGCTTGTTATACAAAATGTGACAAAATGATTATATAAATAAGGTGTTACCGAAAACCAAACTAAAAAAGCACAAAATAATATTTATACATATCAACCAAAAAGTAATTTTATATTATACAAATCTAAGGTTATTGTAAATAAAAATTAATTTGGAATATAAATTATGTTTGTGTCACATTCAAAATGCATGGCAAAGTCCTTATTAGTAGATTATATATACAACAAAGATCCAATCATTAAGAAAAAATAACTCCAAACATAAATATAATTAAACATTCAAATAAGGATAAATCGTTCAAAACAACCAAGTAGCGGAAATAGTCGCTCCAAAAAACACATGTTTAAAAAATCAAACTTAAAATATCCAAACATACTTAAGATGTAAAACCAAAACAAATATCCAAGAAACCAAAGTTGAACCGCTCACTTAGAATCCTTTTCCAACTTAGGAGTTAAAATAGCTGCAACATCACATGATTCACTGGTGTTCCCCATCTCTTCAATAGTCTTTGACTTAAACTTAGTGGCCGACATGCTAGCTTGATCGTCAACTTCAAAAACTTCAACCAATTTTCTCTTAAGTTTATCGTCAGAAGACGTTGACATTCCTTTATCCTCATCTGCCTGACCATCAACATTTGAACTTGGAGTTTGGTTATCTCCAATATCCGTAACCTGTTATTATTAAAGTAATCAACATCACAAAATCATGTCACACATCTTTGTGTCACCTATTTATTAGTTTCAATTATCATATTTAACAAATATATTTACCTTGACGGAAACCGATCCGGATGACTGAAATTCTGAAATAGACGCTCCCAACGAAATAGAATTAGAATTGGTTTGCTAAAATAAATAGTGTAACCATAAAATCTGTTAATGAAAATACTTCTAGAATAACATTAACTATAAAATGAATTTAGTATTAAATAATTACCAAACGTCCATTCTGCCTAATCTGTAATTCAGTGACAATATTAGTGTCATCAGTAAGCTTGTTTATACCATAATCTTCCACATTGTTTTTGAAATTGAACTCTGCCACATCGACCTTAAAAGCAAATTTGTTTTCTAAAAGACAATCCAACTCATCAGGGAATCCACCGTTTCAACCTCATTCTGTAATAAAACAAGTGGAAAAAAACTTAATATTTCAAATTGTTCATAAACAACATAATAACAATGATCAATAATAAATAATAAAATATAGTAATTGAAAACAAACTTGCTTTTGAGAATCAATCAATTCAGCTACAGTTTTATTGATCAGCATTTTAGCATCTCTATCAAAGAGAGTCAACGACACAACTCCGGTCGAATCTTGAACCCTTATCTTGATCTTGAATCTACATAATTTTTAAAATAGGTTAATAGCAAGCAAAACAGAATATTGTATATTTTGTCAATTTAAGTAAAGCCCCGAACCCGGTAGCCCTACTTTAGCGTCGGATTTACTCATAAACACAGTTCGTATAAATCAGAGTTCATTAAAACTTTCGCGGAATATAAAAACTTTCATGAAATGTTACAGCAATCCAAAACTTTCCTCAATTAAACATTCTTGTCTTTCAAAATAAACGTCAATTACATTAAAACATCTTGAGTCTTCAGATGCCAGTCTCCTATTCGCCCACCATGTGCCCGCTCAAGCTAGCTGTCTCATTCTACTCACCTGCGTGCATACTAAAAGTCAGCTACGCTGAGTGAGTTCTAGTTAATCATACACTATACAATACACATAAACTTATATTCTTTCATTCATACTTTCATACTTTCATACTTTCTTTTGTATTAACTTACTTTCATATCTTACGTTATAAAGAGCATTACGCCCTACATTCCTCGAGTATTATTAGGGCTCGGTACCCTCCTTCCTCGAGTATTATTAGGGCTCGGTACCCTCCTTCCTCGAGTATTATTAGGGCTCGGTACCCTCTTTCCTCGAATATTAGTAGGGTTCGGTTCCCTAGTTCTCGAATATTAGTAGGGTTCGATTCCCTCTTCGTTACCGTACAACCATACATCATACCTCGAGTATTATTAGGGCTCGGTACCCTTTTCGTAACCATACAACCATCATTTCCTTCTTTTATTAACTTTATCACGTTCATACACATAAGCATACATATCATACTTACCTTATACATAGCGTTACAACCTGACAGTACATGCAATATCCGAAGATCGTTCACGTACCATCAAGCAATCATTCATACATATCACATCATTCACATAAGGCATACACTTATCTCTTAGGATAAGCGTATTAACAAACATATCGAGTATGCACACAGCCCCGAAAACATAACACATAAATGGGGCTAGAACTCACCTGAACTCTGCTTCTTCCTCCGATAGTTGTAAATCCCTTCTTTAACTGAGCTCGGCTGACTGTATAAGTTACACGTATCAATACTCGCCTGATTTAATCTGGTGGCCTAGTATTAGCTTACTTTTACTTATCGTTTTTAATTTATTTTCTAATCGAACTTGACTTTAGGCGAAGTTAAACCTTAGGCGAACTTAGCTTTAGGCGAAGTTAAACCTTAGGCGAACTTAGCTTTAGGCGAAGTTAAACCTTAGGCGAACTTAGCTTTGCAGGCGAAGTTGTCATCAGGCGAACTTAGCTTTGCAGGCGAAGTTCATCAGGCGAACTTAGCTTTGCAGGCGAAGTTGTCATCAGGTGAACTTAGCTTTGCAGCGAAGTTGTCATCAGGCGAACTTAGCTTTGCAGGCGAAGTTCATCAGGCGAACTTAGCTTTGCAGGCGAAGTTGTCATCAGGCGAACTTAGCTTTGCAGCGAAGTTGTCATCAGGCGAACTTAGCTTTGCAGGCGAAGTTCATCAGGCGAACTTAGCTTGCAGGCGAAGTTGTCCAGCTGCAGGTACTGTTCGTCCTTAAATCCTTTAATCATCTTCGTTTCTTAACCAAATAACTCGATTTAGGTATCCACGGAATCGTCTGACCAGCGCCTACAAACCCTAACCATCAAATCGACCTAACATCGATGTTTAAAGGGTGCGATTTAGGCATATAGGTTACGGGTTCTTTTATCAATTGATTAACCCATCAAATCATATCCATTTTCAGTAAGTTTAGCTTTGTTGGATTCGTTTTTACCATACTAACACAGATCTATCATTTCTATACTAATCCAAACCTAAACGAACAAGTTCTCGATATAAACGTACCGTAAATGAGTCGAACTACGAACACGAGCTGGTCTTGTTGCTTTGGTTCGTCACGACGATCTAGCACCAACGAGCTCGGGTCCTCGCCTTTGGATCTTGGTTGGGGTTGTGTGTGTTTTGGAGTGTGTAGAGATTAGGATGGATAAATGGATGGAATGGAAAGGATTGGGGTTTAAGGGGGTATTTATACTCCCTTAAGCCCATGGACCGAAGGCCCATATTTCCTTTTGGTCCATATCTAATCCCATCTAATTATCCTACTAAGTCTTCATATTTTGCTATTATTATTATCGTTCCACTAACTCGTTTATTTCACCCGACAAAATAATATAATAAATATTACTTTAGAAATTTCGGGATGTTACATTAAATTTGAATTTTTTTTCACAAAATACCTAGGTGTAGGAAGAACACCTAACACATTGCATATTTCGGTTTGGCATTCATATTCATTTCCCCCTTTACCATTATTTTCCATGAGTTTACGGCTACAAGTATTACAGCCAATGTAATACCACTTTGAATCTGGACATATGGCTTTTATTGTACCAAGGATAATGATATTCTTAGGCTGCAAATAGGTAAAAGGCAGTTATGCAATATAATCGTACAAATAGTGAATTTAATAATTGACTTACAAATATAATGGTACAAATATCACAAATGTTAAACAAATCTGTAGCTTTCAAAAACTCTTCATCAACAGAAGAGAGCATCTTCACTGGAATCGGTTTACGAATAACGACATCATTACCATTCAGCAAATCAAACAAACTACAGATTTAAAATTTACACATTTAATTCAAATAAAAGGGCTAAAATTTAAATAACAAAATGTATGTAGTAAACAGAATAAAGAAAACTAAATAATATAACTGTTTTTGTATTGTTCTATCTCAAATAAATAGTCGTTTATGAACAAACGGCTAACATTAGATACAAAAGAATTGGACACATTACTTTCTCTACAAAAATTGAATATTAATGACTGAAAAAATAGTTTCACGTGATATGCTTATATTTCAATTAAGTTGAAAACAATAAAAATAATTACCTTTACCATCAGAACCGGTGTAATACTTAACCCTACCAAACTGAAGAACAATAATGGCCTGCGGTTCATCCAAATGATCAACGACATATTTAGAGAGCTCAGATGCATAATGATCCCATAGCGTGAGATACACACAATTTCCACTGAAATAAAAGAAGTGTTCAAAATCAAGATAAAATATATTAACTAAATTATATTAAATAATTAATTATAAATACTGGTACCTTAAATCACGTAACTCCATTGTACGCTTGTTCTTGTCTTTGACGTTTGATACATTGCTCTTGAAGACATGAACCACGTGACCAATTATATTTAACAGAAATAAATAATAAAAAATAACTAAAACACCAACTGGAAATCTTAGGCTACAATTAATAAATAATTGTATATTTTGAATAGATATAGTATTATACCAATTGTGGATTTCAAAGAAATTTGTTTATTGATTACTGATTCAAATGAAATCATTTTGAATCCAAACATGCGACCTTCAAACTCTTGACATGGATTAACATGAGTGTTTGGTCCCAACACTAACTTGTTGGAAAAATAAATCACTCGGTAGTTTGATCCATTTAGACCAACGCTAGGATTAACAATAGTCAGTGTAGAGCTTTTCTTCAAGAATCTTTTGAAACGAAAGATATCCTGTTTGTAAACGGTGGCTTGGATTCGATTCTCCTGTCATTAAAGAAATAAATATTTATTCAATGATAAAAACAGTACAAAGTCTAACATATATACATATTAATAAATACAAACTTACATCTTCATCCATTAAAACCATCTCGATCAAAAAATCCTCGTTGACATTTTTGTTATTCGAGCATTGATGCTCCAAAGCCTCATAACTCTAACCTTAAGAGTTGATGTTGATGTTTTGAAAACATCAATTTCATTTAGCATGGTAAAGGTTTGAGCTTCCATTGTCATATGCTTCAAATGAAAATATAAAACAGTCAAATAGAAATTTCCTAAAACTAAACACAATTATCAAAAGTGTACAACCTTAAATGGCAGAAAATACGAATGGGATAAAAGGGATATGATTATGAAAATTGATTATGTGGTTACATATTATATAGTAGAATAGAATATAGAGAATAATAATTATGTTGACCGTATTATTGTTAGAAACTTTCTAAAAATAAGTATGAATATAATCAATCGGTTTTTTGTAAATTATTATATCCAAAAATAAAATATTGTTTATGAAAATCATAAATACCATTATTAGACTAATCATACCTTTCGGATTGTTTCTGAAAATCAAAAATAACATTATCTAGAAGTTAAAATACCATAACAATTTGTATACAAATCATAATGTCCAAAAATAAAAATTTGATTATAAAAATATATATATATATATATATATATATATATATATATATATATAGAAGTTTGAATACGATAACCAATGTATGATTATATACTTCCAAATATTATTTAACATTCATAAATATTATATAAAAATAAAAGATTAATTATTAAATTATTTCCTTAAATATAGTTATTTTAGTCAAACCTTTTATAATTTTCAAGTTCAAATTTAAGTCAAAACGTAAACTAATAATAGAATAAGTTAGGTACATTAATAGTTTTAATAAATTACTGAATAAAATATATTTGGAAGATGAATATTATAATTTAATATGTAATTTAGATTTAAATTACATATTAAATTGGCCGGGAAAATATCTAAAATTAGACGGAAATTGGTAGAAAAATAAACATAAATTACAAAGTGCCCGGAAAACAATTAAGAATTTTGACGAAAATTTAATTATCAATGTTGACTGTCGAAAAAAATATCAAACTGGCCGGAAAATATCATTAGACATAAAAATATGTTTATAACAAAGTGGCCGGAATATAGTCATTGGATATTATAACTAAACAAACTGACCGGAAAATATTCATCGGGCCTTATTATAATAATTAACTAACGGAATGTGCAAAAATCGTCTGTTAATTACCTTTAATATGTTCATCGGAGAATCGATCTGTTATACGAATCATCAATTGAAGCAAAATTTTTTTTATCACATCTCCTATGACAAACGATGAATTGAACGGAATCCAATCGATTGGACAACTTTCCACATATGGAAGTGAAGAATAACATGGTGAAGAATGGAGAAGTCGGAATATGATGGCCGGAATTACAGTTTAATAGTAGCGGCGGATTAGGTTTAGTATGTTCGTATAGAGATTAGAGAGAAAAATGACTGGTTGGATTGTTTGTGGGTTATGGAAAATGGAGCGGGTATTTGTTTTTGGGTTTTGTGGTTAAGATGACACATGGCAGCAAAACAGAGACTTTTAGAATGGAAATTTGATGAGTTGGAGGCCCAGGTGGATAGCCTAGTAGAAGGACATGTGGCACAATCGTATTGATTTAATAGATTAGTAAGATGGAGGCGATGAGGGAAATATTCATGTCGATGGAAGTAATAGATACATACCCACATATAGTGTGATTAAGAAAGATTCTTTTGTCTCTAACCAAAAATCTCATTTTCCTTTTTTGTAACTTAATTATCTAGCTCAGTCAAACTGAACAATTAGGCGATGGTTTGATTGACCGTAAATGATGAACCAAAAATCATGTTCTGGTTTTTGACGTGTCACAAAACCATTAACCGAACCAAACCTCGCAATAAGCCGATGGTTTGGTTAAACCGATTAATCAATAACCAAACCAATACGTAGCTTTAGCACCCTTTCCCGTGTAAGTGGTTCTACAAATGTGGTATTTGAAGATGGTCAAATACGATCCAAAACTGCCTAGAGATGACCATTTGTACAAATTAGAGGCAGGCCCACGTTTAAGGAATCGGGGTCATGTGACTTCATTGAATTTTTGAAATTATAACAGAGCGTATATAAACGGAATTTTGAATGACACCATGATAAATATTAAAGTTGCCCTGTATTAATAGTGTAAAGGCGGGTTTAGTAGTTACAAATTGGAATTTGTACCAAATGGGTGCTGCATCGATCATGCTAAGCACCATATTTTGAAGTTCTTTTCTATGCTATCAATATCGGTGCTATAGCGATTATCAGTTCGTCTGTAAAATATCGGTCGAAATATCGACCCAGTCGAGTTTATCAGTTCAAAATTTTTGACCCAAATTTGTTAAACTTTTTGGCTCAAGGATGATTCTCGTTACCTTTTTTTGGCCCAGAGCCCAATTCCATTTGATTTAGCCCTAAGCCCTAAATATGAGGATGATTTCATGGCTTTCGATTAACTGATTAAATCATGTCTTAAATAAAAAAATATTGTTATTTTGTGTTTTGAACTGATTAAATCATGCTTTCGATTTTGGTATTAAGACTTAAGTATTAATATTAGATAACTTTTGGTGTTATATAGGATCGATTTCTTTTGAGAACCACTTTGAGTTTTAAGAACTCGAAAGAACTCAATGTAACAAAAAAAAATTTTCGAATTTTTTTACACATGTGTAATACGTAAGTGTAAGTGATGTACAAAAAATTACGATATTTTTTTACACACCGAATCGAATTTTTACACATGTGTAACTAACGTTTAAACTTGTGAAATTATCAAAAATACTTATTCTATCTCCTGCTTCATTATTTAATTAAATTTAACCTCAACCACATATTTCATATCATTTAATTAAATGTGTGGTTCAAAGTCGAGTTCTTAAAGTTTTTAAAACTCACCATGGTTCTCAAAATTACCCTCCGCGTGTTATATATATATATATATGTATATATATAAGGGATGGATCTTGCGAGAAGTGATATTACAGCGAGAAGTGAAGCTATAACTCCATTAATCCCTAATTTCACTCCCTTTCATATGATGTTACATACATATATGTAGGTTGGTTGTATTTATGTCTTAATTACACATTCAAACCTACCTACAAACATATAAATGTACTGAGCCACATTCAAACCTATGTACCTACACACATACATACACATATACAAACATACGTACCTACACACATGCATATGCACCTACACAACTCACCTACACATAAGAAAGGGAGTGAAATTAGGGATTAATGGAGTTACACATTCACTTCTCGCTATAAAAAAACTTCTGAAATGATCCAATACCTGTATATATATATATATATATTATACACCGTTATCCCACCGCAATAACCGATATCTCGGATATCGGTCAATGATCGTTATCCGTAACTTTTTGGCATTAACTACATAGCTTCTTTTAAATCAAAACGCACCATACCCTATGTAACCCAATTTAAGGTTGCAAAACACAAATACGCACAATTCAACCCTCGACTCCATTAATCATGAACAATTTCAACCCTCATTTCATCCCCAATCCGATGATTTCAGCCCTTGTCACCTCTCCCTCCAACGATCTTGTAGGTCCCGTGACCGGATCAAACAACACAACAAACTAAGAACTAGTTGTCTTGGGTCAACCTCAACTCTCGGTCTTACCCCTTAAACACAATTTCATTTCGGCTCTACGCCTAGGCGCAATTTCAATTCTATTCTTAGCCGATTGAATTATAATACCTTCTGTAAGGCCCCGTTACCGGTGCCTCACATCTGGACGTTGGATTTACTCATTCACATAGTTCTAAATATCAGAGTTAATAAAAACATTCACGAAATATAAAAAACTTTCATAAAACATTACATATCAATTCATAAGTTGTCTTAAATAACATATTGTCTTTAAAACATAAACTAATAAACGTCTAGAGTCTTTCGATGCCAACCTCTTATTCAATGCCACGTGTTCCCCTCAAGCGAACTGTTTCATCCTACTCACCTGCGTGCATACCAAAAGTCAGCTGCGCTGAGTGAGTTCTAGTTAATCATACAATATACATCACATTCATACTTACATACTTTCGTTCATACTTTCATACTTTTATCTTATTCTTGCTTACCTTCATAACTTACGTTTTAAAGAGCATTACGCCATACTTTCCTCGAGTATTATTAGTGTCTGGTTCCCTCTTTCCTCGAATATTAGTAGGGTTCGGTTCCCTCTTTCCTCGAATATTAGTAGGGTTCGATTCCCTCTTTCCTCGAGTATTATTAGGGTTCGTTCCCTCTTTCCTCGAGTATTATTAGGGCCCGGTTCCCTCTTTCCTCGAATATTAGTAGGGTTCGGTTCTCTCTTTCTCGAATATTAGTAGGGTTCGATTCCCTGGTTCCCTCTTCGTACCATCAACCATACATTACCTTTCTTTTATTAACTTTATAGCATTTATACATATAAACATACATACCATACCTTCATTATACATAGCATTAAAACTTGTCAGCACGTGCAATATCCGAAGATCGTTCACGTATTGACAAGCAATCATTCCTAACATTCACATAATCACATAAGGCATACACTTATCACTTAGGATAAATGTATTAACTAACACATCGAGTATGCACAAAGCCCAGAAAACATAACACATAAATGGGGCTAGAAACTCACCTGGATCCTGTTACGCTCTCCGTTAATCGTTGTCCCCTTCTTTAACTGAGCCCGGCTAACTATTAAATATATATTTGTTAATTAACCGTATAATTAATTTAGTTGGTAATTTAGTTAACCAACATTTTCTATGTTGGGTTTGTTTGTCTAATTCTTACATATAGGTCAATTAGGTAGATCAGTCCCACTGTTCATTGTAGCCTTTGGGCCAAACTGACCAGGCCTAAAGTCAACAGAGAACTATGTTGACCGAGAACCTGTTTTGGCCGAGAACTCTGGTCAGGCCGAGAACTCGGGTTTGACCAAGATCTCAGGTTTGACCTAGAACTTCGTTTTGACCGAGAACCCTTAGTCACTGAGAACTCTGGTCACCGAGAACTCTCGTCACCGAGAACTCTCGTTGACCGGGAACTCCAATTGACCGAAAACTAATGTTGACCGAGTTCTCGCATTGACCGAGAACCCATATGGAGGCTCAGGTCCGAGAACCCTTGTCTGATGCTTTCAGCTCAGATTTCCTATCTTTAAGATCCATTTTTGGCCATACTAACGGTTAATCAGTCTGAAATCACACTTTTAACTTCCTATTTCTCAGTCTCCTTAACCGTTTAACATTCGTTAACATTCCATCATCAAGATCTAGTCCGTTTCTAGCATAAAGCTCGAACCTTTAACCATAAAACGTTCTTTACTAGATCTAGGGTTTTCTTTATGAACCGTATCTAACCATGAGTCCATTACGTCCATTTTAAGCATCAAGTTTGCTACTTTATGGTTCGTTTATACCCGATCTATTCTACGTTCAAGTTTCAAGGCTAATCGTTCATTAAAACGTAAACTTTAAAGATCAAGAACGTACCTTTTAACGTTTTTAGGTCACGGTCTAGCTTGGTTATGAACTTGTAGCTTGTATATAGCTTGTATACCGAAGATCTATCAATAAAAGCTTGATTTGATCTCGGATCTTCTTTCTCCTCTCACGACCGTAAATGGAATGTTTGTGTGTATGTTTTTATGGTGTAGGGAATATTATGGATAAGATGGATGAAAATGGAAAGATTTAAGGTTTAAGGGGGTATTTATACTCCCTTAAGCCCATGAACCTAAAGCCCATCTTTTTTTTAGTCCATGATTAATCCCATTTAATTAGCCTACTACCTTTCCACCTTTAATAATTTATTATTTCTTTAACAACTTAAGTAGACTTGTCTATTATAAGAAATAATATATAAAATATTATTATTTAAATTTGGGATGTTACACCTTCTATGAAAACCCTTCGAACGAAAACATATTTCATCTTTTTGCCCTATAAAAAAAGGATACTAGACGACCTTATCTCAATACAAAATGACATGAATTTCCATAACGATTGTTTAGTGGTATATGTTGATATTTTTGTTCCTAAATGTTGAGAAATACGACAATTGGTTAGTGTATAGTGTAGAAACGGACATAACATATTCTTTATTTTATTACTTGGTTAAGAAAATGATCAAATACATGAACACATTGGATTTTGTATGTATTTTGTTACACTTATGAAGCACATCTCGGGGATTACGACATATTGTCTCAAGCCTTTCAAAGAAAGAGTCCAATTACATTGAATGCAATGGACATGGTTAATGCAAATGAGCAACAATTACAAACGTTTAGACTCGAATGTCTTGATTCACTGATGGAGGTCAAATCTTTTTGTGAAAAATAGGAGATTGAAATGAACGATGATCACTTTGACCCGAAATATAAAAGAAAAGAAAAACTAACATCATCAATAGTTATTATTATGGGTTTGATAATTAGACATGATGCAAGATATGCAAATCAAAGAGTCTAGCAACCGTTTTAAAGAGAGCCATTGAATCGCTTACACACATTAGTATTTGAACATGAATGACAATTTTAGTGCATTTGATGTTCTAAAGATAGGGAGGTCAATTGTGATGCATTTGTTTGATATTATTTACGAGCAAAGAGAAGATGTTATACATGAGCTCGACAACTACATTGTTAATTTGAGATGGATGAAAATGGAAAGATAAGATGGATGAAAATGGAAAGATTTAAGGAAAGATTTAAGGTTTAAGGGGGTATTTATACTCCCTTAAGCCCATGAACCTAAAGCCCATCTTTTTTTTAGTCCATGATTAATCCCATTTAATTAGCCTACTACCTTTCCACCTTTAATACTTTATTATTTCTTTAACAACTTAAGTAGACTTGTCTATTATAAGAAATAATATATAAAATATTATTATTTAAATTTGGGATGTTACACCTTCTATGAAAACCCTTCGAACGAAAACATATTTCATCTTTTTGCCCTATAAAAAAAGGATACTAGACGACCTTATCTCAATACAAAATGACATGAATTTCCATAACGATTGTTTAGTGGTATATGTTGATATTTTTGTTCCTAAATGTTGAGAAATACGACAATTGGTTAGTGTATAGTGTAGAAACGGACATAACATATTCTTTATTTTATTACTTGGTTAAGAAAATGATCAAATACATGAACACATTGGATTTTGTATGTATTTTGTTACACTTATGAAGCACATCTCGGGGATTACGACATATTGTCTCAAGCCTTTCAAAGAAAGAGTCCAATTACATTGAATGCAATGGACATGGTTAATGCAAATGAGCAACAATTACAAACGTTTAGACTCGAATGTCTTGATTCACTGATGGAGGTCAAATCTTTTTGTGAAAAATAGGAGATTGAAATGAACGATGATCACTTTGACCCGAAATATAAAAGAAAAGAAAAACTAACATCATCAATAGTTATTATTATGGGTTTGATAATTAGACATGATGCAAGATATGCAAATCAAAGAGTCTAGCAACCGTTTTAAAGAGAGCCATTGAATCGCTTACACACATTAGTATTTGAACATGAATGACAATTTTAGTGCATTTGATGTTCTAAAGATAGGGAGGTCAATTGTGATGCATTTGTTTGATATTATTTACGAGCAAAGAGAAGATGTTATACATGAGCTCGACAACTACATTGTTAATTTGAGATGGATGAAAATGGAAAGATAAGATGGATGAAAATGGAAAGATTTAAGGAAAGATTTAAGGTTTAAGGGGGTATTTATACTCCCTTAAGCCCATGAACCTAAAGCCCATCTTTTTTTTAGTCCATGATTAATCCCATTTAATTAGCCTACTACCTTTCCACCTTTAATACTTTATTATTTCTTTAACAACTTAAGTAGACTTGTCTATTATAAGAAATAATATATAAAATATTATTATTTAAATTTGGGATGTTACACCTTCTATGAAAACCCTTCGAACGAAAACATATTTCATCTTTTTGCCCTATAAAAAAAGGATACTAGACGACCTTATCTCAATACAAAATGACATGAATTTCCATAACGATTGTTTAGTGGTATATGTTGATATTTTTGTTCCTAAATGTTGAGAAATACGACAATTGGTTAGTGTATAGTGTAGAAACGGACATAACATATTCTTTATTTTATTACTTGGTTAAGAAAATGATCAAATACATGAACACATTGGATTTTGTATGTATTTTGTTACACTTATGAAGCACATCTCGGGGATTACGACATATTGTCTCAAGCCTTTCAAAGAAAGAGTCCAATTACATTGAATGCAATGGACATGGTTAATGCAAATGAGCAACAATTACAAACGTTTAGACTCGAATGTCTTGATTCACTGATGGAGGTCAAATCTTTTTGTGAAAAATAGGAGATTGAAATGAACGATGATCACTTTGACCCGAAATATAAAAGAAAAGAAAAACTAACATCATCAATAGTTATTATTATGGGTTTGATAATTAGACATGATGCAAGATATGCAAATCAAAGAGTCTAGCAACCGTTTTAAAGAGAGCCATTGAATCGCTTACACACATTAGTATTTGAACATGAATGACAATTTTAGTGCATTTGATGTTCTAAAGATAGGGAGGTCAATTGTGATGCATTTGTTTGATATTATTTACGAGCAAAGAGAAGATGTTATACATGAGCTCGACAACTACATTGTTAATTTGAGAATACATAAAATGTTTACCGACACCAATGATATATCTAATCTTGAAAAAAAAACATGGTAAAAACAAAGAAACTTATTGTATATTCATTGTTATAATGTTTATTGAGAAAACATAAAAGGTTAACGAATTAGTTGTACCAATTACATGGCAAATGCTGAAAGGTGTGTGTTGCTTCAATAAAGCATGTAAAGACAAATCCTCAGAATTGGATGGGTGGTGATTATTTGAAAAAAAGAAATGCATTTATTGTATTGAAAAATACTTTCTTGCCAATGTTTAGATCGAATATATAATTGCGTTTTCAACCTGAATTATTTTTGTTTTTTCGAAATGATAAAAAAATATAGGGTCAAAAGAAAATGCTATTTTTGAATTTTATCAACAATTTGCTTGTGTAGAGGGAGATCCGCTATTTTCTGAATCCTTATCTAAGGATTTACAAAAAAAATTCTTTCAACAAATATGTGAATCGGGAGGGATTGGTCGACGTAACATGAATCGGAAACTAAACCTTGATATACCCCAGAACAATACATTTTTGTTACCACGAGATATATTGGCAGCCGCAGATCGTTTGATTCGAATCAAATTTGGAATGAGTACACTTGACGATATGAATCATTTGCAAAATAAACGTATTCAAAGATGTAAATGTGTAAGGAATATAAATTTGTATAGTTTTTTTTTTCATTTTTAATGCTACCATTATTTTAGTGTGTTTTTTATTATTGTATTTTTATTATGCTCTCAGTCTAAAAATTATAGCAGTTTTGTCAGTAAAAATATTAACCGTAGCAAAAAGATGAAGTCATAAGTAGAAAATTCTTGATAGTTTGTTAGCTAATACTTTTATTTGATATAAAACGTTTACAATTAGTAAATGGGGTGCAAAGTGCAAACGAGCTTAGCCACTCACAAATAACTAGAGCTCAGATTGATAAAAACCTCAAAAGAAGCTAAGATTTATTTAGCTCGAGCTGAGTCTGAGCCTCAAATAAAGCTCGTTTAGTTATTAAGCCTAAGCTTAAGCCTTTTATGTGAAACTCGTTTACGCTCTTTGAGCCTTGTGTGTTTTTAAGTTTTACATATTGTAGACTTATTTGTATTAGTTTTATATTACCCTGTTGAACTCTATCCAACCTTAGGCTCGTTTAAAATTTTGCTTAAAACATATAAAAATAATAAAAAACATACATAACTATTATTTTAGATATAATAAATAAGAAGTTTCACGCCGCTGGACCACGATTGGTCAACTTGGCATGCTCTGATTGGGCAATATAATTTATATTGTCTGTTTTTGTTTTTTTAATTTGATAATTAAACAGTTATTTATATTGTCTCGTCATTTGGGACCGACAATGCTCGGTTTTACAGACTCACCGCCGCAACACCGGGGACGACAAAGCTCCGGATTTTACCAACAACCAGGTTTTACCGACATTTTTGTTTTAGTTCCGGTTACGTAAGTTAATTTGAAGAACTTATTTCTTTGGTTTTAACGTTTAGGTTTCACCAACGTTGCTTATACCGCAACAGACGTAATTGATATTGGCTGAATTCGCGTCGACTCACTATCGTAACGCAACTGGTACATAAACAAATTTGACCTGGTCCAACACGTCTATAAACTATTTAATTTACAAATGACTAATGAGCCGAAACCAAACTTATAAACATAATAAGCCAAACTCAAGCCTTAGATTAAAAGCGTGAAACAAACCTGAACTCAGGTATAAGTCCAAATGAATATCAGCCGCAACAAAAAAAGCGTTTAATTTGCCAAGAGAAACCCTTACCCAAATCGTCGATTGGGCTTAATGGGCTGGCGTTTACTCTTTACATTCTTGAAAAACCCTAGCACATCCTCTTTATATCACCCTCTTCGCCTACACGCTTGTTCATCACCCAAAAACACATCTTCAGATCTCATTTTCTTTATCGTTTTAAACGTTTTTTTTTCCTTTGTTTTATTTTCGTTCAATTGTTTTATATTTCAACTGTTTGCTCAATGAAGATTGATTTTGCTTTAACCACACCGAAGATTGGCCAATGTGTTATGAACTTAACTGGATTTAGTATAAAAGTTCTGAATCCATCGCAAACTGGATTTCTTACTTTTTGCTGATATTCAGTTCTAGATCATTAACACATCAAGCTTCTCATGTGGAAAACCCTGGCCTTTGTCTGAGAGCAAATGTTTTATATTTTTGTTGGCCGGTGATGATAAACTTTTAGGCTTGTTTCTCAGAAACATTCGCAGTGGCCGCCTAACATCTTTCGCCTTTCGCCGGGCTTGAGAGATTATGCTGTTTTATCCTTCCTTGGATGTCTGAGGCTCCTTTGTTTGTTTTATGTTGTGTATGATTTTGTAATGGTTTTATTAATTAATATTTGTTGATGATGATAATCCTAAGGCTTGTTTCTCAGAGACATTCGCAGTGGCCGACTAAGAACTTTCGCCTTCGCCAGGCTTGAGAGTTTATGCTGCTTTTTCCTTCCTTGGATGCCTGAAACATTTTACTTTTGTTTTTTTGTAACAATTTGTGTTTGCAGTTTTTATCCTTTTAATGGATTGTTTAATTGATTTTGTTACGATATGTAGTTTTTTTATACAGTTAATGTTAAGTACTAGTATGCTAAATGGCTGTGCAAATAGTTTTAGTTATTGCAGGTAGGTTTTATAAAAGTGGTGCTAGATTCATTCTATTTATTTGTTTGGGATTGTTTAGTTTTGTGTTAACGATTAAGCAGTGTTAAGTTTTTTTAATTTAACTTGTATAAAGTTGTTTTCACTTTCATTAGCTGCTGGGCGTGACTCTTCTAGATGAAGGCGTGACTTTTACTCACTTTAATATCTGTGGTGTGTCCCTAGGCATTGGAGTGGATAGAAATTTTTACATTTACTTGGTTCAGTCACAGCTGGCGACTAATAAAGATGTGGATAACTTGGTGTTTGTATTTTTAGAGAGCTTTGCAAGCATTTATAAATGTTTTTTTTAATATGGCGTATACTTACGAAAAATAGGATAATAAGAAAGTAAAAAAAAGGATTCTAGTTAATCCGTGATTTCTAATAGTTGATTAGGAAACCAACATCATTGTACCTAATTTCCAATGAAACCCCAATTTCAAAATTCAAAAAAATAGAGATGATGATGGCGATGATGTGTGTTTGGAGATGATGTGAGTGGTGCACTAACCGTAAAAGCAAAGTGAAGCACGGGGTAGGCCGGAGATGGTGATGATAGCAAGGCGGTGGTAGGGTAAGAAGGTGACCTCAGATCTGGTAGCAAGGGTAAGTACGATGGTGGTGATGACAGATTCTTTTGCTGTGGTCTTCGATGGCAGTGGTGATTGGTGGGGGAGGTGGTGGTGTGGCATGGAAGATGGGTTAGTAGTTGGGTGGAGCAGGATGTGAAATATAAATTTTATCCTTCTCTACCCAACCATCACCCCATCTTCCATGCCACCATCGCCAATCCATCTCCCCGCCAACTTTGAAAAAAATGGCGGATTAGGGTTTAAAAAAATAGTCTCATAATCCGTCACTGTCTATAGCAGATTAGGAGATATTTTTGGTTTCCTATGTTTTCCTTTTCGGTATTTGAATTGTAAATCACAATATATCTCACACTTCGTTGATAGACCAGCTGGTTAAAAACGATTTTTTCGGAATGAGAGGTTGCTGGTTCAAACACCACCTCCCCACCCCAACCCGTTTTTTTGTAATTTGTTTTTTAATTTATAAGTGCGCTTCACGCTCCAAATTTTTGATGATGAAATGAATCTTTCGTGGGCGAATATCTCGATTGGGGAGAAAATGGGAAATCCCATATGACCAAATATATCTAACAAGTCAAGCCAAGATGCATCTTCCTCTCCAGGATTTTGAAAAAGTACTTTTAAAACACCAATAATAACAATAATTTGTAACATCCTAAATATTCTAATAAATAAAGAAAGTTGCGTTAAATTGTCATGCGTTTAATAATATTAACTAACGTCTAATATGGAAAAGATCATGAACTTGGATTTAATTAAGATGGATTAAGGGTAATGGGCCTTAGGTCCACGAGCCTTAAGGGGTATAAATACCTCCTTAAAGCACCCTTAAACGCTAAACCATCATTCATTTCCATCTTATATACTATACATTCAAAACACACACATACACCACCACATACGGCCGGCGGCCGAGAGAGAGAAACGAGCAAAATCCGAGAGAGATTAAACGTTAGTTGGTATTAGATCTTTATTACACGAGATCTAGAGTTCCCAAACAAGCTAACCAAGATCGAACAAGCACAAAAGGTATGTTCTTGACCTTTAAAGTTTACGTTTTATTGAACGTTTAGCCTTGTAACTTGAAACGATAATAGATCGGATCTAAACGAAGCGTAAAGTAGCGAACTTGATGCTAGGACGAACCTAATAAACCCATAAACATGTACGGTTCGTTTAAGATAAACCGTAGATCTTGTATTGAACGTCCTTAAGCTTAAAGGTCCAAGCTTTATAGTATATACGGGATATATATACGAACGAAAATGGTTAGGGAACGTTAGTGGGTGATGTCGAACCATAACAAGGGTATTAAAATCGCCAAAATGCTTGATAAAAAACCAAACCCGTAGCTGAACTGAATAACTTCGCCTGCAAAGCTTAACTTCGCCTGCAAGCTTAACTTTGCCTGCAAGCTTAACTTCGCTTGCAAGCAAGTTCGCCTAAAGCTAAGTTCGCCGAGCCTTAACTTCGCCTGGTGATAAGTTCGCTTAATGCTTAACTTCGCTTAATGTTAAGTTCGCTTAACACTAAGTTCGCTTACAGTAAGTTCGCTTAATGTTAAGTTCGCTTAACACTAAGTTCGCCTACAGTAAGTTCGCTTAATGTTAAGTTCGCTTATTGTTAAGTTCGCTTAATGATAAGTTCGCTGGAGTTAGCAAATTAGAAAATAAATTAAAAACCTAATGAAAAATGTGTTAAGACAGTTAATGGAAATAAAATTTTTCCAAGCTGACCTGGCAGCTCGACCCACAGCCAGGGGCTCTGCCCCTTGGACCCTGCTAGGGGCTGCCGCCCCTAGAACCTCGCTGCCAGGGGCGCTGCCCCCGGACCCCCGTTCGTTGTGGGTTATATAAAGATAGAAATACAACATGAGTAGTAGTAGTTAAATGATATATGTAAATATTATACAGTTAGCCGTGCACAGCTCAAGAAGGGAATAACGATTAACGGAGAGCGTAACAGGATTCAGGTGAGTTTCTAGCCCCACTTCCTTGTTATGTTTTCGGGGCTGTGTGCATACTCGATGTGATAGTTAATACACTTATCTTAAGTGGTAAGTGTATGCCTTGTATGATTTATGTATGACGATTGTTTGACGGTGCGTGAACGATATTCGGATATTGCATGTACCGTCAGGGGGTAGTTAAGATATGATTAATAAGTATGATGAAAGATATGATGTATGTATGAATATATGATGTATGCATAATGTATGTATGTTATGATGTTAGGGACCAGACCCTTATAATATCTGTGATGTTAGGGACCAGACCCTTATAATATCTGTGATGTTAGGGACCAGACCCTAATAATATCTGTGATGTTAGGGACCAGACTCTAATAATATTTGTGATGTTAGGGACCAGACCCTTATAATATCTGTGATGTTAGGGACCAGACCCTTATAATATCTATGAGGTTATAGGGTGAAAGGCTCTTTAAAACGTATGATTATGTATGTAAAGAAAGTATGAAGGTAAGAATGAAAGTATATGCACTTATATGTGTATGAAAGAAGGTTAAGAGGTTAAGTATTGTTGATGCATGATGTCAGTAGTTCAGTATCTAGTGTCTGTAATTGTGTTAGTTGGATTTGTATTAATGTTTTGTTAACTTGTTTCACAAGTTCGCCTCTTATAAGCGAACTTGTGGAACAGACGAAGTTATCAACAACTTCGCCTAACATGTTAGGCGAAGTTGTCGATAACCATAAAAGCTTAGCTGCGGCTTGTTTTGTAACTAATGATTGAGTACATGTAATCGGTGATTGACATATCACGTGTTATTAGTTGCAATACAACGTGTTCTTTGTTTATTGTAACGTGTGTTCGCTTGTGTTTAACGTATATCGATTCTACACTCGTATCGTCTTACGTAGGGATTCCGCACCTACGTAGAACGAGATATTTCCGTGTAGATCCGGCTGGGAACCTACAATTGGTATCAGAGCATTTGCTCGTGATTGTGTGGTTCGGGATTATCACACGGGTGTAGAAATCGTTCCGTTCGACTATTCGCGGGACGAGTTTACGTTAATATACCGAGTTTTCGTGTCCTACCCTTCTCCCACCATCAAAAACAACCCATTACACCTTCACATACCTCGCAATACGTCTAAATCAAACCTGCTAAATCGTTGTGTTCATCAGGCGAAGTTGCCGCCACTGTTTGTAGGGTTTAGGCGAAGATATAAGTTTAAGCGAAGTTATTAACAACTTCGCCTACCTCACAAGTTCGCTTAACTTAAGCGAAGTTATCTACAACCTCGCCTAATCAGGCGAAGTTGAGAAGAAGCGAAGTTAAGAATTTCAGCGAAGTTGTGTAATCCAGCGAAGTTAAGACTTAAGCGAAGTTATCATTAACTTCGCTTACAGTACTGTTCAGAATAAAAAATTAATTAATTTTGGGTTTCTTTGAGTGTTTGTTCGTATTTTTTTTTTCAGCGATGACTTCAATAAACATTACGGAACTGGTGAAAATGGAAGTTGAGGCCGGCTCTGCAACTAAGGCCCCAAAAATGCTAAAGGGTACCGATTTCGTGGCTTGGAAGGATCGGTTTGAACAATATGTTAAATATCAAGATGCTAAGATGTGGGTATGCATTCAAGATGGATACATCCTACCAACGGCCTTATATGAGGGTCGCGAACAAATTAAGAAGTACAACAAGATGGAAGAGGAAGAAAAGAAGATGTATGAGGCTGAAAGCAAAGCTCATGCTGCGATAACAATGGCTCTTCCACAAGAGATTCTTCACACCTTCAGGAAATATAAAACCGCCAGAGAGCTATGGGAAGTGCTTGAAAACCGATATGAAGGTAATGTGGGGATACGTGCATCCAAGATTAAGCTACTCAAAACCCAATTCTCGGTGTTCAAACATTTGAAGAATGAGTCACTTGATGATATCATCACAAGATATTATCACCTGATGACCGAACTCAGCAATTATTCCATTGTTTACAAAGAAGAGGAGATCGTAGAAAAACTTCTTGATGCTCTCCCACCGAAATGGGAAATGTACACTGTCTTGATGAGAGAAGATAAAGAGTTTGCCAACATTGACTTGGAAACAGCAGTCAATAAACTACGAACTTTTGAACTTAACATGGTTCGAAAAGAGACACCAACTGATCAGGTTTAGGATCCGGGAATGTATGGTGCGAAAGTTAATTCAAGTTCAAGTCCAAAGTCAGAATCATCTGCTTACTACTCAAAGGGAGACTCGAGCGCTAACTCAACTCATGAAGGTCATGTAACTCTCAACATGGATGGTGATGTGTGTTTCGTGGCTGGTGGAACAAATACTTCTAAACCTCAAGCAACAAAGGGTAGTTTTTCCTCAAGTGTTCCGAACAACAAATACTCTCAGATGCCCATGAGTGTTAAATCTGCTGAACAACAGTTTGCTCTCTATGCATCTTTCATTGCTTCTTATGAAAACTACATCAAAGGTAAAATAGTCGATCCCGCAACTTTGGATGAAGACTATGATCAGATTGATGCTGATGATCTAGAAGAGATGGATCTGCAGTGGTAGATGGCAATGATTGTAAGAAGAGTTAAAAGGTTTATGAAGAAGACTGGTAGAAAATTCGTTGGTGAAAGACCAGGTTTTGATAAGTCAAAAGTCCGGTGTTATAACTGTCAACAGAATGGCCACTTTGCTAAAGAATGCACAAATGACAGAGTAGAACGCAGTCAAAACAGGTCTACACAACAGAGTGGTGGTGGTAGTGAAAATAAGGCTATGGTATCTAGACACAGTAGTGGGTATAACTGGAATCTACAAGTTGAGGAAGACTTCGAACAGGCAAATTTGGTAAACATCGAAACTGCAGGAAGTGAGAAAGTGACTGGAGAAAATCAAGCTTACATGGCGGAAGTGAACGATCAGCTTTCTGAGGTAAGTTCTAAACTCCCTTGTACGAAATGTGAAAATCTGTCTGAACAATTGAAAACAATAACTTATCAGTTTGTTAGTTTGGATGCTCAATTTAAAACATTAAAAGAAGATCATCATTGCACTAAAACTAGAGAAAACAGTTACTCGGTAAAAATAAAAGCTAGTGAAAAAGATATCAGAAGTCTTAAAGCCAGTCTAGCTGAAAAAATACAAGTAATTGATCTTAGCTATGAAGTGTTAGAAGAGAAAACCAAACTAATTGTTGAAAGGGATAAACAGATAGCTGATTACCAGGTGAAAGTGGTGGAACTAAACAGAAAGCTTGAGCAATTTAGAAATTCCTCTGCAATACTTGATCACCTCGTAAGTGATCAACGTTCCCCAGTTAAAAGGGGAGGAATTGGATATTCTGAAGTTCCACCACCTTATAATCATAACTATACTTATGATCCCAGTAATCAGAAATCTGTTGATGTTGAAATTGGTCAGACAGTTCCTGTTAAGGTTACGATTAAAGATCCAGAAGTTAGTAAAAACGAAACGACTAAGCATGTTTCGAATGTTAAGATTTCTGTTCCTAGTTCTGTCTCATCAAATTCGGACAAGACATCCGAGTCTAGTGAGACAAAAGAAGAGGCAGTGTTACTAAAACGTGGAGAGGAACATAAACCAACTGAAAAGAATTCTCCACTAAACCCGTATGTCCCACCATATGTTAGACAAACGGGCAGTAATGCAACCTCAACATCTAAAACAACTGTTGAGACGAAAGTTGAACACAGGAGTTGTTTCAGATGCAATCAAATAGGACACCTGATTGCTGATTGCCCTCTGAATCAGAGATTCAGAGGTATGAGGCCTTCAAAAACTGAGAATAGAGCTAACAGTAATTACTATAATGGTAAGAATGCAAACTCATCAAAGTTCAGATATTGGACTAATCCAGGTTTTCAAAGAAATCGATCTCAGTTTTTTCCTGTTAACAACCAAATCATTAGTTATAA
Source organism: Bidens hawaiensis (assembly GCF_021521415.1). Taxonomy (NCBI): domain Eukaryota; kingdom Viridiplantae; phylum Streptophyta; class Magnoliopsida; order Asterales; family Asteraceae; genus Bidens; species Bidens hawaiensis. Next base: position 34,936 of record NW_027493871.1, read on the forward strand.
TTCATTTAATTCACGAAGGTTTGGATAGCCTCATAGTCAATCTACAAGAAGGTATCCTTTTAGGACTTACAGAAATCATTCTAATACTAACTTTGGACAGCCAAAGTATGGGATGCCTTTTAACAGATTTAATCGACCCAAGACCAATAGGTCTTGGGTCCCCAGATTTTAATCCTTTACTTTAATCGTGCAGGAACAGTTGAACAGGGCTGCAAACAATCTATGGGTTGTGGATAGCGGTTGTTCCCGGCACATGACTGGTAACAAGAATTTGTTACACGAATGGAAACCTGTTCAGGGAGGTAGAGTAAGTTTTGCTGGAGAGAGTGGTGGTAGAATTACTGGAATTGGGACGGTGACTAATGGTAAAATGAAGTTAGAAAAGGTGAATTTCGTTGAAGAGCTGAAGCATAATTTGCTGAGTGTGTCTCAGATTTGTGACAAAGATTACACTGTGCACTTTACCAAAAATGAAGCGATTGTACTGTATCCTGGTTTCAAGATACCAGAGGCATGGATAGTAATGAAGGCTCCAAGGGAAATGAATACACATGTTATGGACATGAGGTCGACTGAGATGGCAACAAAAGAATCATGTCTTCTGTCAAAAGCAACTGAATCGGAGTCCGAGTTATGGCATCGAAGAATGGGGCATATACATCTTCGAAAAATGAACTACATTGTCAAGAATGGGCTGGTGCTGGGTGTTCCCTTGAAAATTTTCAACCTTGAAGACCAATGTCTATCGTGCAAGAAGGGAAAGCAACACAAGAAATCTCATCACACAAAGAAGGTTAATTCAATAGTCAGTACCCTAGACCTACTTCACAAGGATCTCTTCGGTCCCGTGAATGTAAAAAACCTAGGTGGAACATCATACTGCTTGGTGATAACTGATGATTTCTCTCGATATTCTTGGGTATATTTCCTGAAGACAAAGGATGAAACGGTTTAGTTGGTAATTAACTTGATTACCAAGGTTGAGAATATTATGGGGAGAAAGGTTAAATACATCAGGAGTGACAATGGGACAGAGTTCAAAAACTATCAGATGGAGATATTCTGCTTACAGAAAGGGATAGACCACCAGTACAGCGCTCCGTATACTCCGCAACAAAATGGGGTGGCTGAGAGGAAGAACAGAATGCTAATTGAAGGAGCCAGAACCATGCTGGCTGATTCTAAACTTCCTGTGGTGTTCTGGGCTAAAGCTGTTGCAACAGCCTGTTATATCCTTAATCGAGTTTTAACTGTTAAAAGATTGAATAAAACATGTTATGAACTTATGCATGGTAGAAAGCCTAACTTGAATGGTCTCGAACCATTCGGGTCCCCGTGTTCGATATTAAAGACGAACTCAAAATTTGGTGAGATAGCCGACGAAGGTATTTTAGTCGGATATGTTGTTGGGACACCCAACAGACGAGTCTTTAATCTATCGACCAGCAAGGTTGAGGTGGTGTGTAACACTGACATCACAAGTTACAAATCACCAAAACCAAGCACGGGACCCGCTGGGGCTTTCGACTATGATAAGCTTTTTAAATCTTTTAATTTGCCTTACTTGGATTGTGCAGAAGTTGATGAGAGAATAGCTACGAAGATTCTTTATGATGAGGAAGAAAGTGTTGTGCAACGACCGCAGTACGATGAATGTCAACCTTCCTCGTCAAATGCTGTTGATACCCCTGCTGCCTCTACAGAAGAGGAATTCTTCAATCCTTTTCACTCTCAACAACAATCACCCATTGATGAACTATCTTCGAACCTGGAAGACAATCTGCAAGTCAGTTCGGTTCCGACTACGAGTGTTCACAAAAATCACCCTTTGGAGAACGTGATAGATGATCTGTTCGACGGTGTACAAACAAGACGAAGCTTGAATGAGCACACTTGTGTTTACACAAGCATTAAAGATACAGGCATCATTAACGAATGCTTGTACACCTGCTTCATCAGCCAGATTGAACCAAAGAACTATCAAATGGCTCTCAAGGACAGCTCGTGGGTCGAAGCCATGCAAGAAGAGTTAGCCCAGTTCAAGAAGATGGAGGTATGGAATTTGGTTGCAAAACCGAAGAATGTGCATGCGATTGGCACCAAATGGGTTTTCAAATGTAAGAGAGATGAGAAAGGAATAATCATAAGGAACAAGGCAAGGCTGGTTGTAAAAGGTTTTAATCAGCAAGAGGGGATCGACTACAATGAAGTGTTTGCGCCCGTGGCAAGATTGGAAGCGATTCGACTGTTTTTGGCATTTGCTGCACACAAGGAGATGAAGGTGTTCCAATTAGACGTGAAAAGTGCATTTCTTAACGGTAAAGTCGATGAGGTTGTGTACGTTGAGCAGCCTCCGGGTTTTCCTGACCCAGACTTTCCTGATCACGTGTACAAGCTAAGTAAAGCGCTATATGGGCTACATCAGGCCCCTCGTGCCTGGTATGCAACTCTATCCGATTACTTGATTGAGAATGAGTTTGAAAGGGGAAAGATCGATAGCACACTGTTCGTGAAGAGAAAAGGAAGATGTGACATCTGCCCGATCCGACCCGACCCAGGTACCCGTTTCTCTGACCCGATCTCTTTCTTTTATGATTTAATATTTATTTATACTTATATTTTACTTTTAATAATAATATATATATATTTTCCTTCCCGCCTCTCTCTCTCTTTCTTTCCGCCGTCCCATCCCTCTTCTCTCTTTCCGCCTTCTGTTCCCTCTTGTCGCTGTCCCGCCCTTAAGCCTTGTTTCCTCTTTTTCTTCTAACTCTTTGCTTGTCCTTTGGTTCCTCCCGCTTAAGGATGTCTGCAGCTCCACGCGCCAGACTCCTTACATGGAAGCCTGCGTGAAGACATCTTGTTCCTGCGATGCGTGGAGAGAACTCTTCTCGCAGCGCGCTAAGAATGTATGTTCTTCCCGCAATGCGCTAAGAATGTATGTTCTTCCCGCGATGCGCTTAGAATTCTTGTTCTTCACGCAGCACGCGAAGGATTTGTGATTCTTCCCGCAGTGCGCTAAGGATTGTTGTGCCAGCCTTCGCGCTCGCGCACTCAGCCTTCCCGCGCTTAACCCTTGTATCTTCTGTTTATTCCAGCCTGTATGCTTTGTGTTGTCTTATCTTCTGTGCTGTTGACCTAACCTATCTAATGTCTGAATAGTTACTTTCGGCGCTGCATGCGTACCAACCCCATTGGTTGGTAGATAAAGTGACTGACATTATCTTTTGAGATCTGCTTTTGCCATGCTTGACCAGTACCTTTATCTGACCTGCCCATGCCTTTTTACTGTTCGCTGACAGCTTTATCTTGCCCCCTGCAGCTGCCATATCTTTTGATATCTTTTGCTATCTTTTGTTTTGTCTTGTTCTGTTTGTCTTGGAACCTTTTCTGGATTTATGTCTCCTAGGGTTTTCCTATAAATAATAATAATATTTTCCTAACACTTCACACACAAAACACTTAATCTCTCCTGTTTTCCTTGCTCTCTCTGCCGCCTCCTCTCTGCCTCCGTCTTCCTCTCCGTTCTGCCTTGTCTTTCCGGTAATATATATATATGATAATAATGTTTAAGTTACTTATTAATTATGCTAACTTATTATCAAGACTTAAAACAGATCATTTAAAACAATAATCTTTAATTATAGGTTAACTTGTGCTTGTTTAAAGTTGATTCTTGCTTTATCTTACACCGCATCGTTTATCAAGTGAGTTATCTCGTATCTAATCCCTTTTTATTTTAAATGCTTTGGGATGTTCATGTGTTCATACAAAACTTGAGTCTTAAACTGTTTATGAACTTTAGTCGCGCAGTATCCCATGTGTTGAGGACGTAGACTTGGCTGTTTATTTGTATGTGTGGATCATTAACCGTATTGACGGTCTATTCCGCAGTTTTCATGGTACCATTAGATGAACACGGGAGAACTATCGTTTATGATTTTCTCTTTTGTTACACTTGCACAGTTAGTCTTGTTTGTGAGCTCAATTGTGAGCACTGGCAGTCTTGTCTCTTAGAGTTGGTCCCGATCAGATTACACCCTTGTTGAAAACCAGACATACACATGTTGCGCGCAGATTTATTGTTATCTATGTATTGTATTAAACTTGATTTCTCACCAACACGAAAGTGTTTGACGTTTATTTTAACACATGTTCAGGTTTGCAGTAGCCGTTTTGGGAGCTTAAGGACACGTAGGAAGTTCTTTATTTTGGACCTAGATTAAAATGTATCAAGACAAGTTTTTGCTGTTCGAATATTTTGATTTATAATATATTGATTTAAGTTGGTTTATTTATATCTTATGTATACGTTGCGCTTGCGTGAATGAATATATTTATTAAATATTGACACCAAATAGTGTCACGAGTAATGAAACAATATGTGGCACCCCGATGTATAATCCGCCTTTGGTCGGGGTGTTACAGAAGAGACCTTCTTCTGGTTCAAGTCTACGTGGACGATATCATCTTTGCTGCGTCAAAAGTCGCCATGTGTCAGGAGTTTGAAGCCGTCATGAAAAAGAGGTTTGAAATGAGTGCTATGGGTGAACTAACCTTCTTTTTAGGATTTCAGGTTGATCAGAAGAAAGATGAGATGTTCATTCATCAGACTAAATATGTCCAAGACGTTCTCAAACGCTTCAAGATGGAGGACAGCACTCCATTTGATACTCCAGTTTGCGTCAACCATAAATTGGGTGCTGATTCAGACAGTGATGCAGACGTGGACCCCACCCAATATCGGGCAATAATAGGTTCTTTAATGCATTTAACTGCATCTAGACCTGATATTATGTTTGTAGTTTGTCTTTGTGCTAGTTTTCAGGCAAACCCAAAGGAATCTCACATGAAAGGTGTGAAGAGGATATTGCGTTATCTCAAAGGCAAGCCTAAGCTAGGGTTGTGGTACACGAAAGGGGGAGACTTGGAGTTAGTCGCCTACACGGATTCTGATTATGGAGGATGCAATTAGAATCGGAAGTCGACAATTGGTGGATGTCAGTTTCTTGGAGGCAGATTAGTGTCATGGCAGTGCAAGAAGCAGACCTCAGTCGCCATTTCTACATGTGAAGCATAATACATGGCAGCATCGAACTGCTGCTCCCAGGTTCTTTGGATACAACAGCAATTGCGCGATTACGGTCTGAATTTCACTCATACTCCTATTTGCATAGATAACACTGCTGCTATCTCAGTAACTAACAATCCCGTAAAGCGTAGCAAAACTAAACACATTGACATCCGTCATCATTTTATACGGGATTGTGCTGAGAAGAAATTGATAGTACTCGAAAAGGTTGATTCGTTAGCTAATTTCGCTGATTTGTTTACTAAAGCGTTTGACAAAACTCGTTTTCAAAACCTTGTTGAGCTAAATGGGATGATCAATCCCGAGTAACCGTGTTTTTCGTTTTTACTTAAAAAAAAAACGTCACTATCGCTTAGAATTATGTCGGTTGCTTCAGTTTGAAGGACATATCTTCGGATATGTTTGGTCCTCATTTCTACCTGTAGAGTATGAGGATAGCCATTAACCAGATGACTGAAAGTGACCGGGGCGGTTTATGATGTGTTTTTATTCTTTCGCTGAAAATTAGTCGTTCATACTTAGTTAGAAGGACACATACTCGTATGTGGTCGGTCCGGCTAATCCATTGGATCTTCAGGATAGCCGTTTACCTGAAGACTTTGACTTGAGCGGGGCGATAGAATTTAAAATACTTTTAAGGGAGATGAAATAATTTTTCAAGTCTACTACTTCGTAAGAAGTTTCTTTACTATGTTTAAAAGAAAATTGATCCAACCTTGGAAAGTGATAGATAAACTAATTCTGTATACTTAACTAGTGAAGTTATTAGGCCTAAAAGACTTTAGAACAGTCATTGTATGTCATGGTAGCTTTTTATGGTGCGTAAAAGTAGAAGTGATACTAACTAACTCTCCTCGATTTTAAGTGGAAACTCATTAAGAGTTGTGCATGTCTTCATATATATCTTTCCGAATGATAGGCAGAAAATCGATTACCCAGTCATACACGAGCCCGTGAGTGTTCTGATTCCCGAGAAGATAGTGTGTCAAGAAACTGCAGTGATCCAGATTCGGGACTTGCAGTAGTCTACTGTTTACGGCTATGGAAATGTTTAAAAAAAAATTAAAATTAAAAAAATTATTATTATTATTTAAGCCTTCTGAAGTCTATTATGTTATACTTATCAATCAAAAGGCAAGACCGAGAACGAGATGAATATCGAGATGTATTTACAGCTTAATCAGACACTACGGGTCGAGGTCAACTCGGGGTGACTTGGGGAAAGCCAAATACGCTTTGAGAATAGATAGGAGACATCACATTCTCTGATGTGTTGTCCATTTATATTTTGAACTTAATTGAACCTAATCCGTATCACAGAAACGATGAAAACCATGCTAAGTTGTTTACCTGCTTACAACCTGTTTCTTTATGTCATAATACAGCTGAACATGGATCTAAGTGACAGTCACTTAATTAGTATGATTCCTGTTCGGATCTTTTCTAAAACATGTAAGTCCCTGTCAGACTGAAATTTGATCCCGTGTATTCTATCTCAAACTTTGATTTTACTTATGTCGTATTATGGTTTAATACCTGGTTACTTGGTCGTTGATCATATTTATTTTAACGCTTTAAAGGAGGTTTTAAAAGTTAATGGCAAAATGTTCAATTTATAAGGGCTTGTTGTGTAACTTTTAATATAAGCGAAGTTGTGAAATTATAGGCGAACTTATTAAACATGCGAAGTTAAGGGGTAAGTGAAGTTAACCCTAACTTCGCCTGTATAATATCGAAGGTATATAAAGAAGTCTTATAGTCAAACTCTTTTTACTTTTACTTTTCATAAACCAGCGAACTTATCAACTGTTAATCCTCGGCGAAGTTATCTTGTGAATCAAACCTTCATATTAATCAATTTCAATCCGTCTTAAGGTGTGTAGTGTTGTCCTAACTTATAATCTATGTCAATGGCGTTAATCAAAGATTGTTTTGATCCGATTCGTGACCCCGTTCATTCAAACCCTCAACACCCGCTTTTCAAACTTATTTTCACGTGGTCGTAATCAACTTGATCGTCGTGATCTCCTCAAAAACATGTTTTGTAGAGTCCACAATCATCAAATTATCCAATTTCACCTCGTTTGGCCGTCTATACTGTTGCCGCTTCAGATTCAGGCGAAGTTACAGTTTAGGCGAAGTTAACCTTAACTTCGCCTAAGGGTTAACTTCGCCTGATATTTAATTGTTTAACAGTATATGAGGCGAAGTTGTGGTTAGGCGAAGTTATCATTAACTTCGCCTGGCCCTTTTAACTTATTTTTAATTTACATTTATCAGGCGAAGTTATTACCAACTTCGCCCCACCCCTAACTTCGCCTATACAGAATAAATCATAACTTCGCTCATGGTAACAGGCGAACTTGTGATTTGACTTGACGATTCTCTAACTTAGACTGTTTTTGTTGCAGAAATGGCAGCTGTAGCTGGAGCCGGTGGTGCAGGTGGTGATGAAGGTGGAGACAACAACCGACAGTTTTTCCCGGGGCATAATATGTACATTACTCTGGACCCGGATGCGAGCGGTGTTGATGATTTCCGCGAGATCATCATGTTTCTTATCCGCTCGCGTATCTTCCACGCTATTACTACAACACTGCCTATCTCTTTGCCAAATATAGAAGATTTCTGGCAGACAATGGAATATGATTGTCGAGTCGAGCCCCCGGTTATGCGTGCAACGGTTAACAATTAGGTAGTGCAGTTCTCGTCTGAGCAGATCAGGGTGGCCTTGCAATTTGGAGATGAAACGAGAGACGATCCTACAGACTTCGTGGCTCCATTCAGAGATGGTGCTTTTCTAAGAATGGGCTATTCTGGTCCATTGGGGGATACTCAAAGACGAAAGGGGTTCTTGTTAGATCAATGGCGCTTTCTCATGCACGTGATGATCGTGTGCATGTCGGGTAGAAAGGCCGGTACAGATGGAATGGGTGCAACGATGCAGTCGGCAATGACAGCACTGACTTACAATAAGCGTTATAGCTTTAGTCAGATGGTGTTCTACGAGATAGACCGTCAAAGACGAGCGGTGGCACGTGAGAGATTCTTAATGTACCCAAGATTTCTTCAAATGATCTTGAATCAACTGGCTCCCTCGTTACCTCAGCGCCGTCCGATTCGGTATGTGGAAAGTGTCAGCAAGCGAATCTTTGCCCAGTGTAGATCATCAAGTGCCAGAAGTAAGCCAGAACTCCGTCCTCGACATACTCCGCTATTTGGGTACTTGATCAACCCGGGGTATGTTGCAGCTCGTGGGGACGAGTTTCGGGATCCTGCACCACAACAGGCTGAAGCACCTCAACCACCACCTGTGGTTCAGCAAGCTTTACCTGCTGCTCCTGTTGTGGCACCGGAGGAAAATGTAGACCTTGAAGCTGCGTTTGGCGGTCAAGGATTTTTTGATATGGAACGTGTTGATCCAGAGGAAGATGTACAAGTCTCGGTTGCACGGGTTACTAGTGTGGATGTGGCTATGACAACTACGACGGAGGCTGATTCTGATTCCTCAGATGATGATATGGCTGAAGCTAGACGGATTTTAGTTACACAAGAAAGGATTCATGGGAAGAGAAAGAGAGACACCGATGACAGTGATTCGGATTTTGAGGAAGATTTACATCGGTTGGTCCGTAGAGCGAGAAGGGAAAGGGCAGGTGCAGGTTCGGGAGCTGGTGAGAGCTCAAGGGTGGTTCGTTTCTCTCCATCCGCATTGTCTGGTATAACTATAGTCCCTACATCATTGCCAGTTACAGGGCCAAGCGCCACGGATGTTCCCGTGGTGACTACCTCATCTTCGTTTGGCATACCACCCACTACATTCCAGCTCTCGGCTCCGGAGATTGTGTCCTTGCCACCTCCATCTCTTACTCCATCGGAGGTCGTAGCAAGGTTTGTTGAGTCGACGGTTGTCGCCACTGCAGGGTTGTCGGTTACGATACCACCTGCGGTTACGTTTCCACCTGTTTCTGAGGTGCCGGTTACATTGGGAATCCCTCCTCCGTACGCTCAAGACATATCACATATAAGGTTTGATTTCGATGCAACCTTATCCGACTCGGAAAGAATAGCAGCGCTTGAAAGGGTCATGGCAGAACAATCAAGAGTAAATCTAATCCAGACTCATGCTATTCAGCGCCTCGTTGCGGAGAATCAAATTCAGTCGTCCCTCCTGATCGAGCATGGTAAAATATTTGATGCCTTGAAACAGTTCTTGGCATCTCAGGGGGAGACGAGCTGTAAGGGTGACGAGCTGAGGACGAAGAAGCATAACGATCGAGACGATGATCCCAATGCATCGAAAGATGCAGGTGGAGAGTTGCCAAGAACTGAACAAGCTCTTGGGACTTCCACATCTCAGGGGGAGTCAACGAGTGCAGCTGGCGGTTCAGGGGGTGATGATGTGGTGGTTGTGGATGCTGAGGATGATGATGTTATAGGTGATGATGATGTGTTACCATTGGAAGAGATCGAGAAGATAGGAGCTGAGATCGTGATTGACAATGAAGTTGAAAAAGGAGAGATTGTGGAGGAGAACATTGAGCATGAAATTCCGGCAGTTGAAAAGTCAGATCTGGGTCAAAATACGGAATGTGATGAGACTGAATGGGAGGAGCAGCCAAGATGGAAAGAAGGCTACGCTCAGTGGTTCGTAAAGACTAAGAAACCGGCGGTCCCTACTATGTTCAAGAAAAGTTACAACATTAAAGGGTATGCTGAATCGAAAAAGGGGATAATATGCTGGTTATATGATGAACAGTTGAAACTTTTTGTGATTAAACATTATGATGGGGTTCAGTATTTCAAGAGATTGTTGAGGTCGTTGAATACGTTGCCTGAGTGTGAGGTGAAGGACTTAGCCAGGTTGGGGTTGATAAACAGGAGTGATGATAACATGGCTAGGATTATTGGGAAGATAGTCTGGAAAGAAAGCATCAAGGAGAAAAAGTTCGAATTGTTGAAACCGCAGAAAGGAAAGCTAGTTGAAGATAAAGACAGAGGCATGAGAGCTGATGGCAAGCCTTGGATGATAATGAAGTATAAGTCGATCCGGTGTCTAAAAGAAGTACCAGTGAAACAAATGCCCAAGGATGTGCTCAAAGATCTGAAATGGTGGTACGTTGATAGTGAAACAGCTGAAGCAGTGATGGAGGATGAAGATGAACAAGAGTTGATGAGAGTATATGATCCTATGCACTTAGTGAATTTGTCTCAAGCGGACTTGCAGGTGCTGAACGAGAAAAAGATATTTTACATTCCTGCTTGGAAAGAAGAATCCAAGAAATACCAAAGAGTAGTTTCAGTTTGTGTACGAGAAGGCGTTCATGCTTGAAGACGGGAGATATGAGATTTTTGAGATTACGAGACACGTGATTGAAGATGAGATATGAAGCTACTGCCAAGGGGGAGTCTGTTGGTGCATGATGTCAGTAGTTCAGTATCTAGTGTCTGTAATTGTGTTAGTTGGATTTGTATTCATGTTTTGTTAACTTGTTTCACAAGTTCGCCTCTTATAAGCGAACTTGTGGAACATGCGAAGTTATCAACAACTTCGCCTAACATGTTAGGCGAAGTTGTCGATAACCATAAAAGCTTAGCTGCGGCTTGTTTTGTAATTAATGATTGAGTACATGTAATCGGTGATTGACATATCATGTGTTATTAGTTGCAATACAACGTGTTCTTTGTTTATTGTAACGTGTGTTCGCTTTTATTTAACGTATATCGATTTTACACTCGTATCGTCTTACGTAGGGATTCCGCACCTACGTAGAACGAGATATTTCCGTGTAGATCCGGCTGGGAACCTACAAGTATGAAATGTAAGAAGGTATTGTATGAGTATGTGATTAACTAGAACTCACTCAGCGTAGCTGACTTTTAGTATGCACGCAGGCGAGTAGAATGAGGCAGGTAGCTTGAGGAGGACACATGGCAGAGTTGGATGAAGCTGGCATCTGAAGATTTTGCTATGATGTTTTATTTTAAAGACTATGTTTTGTTTTTAAATGACTATGAATGCTCGATAAGACAAAACTTATAGTTATGGAGTGTAATGGTTTGAATGTTTTAATGTTCCGCGAATGTTTTAATTAACTCTGATATTTAGAACTGCGTTTATGAGTAAATCCAACACGAAAGTAGGGCTACCGGTAATGGGGCCTTACATAATTTGTATTAAATCATTATTTTATACATTTTAGTAAATCATTTTAGTAAATCGTTTTATATATTTAAATCTTTAAATCGTTTTAGTAAAATCGACCTACAATATGGATGTATATATAAAAGTATTTTATATAATGTGTTACTTTTATGTAATAAAGTAATTTATATACTAAAATGAAAGCTATTTATTAAATAATATGTATTTAAAAACGCTTCACTTATACGAGTCTTATTCAGACACCCTTAAACATGATAGCATAATATAAATTGAAGATTAATATTACAAGTAACAAAGTCAAATGACAGAACTTGCAACTAATTTTAAATTACATAAAACAAATAGAGGTACAATATGATGACAATACAACAAACGCTTAACAATGTCGGGTTTCACGCGCCGCTTATATAATTCATGAGCCATCTGACGTCGATAGTTAGCACATACCTCATCAACGTCACTAAGGGCTTCTTTTTAACCAACATTTCCATCATCACACAAACCAGGACTCCTGAATTAGAAGTGGTCTTGAGGCACGTTAACTTCACTTAAACCGATAACTATTTTTTTTCTCGTATGAACTATTCGAGTTTCTCCAGTAACGTATACGATCAAGAAACCATGGGAAAAACAATGATAACATCTCCATTTTAGCGCTTCGAAGTTTTTCATTTCTCCACCTTTTATTTGTCCAGTATTGGGTAATTTCCATCGTTCGCATATCTATATGGACGAGTAACCAATCACCACCAGAATGAAACGAAAACGGAATATACACTTGGTCAACCTCCCAAAATCGTGGTTATGGGTCTTTTGTTCCGGCTAGCTCTATGGCAACTATAGAGTCTTTGTTTTCATTTTGTCATAAAAACACGGGGGCAACACCGTCTAACGAAGTCTTAAATGTGGATTAGTTCTTAATTTTGCGTATCAAACAAGCATCAATCTTGTTGTCCACGCTTCGATGTGCTAAAAACATATTTACCAAAAGTATTAGTTAGTCATTTAATGAAACATATAAAACTTTATAAAAGTGTATAAAACTTAAGAATTTTACCGTTTCAAAAATGGAACCATTGGACTCGAACCCTAACAAAGTACCCAGAAACTTCGATTGAGTTTTTTCATGGGTAAAACTTTGTATAGCAAAATGGGACGTCTCCGTTAATATAAAACTCAACTACATCTCTTGACCAACTTTTTTTCGTTGGATTTGAAACTGCAAAATTTTTTTTTGCGTGGGGGTTGTTCGGGAACATATGAAGAAGATGCCGAAGTTATTGCACGAGGCCTCGTTAAAAGCCTCCAAACATCATCATTCCATCTTGCCGATTTGGAAACTGGTTGTGAGGAAAAAAAATTCTTCATTTTCTTCTTTGTCTCTTCGGTGCGCTATTTGGAAGAAAATTAAGGGTTTGAAAGATGGAGTATATATCAATGGTAGGGTTGATGTAAAGATGTTAATTAAATATGAAGTATGTATTTATATTGAAAGTGGGTTATGTATCGTTTGAAACAAGATGTATTTATCTCGTACCACTCATCTACAAATTTATCTCGTATTCGTGTATTTATCTCGGACACTTAACCAAACAAACGAAAAAATTAACCACACTAACTAAACTACTAACCTAACTAACCCCAACTAACCTAGTTATGTTTTCTATCAATTTAATACTACCTACCAAAGTCCCAACTAACCAATTTAATGTCCATTACATGCATTGCTGCAGAAGATTAAAAACAAACATTGATTCCTTCACATGTGAAATGTTGCAGAAGATTCCTTCAAAGATTTAAAGCAAACATTGATTCAAAGTAGATTCCTTCAAAGCTGCAGAATATTAAAAGCTGTCCTTGCCATTGCATGCAAAACATGAATTATTTGTTCAAAGCTGTCATGACATTGTTCCTTCAAGACCCATGAATTGTAGGGTTACGGAGGAAGAAGATGAACCAGGAAAAAAATATATTTTTCCTAATCCGCCATTGAGAATGGCGGATTAGGTTTTTCAAAAAAAAAAAAATCTCCTGATCCGCTATTAACAATGGCGGATTAGGGTTTAAAAAAAATAGTTTCTCCTAATCCGCCATTGTCAATAGCGGATTAGGAGATATATTTAAAACCCTAATTTAACGTACCAATATTATATTATTAGTATAAGGTATTTTCAAAGTTGTATATAAATAGTGACACTAGTTGGTATATTACTTGGTAATTCATCGACTATAATGGATCCTAACGTTGTATATGCTAGCAGTCCAACAAGAGTTACCTAACGTTACCTATGTGGTGCTCCTACTTTCTATCGTATGATTTGCCATACGTGGATCCTACATAGTGTAAGTGTTTATGTATTTATTATCTTGATCATATATGTCTTTTGATTGAGTAACTAAATATCTGTATTCTTAGTGTAAGTGTGAGGTTCCTCAGCCTGAAGCAAAAGTACACCCCCCCTCACCGGAGTTAACTTTTGACCAGTTGAATCCCGATTTGTTAGAAGACCCAAATGTGTTGAAGAGTATTAATGAAAACGAAGGGATAGAAGTTGAACCGGAGTACTGATGTGTGGATGAAATAACGTGCTTTAAGTGTTTTATACTGTGTGTTTTACTTGTTTATATGTATCGAACACAAGTACTTTGATTGGTTTTATGTTACAGGTGATCGGAGCTTAAAGAGCTTAAAGGAGCAAATTTGGAGCATTTAAAATGGAGTGGAAATGAAAGTAATGATATATGATATGATATAGAATTGAAATACGAAGACGTGACCGCAACAGGGAGGAAAACGAAGTTGAAATGAAGATTTTATGAAGAAAACGGTGTTCTGGTGCTGTAGCCGCCGTAAGGCAGTGACCAGAGTCCGTAGCCTACGCTCAGGCTGTAAGCTACGGTGGCCAGGCCGTAGCTTACGGCCGGGTCTAATGGAAAATCGTTCTTTCTTGTTTTTCTTCCATATTTAAGCCCAATTAAACCCTAAATCGATTATGCTTCATACCCTGACATCCTTGGGTGATTTTGGGGCCATTATCCACCATCATAACAGCTTCCAATCATCCCAATCATCCATGTTCTCACCATCTCAACCAAGAATCAAGATCTTCAAGATGCATATGCTAGGCTAAAGCTTTTGTGACCATCTCCGGGCGTAGGGTTGTGTTAGTGGTTAGACTTTTTTGTATTTTGAACCTTAATATTGGATTTTGATTTGGTTAATCATTTGGTTAGTTGAATCTTTACATTTGTTTATGCATTCAACACTTTTTTGTAATTGAATGTTTTATGTTTTTATCAGTTTATTAATTTGTGTCATCAACTTTTAGGATTAAGTTCTTTGAGTCATTGGCCCGTTTATCATTAACCATTAAATCACTTACATTTATCAAACCCTAAAATGTCACACCCCGAATTAGGGCCTAGGCGTGTGACCACAAGTTGATACCTGTTTTGTAAATGTATCAGAGTTTATGGTTTAATTTTAGCGGAAGACTTTAGGTTGAATATTAATTAACATTGAAAATTTACTTGGGAATTAAATACCCAAGTATCGGTTGACAAAATATATGTTTTATATTACAAGGATTTTATATCAAAAATGGAGCCATCTCGTAACGTGCTTCTATCTTCATATAGACTCCAATCCTTGCTATTGCTATTTATGCTTAATTACCTGCAATGGGTTGGAAAAATACGTCAGCTATATGCTGGTGAACACGTATGACTCAATAAAATATTTTGAATGACGATTACAATACAAATATAGTTTTCTCGACAAACTCAGCGGAAGTATGTCTACTTCAGGTATGTGTACCACTGCCCTACACATACAACGGTATTCTTCGAGCCACAAGGCACTGAACAGAGAACTAGTCATGACCGTTTAGCTCACGGCTACCTCGCCTTTGATTGATTGATTGAGCTTAATAGTTATGTTTGGATCTAGACACATGCGTATTCGGTCTGAGTTGATTTTATTTTCTACTTTATATTATAACGTTTTAGAGATCAAATGATCTCATGTAGACAATGATTGACTCATTAAGACAAACACCCGTTCATCTCATTGAGTATAAATATGTTTTAACTGATTAAAAAGGTTAACGTATTCACCTGTACCGTCGGTATTGATAACCTTGACTGATTGATTGAGAATGATATTTAACCTATACATAAATAGGTTTGTATGAATGTTTTGAATGGTGTTTCTTGATTAAGCTATGATTACTAAGCTTAACCTTGAAATCGTTTATCTTTGATTGTTAATGAAAACACTTGATTTTATGTGACGTTTGATATAGCATGCTTTGGCTTAATAGGTTTTAACATTATCTTGGAGTGTCGGTCATCGTCTAAAGCATTATCTTGGAGTGTCGGAGGAGTCAACCGAGGTGGAGGAAACTCCCCTCGATCCATCGAACTGAATTATCAAAACGGGTTCTTGAGTGAAAACTCAAGTGTAGAGTTTGTATTTTTTTTTTATTTTTATTTTCATTGAGTCACTAACGTAGTTTTTTGTAGTTTTTCCTTGTTTTGTGTTTTTAAGTTTTGCTAGTGTGAAGATTGAGTGAGCTAGAGAGACGATCCCCGAGGTTGAGTATGATGAGACGAACAAGTGTGGGGATGGAGCAGCCGAGCATTATACTTTATATTTATTTATTTGCTGCTAATTTTTATGCTTTATATATTTATTGGTTGGTGAAAACACTTTAATTGTTTAATATCTATCATTATGATAAGATACATTTTTAGATATGTTTGTTTTGTTTTGCCGCTTGCGTTCGTGTGAGAGAGAAGGAGTTACTATTTGCTGAGCACGTTCGTAGTTGGAGGGCATTCATGGAAGAAGACTTTAGCATCATGTTTCATGCGCATATTACCAACTAAGTCTTTTCCATTATCTAGCTTGTTATTTTTTTTTTTTGCTTTTGTTTTTAGTTTTTAGATTTTTAGTTTTTTGTAGTCCGACTTTATTTTATTTTATTTTATTTTTATTTTGAGTCGTCCTTATCCTTGCATTGAGGACAATGCAAAATTTAAGTGTGGGGATATGATATTTGAGTCATAGGTTAAAAAAAATAAAAAAATCGAAAAAATTAAAAAAAATTTGAAAAATGTTTAAAAATGTCCCTTGAATATAGTTTTTGCGTTAAAGTGGGAGATGATGATATTTATCGGAAATTGGTTTTTCAAACTACTAATAATATGAGATAAATAAAAGAAAGCGCACTTAACTTGGGATGTGTCGGTAGGCTCAGCCTTGAAAATGAAAGGGCAATTTGATAAAATGGGTCGGAAATCTCTTGTGGGTAAAGCGTTTTGTCCGTAGAAAATAAGTAATGAAAGGTCAGCCATACTCAAGCCTCAATTATTGGTATGAAAAAGTGGAAATGTCAAAAAGTTTGAAAAGTTTAAAAAAAATTTGAATACGTTATCATATGATGCTTGGGTAGGTTTAACGTTAGAGTATGCCGTGTAGCCTGTGATATAAATCTTAAACTGCTAGCTTTAGTGTTTTACACATCATTGGCGTATGGTTTTATAACCTTAAATCTTGTATTGATGGGATTCCCCGGGTCCGGAGACCATGGGTCTGTATGCCGACTATTAATCTGGGTATTCACAATTCCAAATGGGGTTGTGAATATTTAAAATTAAGCTAAAAAAAAGAGAGCAAACCCGCAGTTTTCTACCACTTAAGTCTTTAAACATGATCACAAAAAGTACAAAAGTACAAATGCATTACATACTTGATCATCCACGCTGTTAGCCATGTGGGGTCCCCTTGCTCGCGTCTCATTACCATTAAGAAATGGACCACAAGGGACACGCTACATGTAAGCCCTACAGATGAAATTTCGCATACTCACCTATGGTAATGGTTCGGTGTATTGCTTGATAACGGGGGTATGTCATGTTGTGGAGAACACTAGCTATTAATTAATTGTACCTTAATCATATCTAATAGCTGCTTGATAGACTTTGATGTTTAAGCTTAGGTGGATAAACAATACCCTTGATCGTCTTAACTATTCATAAAAAATAGAGCAACAAAAAGTTTTAAATCTGCTAATTTTGAGGTTTAAGTCAAGTTGGGGTGGTCTGGTCCGGTAAATGCTGAAAGTAAGCGGGTCTTAATTGTGTAAACCACTGAGTACTATTATTGTCGGATCATATTTGTCCCGGTAAAGATTAAGGCATGGGTTTAAGTGGACAACAATATCGGTGATCGCGGTTTTGCGTTATTCTGAGCTTTAAAAAAAATAAAAAATTAACCTATATGTTTGATAGACTGAAATTTTCCAATTCTGATCCAACTGCATCAAATTTTGTCAGGGACGAAAAAAGAATAAGTGTGGGGATATTTGATGTGGTCTAAAATATACATATTATTATATAAATATTTCCTACACTTTTAAGTACTTTGAAACTAGATTTTTAATGAATATTATTCTTAGTTGTTTCATATGTGTTTTTTTTAGGTTCTAAGATGTAATGAGCTAAAATTGTTTACTTTTACTCAACTTGAGACAACGAGCTAAAATTGAGTATGCATATTAAATTTGAGACCAACGAGTGGACATTTGAGTATATTTTACTTATATTTGTATTATAACTAAAGGGTGCACTCTAATATAAATTAAAGCAATATGGTTAAACATGAATATAGTTATTTGTTTTGTTTGTTATTCAAATTCATATCTTAAAGAAACGTTTTTTATATGTGATACAGTAAGTGGCATCTAAAAGACTAAAAGGAATGGTATGAATTATTTGCCAAGATTTCGTGATTGTGAAGTAAAAGGTGGGCCAGCGTTTTGGGCCTATTAACAAGAATAGGGTCGGTGAAATTTTAAGAAAATATATATTTATGGAATCAATTAATAAAAAAAGAGGAGGCAGAGGTGAGAACCCAAAAAAAACCACTTCCCTTGTTCGACATATTTGAACATTCGCAAAGAAGGTGTTTTGGAAGGACGAAAGCGTTGGTTCGAGCTAAGATCGTTTGGGTTCAACACCTACTCAACCAAGCATCATCAATATTCGGTTTGAATTTATTATTTTAATTATGAGCTTGGTTGTTGAACTTAATTACTTTGGTTTCTTTGATTTTAAGATGTTAGGATAAACTTTTTATACTACCTAGGTCGTGATGAACCATTGTTTGGTTTGGTTTTATTTGGGATTTATTTTCGTTATGGATTTTATGTGTTAAGTAAATTGTTGAGTTTGATTTAATTAATGCGTATGATTGCTTGGTTTTGTTTACTTGGGTTTATTGTTTCACATTGCCCTTGTTGATTGTTTCATAGGATAGGGTTTTGTTAGGTCATTTACTGTGTGTTCTTGACTAGTTTGTGATTGATATCGATTAAAATCATAGAAACAATAAAATCAAGTAAATAGATAAAAGTGAACTGCCAACCTAGAAAGCTGTAAGGTGATAGGTTGTTAATAGATCTTTGCTTGTCGGGATTGCTAGATTTAGTTCTTCGTAAGGAGTCCGTCTAGATTTGATTGTCAGCTTAGTCTATTAAGTTAATTGAGTCTGCTTTGCTATCTTTGAATTCCACGCTGTAAGGTAGGTTTTTGTCATAAAAGATACTTGGCATAAGCTATTAAATAACCGTAAGGAAGTTTAATTCATAAAACTGGTGAGTCTTAAAACTTGTTAGAAATCCATAGGCGTCTTCTTGAAGTTCAAGGGTCCTGTTCGGGTTTTCTGTCAAGGGTCTATTTTATGATCCCAGTTCCATAACTTGAGTTTTCCATTTATTTAAAAACCGTAACTTTGGGGATTCTGGCCTGGGTAGTTATCTTTATCATCTGAATCAATCCAAGTTTTCTTAATTGTTTTCTTTAGTTAAATTAATTAGGTTAAGTTTTTATATTAAATTAATTAATTAAGTGGTAATGATTATGCTTTATTATTATTATTATTATAATATTTACTGTTAGGGTTTTATATTTTATTAATTAGTTTATTATTAGTTTAATTAAAGTAATTATTAGTTAATTATTATTATTAAGTTTAATTATTAGTTTAAATTCCCCCTCAAATATTATTAATAAATAGTCATGTCTTGTAGTTGAGTCTAATTTGCTAGTTTCGTAATTTAAAGAGTCTCGTGGGTTCGATATCCGGACTTACTTAGCTGTACTAGAGTCGACCGGTTCACTTGCCGGTTAGTAGTTTAAGTTAAGTTTAAGGGTCTAGAGTATTACTTAGTGTCTAGATTAGTTTAATTTTAGTTATTTATTTTATAACTATTTTTAGCACATCAGATACTTAGATTGATAATAAGAAAAAGGCAGGATCTTGATCTACTCCCTTATATGATTGCTACTTGATTATGACCTCGTTACTTGCACGAACTTCGAGAAATCGGCACGTCGGCTTGCTACGGCAATAGGGCACGTTTCCCTAGACTATGTATGTGTAAATGGAGGTGTGTTTGGGATGAATGAGGCTCAATCCCGTACACCTCTATTTATAAGTAGAAACTGGACCCCATCGCGATACGCGATGGGTCGTTGCGTATCGCGACGCCGCAATATGACGCCGCCTCTTCAGAATGTGACACGTGGCCTGTCATATCGTGCCACGAGTTGACACGTGGTTGGACACGTGTCCAGTGACTCAGCATGGTCATCGCGATACGCGATGACCGTTATGATTTGGTCTGTAGCGTATCGCTATGCCGCCCTTTTCTGGGTCTGCATGCAAGTCCATCGCGCTACGCAATGAGTTCTAGCTTAACCTGTCGCGTATTTCGATGAGCTCAAATTTTCGGTATTTACAATTTGGCCCTTATACTTTCTAAGTTAGTATGTTTAGGATCAAATTTTATAGGGTTAAAGACGCGGTGTTACATAAAACTGGTAATCAGATAGGTTATTATTCATCCAAACCAATTGTTCGGATTAAGTTCTGTCAATTAGTAACGTCAAATATCTAGTCTTTTGATTATAAGTGTAATCAATCGAGTTTTCCAAATAGGTTTAACAGTTTGTCTAGTCTGCTTCATAACCTGAAACCTGGAGTTGGTTACTTTTCTCAAATTGTATACAACCAAATCATTATTTAATCTGCTTGACATCGTTTGTGCACCCTAGAATAATTAATTAAAAACATTAAACTTGATAAGCACTTTCACTGATTCCCTGTGGATTCGACACCTTACTTGCCCTAGCTAGTAAAGGTGTTTTATAAATGTTTTTGATTGATCTTTCAACATCGATCAAGTACCACCATGACATGTATCCTGGAGAGCACTCATCGGATTCCGAGTGCTCGAATGACGATTGTCATTGGAAGTAATCTATGTTTTATTAAAGTTGTTATGTTTT
Organism: Bidens hawaiensis; assembly: GCF_021521415.1. Taxonomy (NCBI): domain Eukaryota; kingdom Viridiplantae; phylum Streptophyta; class Magnoliopsida; order Asterales; family Asteraceae; genus Bidens; species Bidens hawaiensis. The sequence goes on from NW_027493871.1 coordinate 55,545, forward strand.
TTTACTGTGTTTTTAATAAAGTTGTTATGTGTTTTGTTATTTGTTTTTAATAAACTTGTTTGTTTAATTCTAGTTTGCTTAATTATAGTTTGTTTCATTATAACACTTTAAAATCTAGACTAATAACTCATATAATTTACTTCAACAAACTAAAAAACAAAAACATTGAATTACAATTTATAAAAAACAAAAACAATTCACAATTTACTTCTACAATATTCTATATATATAACACCCACACCCACACCCACACCCACACCCACACCCACACCTCTAACCCACACTTCAACACTCAATCTCACAAACCTCATCCAACACCTCAAACCCACACCCAAATTCAACCAAGAAAATGATTTCGAACTTGTATCTCAACCCGGGTCCAAGGGATGAAAGTCTCTTGTGCCTGGGAGCCGAACACCGAGCCGTAAATTTTTTCTTTAATCCACTTGAGGGAGAGAGCTCTATATTGGATTTTAAACGTGGGGATGGTACATTTCGGGAGCGATCACGGACGAGCTCATACATCTAAAGGATAGAGTTATGGAGTATATTGATTTATTTGGATTTGGCGGTATCGTACGTTGTGGTTATAGGAAAGTTGACCGAGCGTTAGTAGAAGCTCTGGTTGAAAGGTGGAGGCCTGAAACGAACACATTACACCTGCCATTTGGTGAGGCGACTGTCACCTTGGAGGATGTTAACATTCTATGTGGGTTACCCATTGAGGGCGAGGCGTTAGCTGGATACGAGGGTTCGTTGGACTACAATCAACGGAGGGAAATGTGCTATACTTATTTGGGTTTTGATACAAAAGAATCTGATTATAAAAATCAATTTTTAAAACCCAAATGTATAGTAGACTTTTTGTTAGATTACCCAATAACCGAATAATCTACTGATACATAATGTATGCAGCGTGCCCGTTGTGTCTGCCTAATAGTGACTACTAGTAACATATTAGCATATACAAATAATGGGTACGCGTCATTACATTTACTATCTCATTTGACCGACTTTCAAGTTAGTGGGCGACTGAGTTGGGGTTCTGCTGCCCTGGCGTGTTTGTATAGAAAACTCTATAAGGGGGAACCAAACCCCAAACAAAGGCAGTCGGCGGCCCAATGTCACTGCTACAAGTATGGGCATGGACCCGGATTCGAACATTGAGACCCACAATTGTCAATCAACAAATCGATTGGAAACATCCATATGGAGCAAGGTAATTACCTGCCATTGTAATACTAATATAATTATTAACTAGGTTAGAACCTGTTTGATACACGGGTTGGTCAAAGAATAAAATAAAACAAAAATGTGAATAGTGTTATTTTTTAATGCTTGCATGTAAATTTAATGTACAAAATGAAAAAAATAAAACAAAAATTACACTAATACTTAAAATGAATATCATATTAAAAATGTGTCATATTCAAATTATATGGCTGGTTTAGACTTCAGATAATTTCTAAATGGAAACCGTAAGTATCTTTTATAAATTTTCAATTTTTTTAAAGGTATAAACTTTCTAGTTGTTTAAACCGATAAATGATGTGCTTTAAAATTTCTAGTTGTTAAAAGTAATAAAGATGGTTGTTGAAAATCCATTTGTTTATTTTATAGGTAGATATTGTAACACTTATTATTGTCTTTTTGAAGATGGGCGGAGCATGACATTAGTTACAGGGAGACTCCTTCACACGTGTTGAAGGCCCACCAGACAATGATGCTAGACTGTCGCTATCTAGTAAAAAACACATATAATCAATTTCTAATCACCTAAGCAAGCTAGGGTAAGTAGGGTGTCGAACACAAGGAGTATGTGGTCAATGCAAATCGTGCAAACAAGTTTCAGTATTATGAAGTAGTAAGTTTTAGTGCTGATCACACAAGCAAATAAGTTTGGTTTTAATGATTAAACAAGCAATAAACAATCTCTCAAACAATTAATAGAAACATATCACACCCAGGTTCAAGTAAGCATATAACAGTAATCTCATGTTAACTTAACATATTATTTATCAAAGGCCAACACATACTTATTAACTAGACAAACCTTAGGCATCAACAATCGCTAACACACGACACTGATTATCAAACAATCCCTACCAGTATGACCCAACTAAGGCAACTATATGCTTTATCATATTTATACTAGTCAAACAACCCCTATAAGCAATTATATAGCAACCAACAAACTAATCATTCAGATAGACATAAACCTAAACCGACTGAATGCAAGGCAATACTAGACATCAATACTCATATATTACTCAAAGATAAATACAATCAAGTTGTTCTTTAACACATGAGAAAACTGAAATAATACAAACTTTACATCCCGGGTATGAATCTAGAAGATTGGCCACTCATGGTTATCATATGATCTTCAATTCTTGATTCTGGATTATGGAACATGGATCTTGTAGTGATTGGAGGTGTTATGGAGCTCCAAAAATGGCCAAAACTCATCCCAAAAACGGTTGGAATGAGATTCCTTACGATTTAGGGTTTTTTCCTTTATATAGCAGCTGGCCATGCTTTAAATCTGAATTTCGCGTATTAGCGTAAGCTACTCTGACCCCTGGCATAGCTTACTCTGGGTGGAAATCCCTTCTGAATCTAACTGCCTTACTCTGAGTTAATTAGGCATCCAAAGTATGTTACTCTGATCCCGGAGTAGCTTACGCTAGGAGCTAAATTTCAACCAACTTGTTTCTTTTCATTTCCAACACTTGTGTAGTGGCTCCGATCTTCGCGAGACTTAAAATCATGCTCGTAAATGTCTCCAAATAGTATCTTTAACTCTAACAAACCTATAAATCAAAAGCATACTTGAAGTACCATTGTTCTAACAAAAAACTAATTAAAAACTACAAAATAAAGAACTATTATACAAGATTTATACCCGACCATTGACAACACTACAAAATCTTCGAGAGGCTAAAGTATTTTTTTCGTTAACCAAAAAGGTTTTTTAAAGAGATTGTAAATACTAAATATTAACAATATTTTGTTTTAACAGTTTGATTGGATGCCTTATCGGGACGTGATGAATAAACTCCCGCAAATGTGTCTAACAGGCATAAACAGTTGGAGGTCATCATGTTTTCTAATTTACTGGAATGTCGTTGAGTATCATCCGGTGGAAAGGGTGGTGAGACAGTTTGGATTTCTTCAGGAGATCCCTGACCTTATCCCTTTATCACGTGAAGTGCTCCGGATACCCTGTAAGACAATACGGAAAGAGAGGTTGGGCACAGACTGGTCTTCGTTTCATGCCCAATATGTCGAAAATTGGAACCATAGACACGCAAATGAGGTGCGAGGAATGCGGACCAACACGCCTACGACACTCCATGCTTACAATGACTGGTTTCATCTACATATTGTGTTATATATAAAGGACGCGAGGCACACCCCCGGTGTTGTACATAGTGGATTCGATGATCACGATGGAACGACAAGATACTTGGTTAGTATAATTACTAATATAAAATTAAATTTAATAAATAACTAATGCGTTGGGGTTTTATTTAACTTTTGGTTCTGTAGGTGGATGGATTAGGCCACATTAGTCAAGAAGCCATCAGAATGAAGAACATGGGCCCTGAACATTACTTTGAAATTTTGGAGGGCTCCAAGGCATGGCTTCTCAGCTAATTCAATCTGTTAATCATGTGGATCAGCCTTCCTATATACAGACTAATGAACCAGATTTGAGACATGATAACACGCTCCCCCAACATGCTCCGCGTCCTGGGGCGTCGTGGTCGACCAAGACCTCGGGCAAACCTTGTTAATGATGATGATAAGGGGGAGCGGTCGTCGTATTTTGGATGGCCCACACCCAACTATGGGGCAGGTCCCTCAAATTTTGGAGGCCCTACTTCCGAATATGGGGCGGGTTCCTGAAATTTTGGAGGCCCTACTGCCGTTTATGGGGCGGGTCCCTACAATTTTGATTGGCAAGCCGGTTATCGACCTTCATATCAAAATGTTGTACATGAATCATCAAGCATTTAACAAGGTAGCCAATCGAATGTTAACATCAACGAAGAAAATAATTGGGTATCCTCTTTGTTTGACTACACTCCTACTAGTAATATGATCCCTGCGATGTACACGAACAACCCGAGAGACTTCCAGATTTACGATTATACCGGTTTTAGTGTACAACAACCGCGTTACCAACATTTAACTCCGGTTTAAATGAGCTTTGACCTACAGCTGACTCAACCCGAAGGCTCAAATCCACCAAGTGATGATTAACGCCAGATCCAGAACATAGACGTGTACAACCATGAAGACATCCAAGACCAGTTGGTTGTGGCATGGGTGGTTGTCTGATCCGCCATCCGCATAGACATTAAATAATTACATAGATTGTACCTTTAAATTCAACACATGTAATAATTTATTTTTTGTATAATTTTAAGAAAGGCTGCACACTGTCCAGCCTTATTTTGTGATAATCTTTAGTTTATAACCTTAAAATATATCACAAATATATCATGTTCTAATAAATAATTAAATTTTGTTTTAAAAAAGTATGTATTAAAGCAAACTTTTCTTGGTAAAATCATATTAAATAAAAAAAAGTCAAAACCATTCTTGATATTCAATCGTGTAATTTTTAAAAATTAATTCTAACTAAGATATTTAAAAAATTATAACACGGACGAAAGGTGCGGGAAACACCCATATTCTAGGTCGGTTTTTAATGAAATAATTTAGTTAATACATATTGTTATTATTATTTTTATTATTATTATTATTATTATTATTATTAAAATGGTTTAAATCTATAAATAACAAAAAAAACAAAAAACGGGGTGGCAGGGGTTTGAACCCGCAACCTGCCATTCCGTAACGTTTGATCTTAACCAGTCGGGCTACCAGCGACGTGCAAGATATGATATGAATGATAATTTAAATACTGAAAAGGAAAAAGGGGGAAACAAAAAAGAACTCCTAATCCGCTATTGACAATGGCGGATTAGGAGAAACTATTTTTTTTAAAAAAACTCTAATCCACCATTGTTAATAGAGGATTAGGAGATACTTTCTTTTTGAAAAACCTAATCCACCATTTTCAATAGCGGATTAGGAAAAATATTTTTTTTTTCTGTTTCATCTTCTTCTTCCGTAAAACTCTTGTTCATCTTTTTCCTGGTTCACGGGTCTTGAAGAGTGCCATGGCAGCTTTGAACAATAACGAATCTGAAACATGCATGTGAAGCTTTAATAATTCATGTGATACGAATCTGAAACATGCACCTGAAGCTTTAATAATTCATGATGACAGCATGCATGTGAAGCTTTTTTGCATGCATGAGATGTGTGGGGTTATCTTCACTCACTAGGAAACAAAACTTAGTTAGTTGGGTTAACTGAACATAACGGGGTTAGTTTTTCATTTGTTTGGTTATGTGGTACATAACAGGGTTAAATAAGTTGTTCTCCTAATCCGCCATTGTCAATAGCGGATTAAGGTTCAATGATTGATCCGTCGTTACCAATGGCGGATCCATTTTATATTTCCTCCTAATCCGCTATTGCCAATGACGGATTAACTATAATCCTTTTTTTTATACTTTCCCATTATCTTTTTTTTTCGTAAATATACACCATTTCGAAAAAAATTCATCTTTAAAGTTGTCAACTGTTTTTTGAAAGTCTGTTATTTGCCTCTTGTGTTTGAAATTTAGAATTTGGCACCTTTTATATAAAACTTTTAGCACCAAGCAATGATGGTCTATGTATTTTGTGTTTATTTTTAGCCGCGAATTGTGGTTAAGTTTTTTTACTTTATTGTTTTTGTTTTGTGCATTGTTAAATTGTTATTAGAAAAGTTTAAAAATGCATATTCTGAGATCATTTTGTTCGTTTTGTTCTTAGAACTTTGAACTACATGCAATTAAACAAAATTGATATTGCACTCTGAACCCCAATCGTTTTTGACCAATAAACTCCTAAACTAATGCGGGAAAATATAAGTTGTTTGTCCCTATTTAATAGTAAACATAGTGCACATAAACAAGGCCACGTAACATTTCACTCCAATCAAACTTTTCCCATGATTAGGTCGAGTATTGTTTTGGGCTTTTGTTCATGTCAACTCTGTCTTTGTGGTCGTAATTCGAGTTTTGTTTTGGGCTGTTGAACATGTCACTTGTCAACTCTGTCTTACTGGTTTTGTGGTTGGCTGTCAACTTTAGTGTTGGGAGTATTGAACCTGTTGGTATTGATGACAGACTTTACCATTGTTACATATTTTAGGCTGACCGGTATACAAGTGAGGGGTTTGATTTGGACTCATCAGTGCGTGCGACCCTTCAAACACTACCCTGACGTGGAGAAGATATTAACGCGCAAAGGCGTCTGTGTGAGGGTGGTTCGACAGGTCACACGATCAAATGATGGTGAGCGATGGCTGTAAAGAAGCCTTGTGTTTTTTTTATGGTGGGCGATGGATGTGTTTTTTACGATGGCCGGTGGCTGGATTTTTGTTTGTGAATGGTTTTTTAGGTTGGAGGTCGGTAAAGTGAATTATAGTTGAATAATCGGATGAAAGCTGACGTGGCGAATGAGGGGAAAGATGTTGTTGACATTTGACACCATTCCGTCTTATACGAAAATGGAAAATGTTAGAGAATGATAGACTGTGAATTTTCTTTGATTAGTGTATTACTTTGGTTAAAGGGTGATTGTTGAATAATCGGATGAAAGCTAACGTGGCATATGAGAAGAGTGATTGTGAGGGGTGTACATTCCTTAGCCTTAGGCTATGTGCAGTGGAGGAATTACAAAATGGGGCGTTTTGCGTCATGTGGCGTCTAGTCAGCAAAGAGTAGATTTTTGTTTTTGGGGTGTAATGGTGTTGTAGTCCCAATATATATATGTATATGTATATATATATATATATCAACACACATTTGAATATGATAATATTAAAACAAAAGGATGTTTGGGCGATAACTGCTTCTCGCCCCCCCCCCCCCCCCACAATTCGGCTATTTGTAGCCCAGGGAGCGGTGTTGTAGCTCCTTTTCACCCCAAAACTTGAAGTTGTCGCCCTTTTCTCCTTGCCACTACACATGCCCTTATTGTAGAAATTAAGTTGTTGACATCCGATGTACTTTAAAAGTTTAAAAATATAATTTAATTTATTATTTTAATGTCACTGTAACAAAAAATTATTAAGGCATGTCTTTACTTTACTTGATTCCTTATTTATGTAATCTTTACATGTGTTAAGAAATTACATGATATAAAACTTTACATGGGTTAAGAGGACCCACCAAGTCACTAGCAGGCACACGGTCAGAGCCCCGGGCTCTTCCAACTACTTGGGAGCTTACGGTTTCATGTTCTATTTCACTACTCGATGGGGGTTCTTTTCACCAGTCCCTCATGGTACTACTTCGCTATCGGTCACCCAGTAGTATTTAACCTTGCAAGGTGGTCCTTGTTGATTCACACGGGATTCCACGTGCCCCATGCTACTCGGGTCAGAGCTTAAGCTAGTGATGCTTTCGGCTACTGGACTTTCTCCATCTAGGGTGCAACATTCTACTGCTTCGCCGGGCAACACGACGCTTGTATTGCTCTTCCACAACCCCGTTTTCACGGTTTAGGTTGCTCCCATTTCGCTCGCCGCTACTACGAGAATCGCTTTTGCTTTCTTTTTCCTCTGGATACTAAGATGTTTCAGTTTGCCAGGTTGTCTCTTGCCTGCCCATGGATTCAACATCAGTTTGAAAGGTTAACCTTGTAACAACTCGGTTTTTCCATTTTAGGTTGCCCGACCCATTTCAATGTTTGAGAAATTTTATCGAGCTTATCGAGTTAATTTATTGTTATAATAGGATTCTTAATTATTTATATATTATATATTTAAAACTTACAATAGATGGCAAATTTAACCCAAACAAGAACTATCATCCCATTATGTTTCCACCTTCATTCATCAAGGGCTAAACTGCAAATATTATATATAAACTTCATTATCCGGATTCAACTCATACCCGACCCGTGGATATATCCAAACCCGCAACTAAATCTTGTATCCGAGACCCGTGTGATGTAGCTTGGGCCTTAATTCTCGTCGGTATCATGGAAAGTGAATAAAAAGATCTGCTAATCTTGCCTTATATGATCTGCCAACACTCGTTAATATGCTAATTGATCAATTTTCGATTCATATTTCTTATTATAACAACCGACAGCAACTCGTTAACCATTATACAAGAAAACGAATTTCATAAATCAATTAAACCTCCGGATATACCCTCCTAACCCTCGTTGTCATATCCCACAAACTTAATTACATTATTTTCTTGGTTTGAGGGTGTTATTGATCTGCGATGGCCGGCTATTTGGTGTCTCGTTTAACCCGTCGTGTACCAGTATATAAGGTTATTGTTATACGTATTAGAGTCGCTTCTAACCTATAATCATTAACCCTAACATCAATTGCTTGAACATCATGTATAATGGCGGATTGCAGAATTAGGGTTCTTGAGTTTGGGGGTTAATAGTTTGTGTTTGTATGTAAAGTATTGTTTTCATTCTTTAAACATCTAACACCCCAGCTCAGCTAGCGTGTTCTAAGGTTAGGGCCGGCTGGGGTCATGCCCAGCCTTTGATGTTTTACTATTTTTTTTAGGTTTAATAATTTATAAATCAAATATCATTAACATTAATATTAAATATAAACACTATTTTATTTAACCGACACTTTTAATTCGCGTTTCCTCGTCGCGGAATGTTTTGCAAACTCGCCATGTATGTGTGCGTGTGTATATATATATTGACTTCGTTAACGATTTAAAATGCAAATTTATTGAAATATTCTTATTAAAATTACTTATTTAAAAACGTTTATGTTATAATTATTTATTTAAAGTATTATGTATTTATATCATATTTACTTTAATATTATATCTCAATTTATAGTAGTCGGATCATTTTATTTAGTTTGTATATTTAGTTATTTATCCAAATATTAATATAATAAGTATTTTTATATCAAATCTATTTATTTTAATTTATTTCATTTATATATCTATCAAGCGTGAGCAACGAAATTTCATAAATAATGACAACATTCCGTATAAATAACAACAATAATAATCGTTTTACAATAATAATAATAATAATAATAATAGAGATCTATCATTCAAATCCAATAAACATTCTAATCACACTACTTAACTTAAATCACATTGAAATCTTAATTCATTAAATCGTGTATAACTTTTATAATTAATTTATATTATTATATCTAACTAGGAATCATTGACGGTATATCCCGAAGGGTTTACTTTCCTCATCATTCCTTAATTCGTTCATCCGATCAAGGTGAGTAATCACTCCCCTATTTTACTCGTTTTCTCACGTTTTGGGGACACTTACGTACCATTTATCAAATTATTTATCTTATTATTTCTCAAACGCAAACTGTGATCTTTGTGTTGTGTATCAATTGAATGACTGTTCGTTACTTGCTATTTGCTGACTTGCTTACTTGAATCGCATTCGGAGAGGTCCAACATAATCTCATTATAGTATGATCATACGACCTTCGTAGTGGCCGGAGCCCGATCGCATTGGCAATGGTTTCACCGACACTCATTACTTGCTTAACACTTTCATTGTTTATACTCATAGATAACAGTTTTGCTTATTTTTACTCTATTATTTATATCATTATATATTATCATTTTGTTCGCGTCAAAACTGGTGAATCTACTCACTCAACATGTGTTGTTGACAAATATATATATTTTGTACGCATTTGCAGGTTATAGATTGGATTGCTTATCGAACTAAAGCTCACGTAGAGATGACCTTAGGATGTTAAACATAAACAAGAATAGTTGGTTTTGTATTGTAATTTTCTCTATTTTTGTTGTACTTAAATGTTCGTTGACAGTTAATAAATTAATTAGATATTGTCTTTACAATTGCATGATAGTAACCTTATGAGCTGTGACAATCAGATCACACCCCGACATTTCCGCCGCAGGTTGGGGTGTGACAGATTGGTATCAAAGCCGAAGGTTTAAGATAGGTCGTTAGAAAAGTCCTATAAATATGCTTAGGACCCCATACGAGTCTATTTGTTTACCTTATGTGTTATATTTAATTGTTTACAGCTTACGTAATTACCTGCTAGACTAAGTACTTATTTAACTGCTTAATCTAATGCTTATTTTACTGTCATGCACACACAACTCCGAGACTATGTCTCACCCTCAAAATATTTTTATAGCTCCGAGGCAATGCCTCATTCCCATGATATATTTACATTTAAATTTTTGTTGATTGTTTTCGTTAACGGGAATTTCTTTAGGATTTCCTAAGTTTTGCATTTACATTTTAAGTGTTTAACGTAATCAGTTAACGGTTACATTTTTCCATTGCGTTTTATTATTTTTTTACATTTTAAATGTCTAGTCGGGTGAAAAATCCATGGGACGCCATGGACACGCCAACTATTCATTTTCACAATTATTATATTTACGATATTTAGTTGAAGCATTATCATGCGTGGTGATATACGAGATACTTCAACTACTCATACTTATATTTGTCATTCGTTATTTAGTTTGGTCGGTTAAAACGGCACGTAACACTCATGGGCCAACAAAATACCATGGGACACCCAATATATCAAGAAACTTATGTTATTTTTTTTATTTGTTTATGATGTTATTTTATTTGGAAACAAGTTACGATTTGACTTAATTACTTAATTCTTCAATTGCATCGAACCAAGACTTACTGATTCAATTCATTCACATACTCATAAATATTTTTATTTCTATATCATTCACTCACTGGGACTCTGTTATCACAAGTCCATCTAAACAACTTACTATTTAATTATCTAATCGGTTATCTCGCACTCATATTATCACATTCACAAATTATCAAAAGCAATTAATAGCTATTTTCTCATACGGATATTACAACATCATCAAACTATCAAATATAATAAAAGTATTATTAAATACCTTAATATTTGAACATTATCCCTCATGTTCACGATTATCACGTTATCAATTAACAAACTTATCACAAGTAACTCAATATCCCCAATAACTATCAATTACATCTTAGTTATCACCATCAAATTTTATGTATTAACATTTTAATTTGTTATGCTTCGACAAAAATCTCATATCAAATCACCTCATTGATTATATCATCTACTCAACAAATTGTCGTATAGATTATCTCATTTAAATTATGCTTATCCTTAAGTCATGATTAACGCTAGCACAACTTATGTCGAATATCACTATTTCCTTAATAACTAATAAGGAATTTACACAACTTATTATTTATACTCATTTAATCTCAATTTACATAATTATAGAAGGATTTCTACATCAAACAATATAGATCATATATTCTCTACACCCGCTTTATGTCCACAAGTACAGCCAATGAGATAGCTCCTACAATCTCTAGGGTATAAATTCTAAACACCAATACAATCAATTTAATCTTGTTCACTAACTTCTTTCAGAGAAATTTCGATTCATTTACCCTTACTCACCCTCATAACAATGATAATAGCAAGCGCAAGCTTAATAATCGAGTTTAGGTTATTAAGTAAACCCATTTATCAATCTCAACGAAATTATAGTGTCCCAAACAAGAAACCTTACACCGGAATACGCTCGTTACGTCTTATTCGCGACTTTCATCATCCAAGTCAATTTTTGTGTCATTCTTACGCTAACTATAACGGTTATGGTTATCCCGTTAACACTTGTCGTTACACTGCCTACGACACAAAGACATCCCACAACGGCCTATGCCGTCGACTTAGCTTTATACACCTGCTGCACGTGCCTTCTACAATTATGGAGACCATAATCACCTACGCAACGCATTGTTCATTACTCATTCACGCCGAGTGCAGATTATACCGGCACCGTACCATACTACCCATGCTCATTTAGCTTAAACCAACCAACTCTATGCCTTTCAGGCTTTCTTCATGTAACAAGGTCGTTCTCGCCTATTCGATTCGAGACCCGCAAGACTTAATTTCATCAAGCTTACCTTAGTTAAACCTTGTTTTCACAAACCTATTCGAGGTGCCCCAAATCATTCGATCGTAATTATTTAAGATTTCATAAGCTCAATTAACAAAGGTGTTTAGAATCAAACCAATCGTAGTTATGTTTTCACAAAGTAAATTTTTATCGTCTTCATCAGTTTTTCGTCTAAACGTATTTTGGATTCAATTATACCTTAAACGATTATTTGTCTAAATTATTTATTTTGGAACAAACCCAACTTGGAAAAATCCATCATTTTAAGTATCTTTTTCGCATACAATAAAAATAATTTATCTTTCCAAAGATCAATATCGTTGGCTGTCGTACTTATCTATACGCTTGGTTTTACTTAATCAAAAATTATAGGATCTGGTTCATTAACATTTCGTCAACTAATCAAAATATTTAGATTCTCATAAATCGAAACAATTTTTTTTTCTTTTCTCAATTATAAAAGATACAATTTCGACAGTTAGTTATTAGCTAACCATATTATTCAATTTGTCTTTTCTCATCTACCTTATTTGCTTATTGAATTATTGACAATGTGTCAATTTCTACTCTCAACTTTGATTTTTAACATTTGTGTACGTCGTGTGTTTATTAATCTCATGAATTACAATTTACCTTTCATCTTATGAATTTTTGTCGTTGAAATTGAATTATTATAGTTCTATTATTAATTGAATTTGTCATTTTTTTAACAAAATTAATTCCGGTATGGAATTTTATTTTCCATTATTTAAGTTAAATTTCACTATTAAAAAAATGAATTTTATTGAATTCCCATGGTGATTTAATTGGAATAGGACTATCTCGGTGATCAGTGAATATCCACTTCCCAATTTCATATATTTACAGTTTGTTTTTATACATAAATATTTGCATTAATATTTTTGCATTCTCAATTACTACTACCAGTACTTTAATATTATAATTTACCTCACTTTAAATACACAATTGCGATATTTCAATGTTGTATAAAGTTCTTTTTAAATCTCATGAGTTTCTCATCTAACTAAACTAAATCCCTCAAAATCTTCATTTGATCTTGTTCAAATTTGTGCTCACGGTCTTATAATTCTACCTCGAATGTTACAATATCTAAAAATTTCACATGTTATTATTCATCTACAATTATCAATTAATTCATTCATAAATTTTTATTGATGTTATCCTTGCAATCATATAATTTTTGGTAAGTTCACGTAAATTTGTTAGTTGGCTCGTATCCCCACTCTCTTTCTTCACAAGCGATCTTGTAGACGCATCATATATCCCAACTTCTATGTTTCTGTTTCTCTTAACTTTTAAGTTACTTTAAAATTTTCACTAATCTCATTAATCAAATTTGAAAGTTCACCTAAAATTGCCTTATTTGAAATATTTTATAAAATCTTGAGATTTTACACTTATAATAAATCAACTCCCAATGGTCTTATAATATGTTAACACATTCCTCCTATTTATAATAAATTAATAACTTTTCTCACAAAATCATGCCTTTCAAATATTTTGTAAACCACGTGATGGGACGAGTTATGTGGACCATCCGACGATCTAAGTAATTATGGAGGCCTACATAATTATTGAAGTCCTCGCATGGAAATCATAATACGTGCAATTGTGTGCATGATATAGAACAGAAAGCAATTTGGATAACGGTAGAAATGTAGAGATGATAAGGACATGGTGGATACACCGCTGGTACATCCTATATATAAGTGGCTTTATCGGATTTTCATTTGGAGCGTTATTTTGACTATTTAAGTTCTGTGTTATGATAAATTTTACAAATTATATTAAAAAAATTTATTTTCCTCAAAATTTAATGGTTTAGTTATAGTATCCTTAATTTCGGGACGAAATTTCCTAAAGTAGGGGAGACTGTAACAACTCGGTTTTTTCATTTTAGGTTGGCCGACCCATTTCAATGTTTGAGAAATGTTATCGAGCTTATCGAGTTAATTTATTGTTATAATAGGATTCTTAATTATTTATATATTATATATTTAAAACTTAGAATATATGGCAAATTTAACCCAAACAAGAACTATCATCCCATTATGTTTCCACCTTCATTCTTCAAGGGCTAAACTACAAATATTATATATAAACTTCATTATCCGGATTCAACTCATACCCGACCCGTGGATATATCCAAACCCGCAACTAAATCTTGTATCCGAGACCCGTGTGATGTAGCTTGGGCCTTAATTCTCGTCGGTATCATGGAAAGTGAATAAAAAGATCTGCTAATCTTGCCTTATATGATCTGCCAACACTCGTTAATATGCTAATTGATCAATTTTCGATTCATATTTCTTATTATAACAACCGACAGCAACTCGTTAACCATTATACAAGAAAACGAATTTCATAAATCAATTAAACCTCCGGATATACCCTCCTAACCCTCGTTGTCATATCCCACAAACTTAATTACATTATTTTCTTGGTTTGAGCGTGTTATTGATCTGCGATGGCCGGCTATTTGGTGTCTCGTTTAACCCGTCGTGTACCAGTATATAAGGTTATTGTTATACGTATTAGAGTCGCTTCTAACCTATAATCATTAACCCTAACATCAATTGCTTGAACATCATGTATAATGGCGGATTGCAGAATTAGGGTTCTTGAGTTTGGGGGTTAATAGTTTGTGTTTGTATGTAAAGTATTGTTTTCATTCTTTAAACATCTAACACCCCAGCTCAGCTAGCGTGTTCTAAGGTTAGGGCCGGCTGGGGTCATGCCCAGCCTTTGATGTTTTACTATTTTTTTTAGGTTTAATAATTTATAAATCAAATATCATTAACATTAATATTAAATATAAACACTATTTTATTTAACCGACACTTTTAATTCGCGTTTCCTCGTTGCGGAATGTTTTGCAAACTCGCCATGTATGTGTGCGTGTGTATATATATATTGACTTCGTTAACGATTTAAAATGCAAATTTGTTGAAATATTCTTATTAAAATTACTTATTTAAAAACGTTTATGTTATAATTATTTATTTAAAGTATTATGTATTTATATCATATTTACTTTAATATTATATCTCAATTTATAGTAATCAGATCATTTTATTTAGTTTGTATATTTAGTTATTTATCCAAATATTAATATAATAAGTATTTTATATCAAATCTATTTATTTTAATTTATTTCATTTATATATCTATCAAGCGTGAGCAACGAAATTTCATAAATAATGACAACATTCCGTATAAATAACAACAATAATAATCGTTTTACAATAATAATAATAATAATAATAATAATAGAGATCTATCATTCAAATCCAATAAACATTCTAATCACACTACTTAACTTAAATCACATTGAAATCTTAATTCATTAAATCGTGTATAACTTTTATAATTAATTTATATTATTATATCTAACTAGGAATCATTGATGGTATATCTCGAAGGTTTTACTTTCCTCATCATTCCTTAATTCGTTCATCCGATCAAGGTGAGTAATCACTCCCCTATTTTACTCGTTTTCTCACGTTTTGGGGACACTTGCGTACCATTTATCAAATTATTTATCTTATTATTTCTCAAACGCAAACTGTGATCTTTGTGTTGTGTATCAATTGAATGACTGTTCATTACTTGCTATTTGCTGACTTACTTACTTGAATCGCATTCGGAGAGGTCCAACATAATCTCATTATTGTATGATCATACGACCGTCGTAGTGGCCGGAGCCCGATCGCATTGGCAATGGTTTCACTGACACTCATTACTTGCTTAACACTTTCATTGTTTATACTCACAAATAACAGTTTTGCTTATTTTTACTCTATTATTTATATCATTATATATTATCATTTTGTTCGTGTCAAAACTGGTGAATCTACTCACTCAACATGTGTTGTTGACAAATATATATATTTTGTACGCATTTGCAGGTTATAGATTGGATTGCTTATAGAACTGAAGCTCACATAGAGATGACCTTAGAATGTTAAATATAAACAAGAATAGTTGGTTTTGTATTGTAATTTTCTCTATTTTTGTTGTACTTAAATGTTCGTTGACAGTTAATAAATTAATTATATATTGTCTTTACAATTGCATGATAGTAACCTTGTGAGCTGTGACAATCAGATCACGCCCCGACATTTCCGCTGTAGGTTGGGGTGTGACAAACCTATTCGGGAATCTCCGGATCTATGCTTATTTCAACTCCCCGAAGCATTTCGTCGCTTACTCTACGCCATTCCTCGTGTCTGGGTGCCTAGGTGTTCAGTCGATTTTTGTCATGCTTGTTACGGCACTGGAGCTAAAACAAAATGTGGTGAGTTTACGCGTATTCAGTCATGTTTCCGTCACGCTCGTTATAGTATCGAACAAAAAATAAACAAATAAAAATGTCTTCCGCCAAATGGCTCAACGGGGGTACTTGTGGCACCAAAATCTACATATATATTCTAATCAAATAAAATGATCGTAGATAGGTGTCACATTGTGGTTAATCCTCACAACTTTTTTCCCTTCAAAACTAATATATGTCATATATCAATAATTATTCACTCCATTAATATTATATCTATACATTATTAAATTATTAACTTTTCTTTAAACTCTATTTATATTATATTTTTATACTTTTATAAAAATAAATATTTACATATTATACTACTATACATTGTTAGAATATATATTGCAACATACTTGGTAAATCCAAAAATAAACAACAAACTTTGTTTGTTAAATATTGAAAAGAATATAATTTTAAATGTTATCATTAATATATTATACTATGTATATTGTAGAAGATTTTAAATAAAAAAAAATCTAATGTGCTTTCAATTTACGAAGTAATTTTTTTAATCTTTAAATTGGTATTTTTTTTGTACATTATCATATAAATTTATAAATATATGATTTAAATCTATCTATTTATTTTTTCGGTTACTTTAGTAAACGATACATATATGTGTTAAATTGTAAGGATAGTATATACCAGTCACTTTCAAATATGATAAGGTTTATCATATTTAGTTTCATAGGTTCTTCTTTTAATCAAGGATTTCTTCGGGTTTTTGTGGAACTTAAATTTGATTGTTATGGGTTAAAAGTTGGTGAATAGATCTTTTGGTACAAATTAACTACATTTGGCTCAAATTTGTTACGGGTAAAAAAGGGTAATCTGAATATTTGTAAAATTTGGGAATGCAAATAGATTTATCGTCAAACTTATTACTGGTTCAAAGTTTTGACTTAAAAATGTAAAACAAAAGAAAGTTAGAATTTTAATGTGATTGGGGTTCGAATTTATTTTTAAGAACATTTTTGGAAATAGTCAAAAGATTCTGGATTTTGCACATTGAGTATTTTTCCCATGACTATGAAAATTTAAGAAAAAATGACAAACACTTCCGAAATGCCACCTTGTAACATCCTAAATATTATAATGCTAAATAAAGAAAGTTACGTTTATTATTTCGCGTTATTAATTAAATAATATCGAGTAAAGAACGGATCATGGACTTAGATTAATTAAGATGGATTAAAAGGGTAATGGGCCTTAGGTCCATGGGCTTTAAGGGATATAAATACCCCTTAAACCATCCTAAAACCCTAACTATCATTTCCATCTTTCATAAATCTCTACACACTCAAAAACACACACATACACTACACCATATACGGCCGCCGAGAGAGAGAGCGAGATCCGAGTCCAAACGAACGTTAGTTGGTATTAGATCTTTATTAAACGAGCTATATACAAGATTGAGAGTTCATAACCAAGTTAAACAAGATCCAAACGAGCATTAAAGGTATGTCTTTTACCTTAAAGTTTACGTTTTTATTAACGTTTAACCTTGAAACTTAGAACGAGATTAGATCGGGTGTAAATAGAACGTAAAGTTGTAAACTTGATGTTAGAAACGAACTTAACGAACTCGCAGCTGCGTATGACTCGTTTAAAATAAACCCTAGACCTATTATTGAACGTTTTAATCTAAAGGTCCAAACTTTACGCACTTTCGGACCGTGTTTGTCCAAAAATGGCTAAAGGAATGTTTGCGAGAATTATTAACATCTTATCCATATATTACACATTGAAAACGGATTGATTAGAGAGGTTTCGGGATGAGCCGTAGCTGCTGTTGGGTAACTTCGCCCACAGCAAGTTCGCCCAGCAAGTTCGCTAAGCATAGCAAGTTCGCCAAGCTGTAACTTCACTAAGCCAATTTCGCTGAGTGCTTAACTTCGCCAAGAATAACTTCGCTCGTATATAAGTTCGCTGGTTATATAAGTACGCTGTTGTATAACTTCGCCGTATCTAAGTTCGCTTAAATGTTAAGTTCGCCACTGGTTAAGTTCGCCACTAGCTAAGTTTGCTGATGTTAACTTCGCCAGTAGCTAAGCCCGCTTAAGTTAAGTTCGGTAACGAGTCGGATAGAGAATCAGACTTAAATCGTTACAAAGAATGAGTTAACGAATTAGAAAATAAATTAAAATCCTAATGGAAAATGTGTTAAGACAGTTATGTACCCAGCCAGGGGCTCTGCCCCTTGGACCCTGCTCCCGGACCCCGCTGCCAGGGGCGCTGCCCCCGGACCCCTGTTCGTTGTGGGTAATAACTAAGACTAGAAAGATGATATGAGTAGTGATAGTTAATTGATACGTGTAATTATTAGACAGTCAGCCGTGCACAACCGAATAAAGGAATTACCATTAACGGTGAACGTAGCCGCATTCAGGTGAGTTTCTAGCCTCATTTCTTTGTTATGTTTTCGGGGCTGTGTGCATACTCGATGTGATAGTTAATACACTTACCTTAACTGTTAAGTGTATGCCCTATATGGTTTCTATGTTATGTATGTATATCTTAAATGTGAATGAAAGCTTGTCGGTACGTGAACGATCTTCGGATATTGCACGTGCCAACAAGGGAGGTATGTTTATGATAGATGAATGCGTATGGTAGATATATGTACAATATATGAATATGTATGAATGATTAAAGAAAGTATGTATGTTATGGGTATGTAAAGACAGTATGTACTAAGATGAAGAAAGAGGGACCAGACCCTAATAATATCTGAGATAGAGAAGGAAGGACCAGACCCTTTATAATATCTGAGATAGAGAAGTAAAAAGGGACCAGACCCTAATAATATCTGAGATAGACAAGAAAGGGACCAGACCCTAAAATATCTGAGATAGACAAAGGAAAAAGAGACCAGACCTTAATAATATCTGAGATAGAATGGACAGTAACTATATAGTATGAAAGTAATATAGTATGAAAGTAATAAAGTATGAATATACGTATGAAATTATGTAATGAAAGTAAGTTAGAAAAGTAATTATTATGTATCTTCGGATGCATGATTGAAGGTAAGTGTATGTATTATATGATACGTGATTAATTAGAACTCACTCAGCGTAGCTGACTTTTAGTATGCACGCAGGTGAGTAGGATGAGGCAGCTCGCTTGATGAGGGCACGTGGCAGAAGAATAAAGTCTGGCATCTGAAGACTTAAAAGACGTTTTAGTATTTATAATCGAATTGAAAGACAATATGTTTTATTAAGACAAAGTTATGGATTTATATGTAATGTTTTATGAATGTTTTAATGTTCCGCGAATGTTTTAATTAACTCTGATATTAAGAACTGCGTTTATGAGTAAATCCAACACCAAAGTAGGGCTGCCGGTAACGGGGCCTTACACACCTCCAGGTGAGCATTGACGTTTCCTTAAATAGTGATCAGAATGTTGTATGTGAAGCATGTCATACAGATTCATTCTCAAGTGAAGCAAAACATTCACAAAATTAAACGGGTAACATGCTATTTCTTTTTTGTCAATTCGCAAAGTCGAGAAGCCTCTCAAACTTATCAAAATCTTTTTTATAGTGTAGTTCAAAACTATTATTATATGAGAAGTATTCTCCGAATTTGGTTCATAACAAAATTTCTTTCAATTATACATATATGATACTGAGAATAAATTTATAATAGATGGAGTGTTCTAAGGTATGTTTTTGCATGTGTATTATTTTTTTTTTGAAAAAAAATCATTTTGTGATATAAATAAAATCAATTTATGTATAATGATACAAGCATAGATGTATTATTTTTTCTATAAACATTATGAATTAATTTATTTGTAACTTACTTATTAAGATTATCTCGTGCATTCCACGGGCTCTAAAGCTAGTTCTTAAATATACTAACATATTTAAACAAAAAAACAAAAATAAAATAATTATATAAAAAAAGAAAGAAACCAAAAAAATAAGTGTTCAAAGAAAGGGGGAGAGTTTGCACGTAAGGATTGGTCGGTATAACCCGTGCAGTGGTAACACTCAAGCGTTATCGGTTCTGGGTGTTGAGGTGGTAAGTCGCACGAAGTTGATCGGTTTCGGTTACTTGCTTTATGGTAACGGAATTAAAAAAAAATTGAGGTGGACAGTGGGGTGGTGCCAGATAGTAAAACTTGGGCGTTGATGCGGTTAGTCTACGCATAATTGATCGGATTCTGTCATGTTCGTTACGGTACCGGAACTAAAACAAAATTGACATTCGGTCGATTTTCATTATGTTCTTTACGATACCGAATCTTTTAAAAAAGCAAAACAAAATCCCAGAGTTCTTAGGTTACAATTACGTACGTGCTATACTAGAAGTTCCAATTTACAATTACATACGGGTGTAACATATACTAGAAGTTCCAATTTACAATTACATACGGGCGTGTTACAGTGCAAAAAAAAAAATCCAAGTGTATGTCTGGCAACGAGAATCGATCGGCCATTGCTAGACACAAACAGACCTAATGTAATCCATGAAAGCCATGCTACCAAAGGGTTGATGATTTCATCACACAATTATATCTTATATATAAAAAATTTAGAAAAAAGTTAAACAGACACAAAACTTCTATTTTATACTAATTAAATAATTGTAATTAAATAATTGTTCGGTCATGTACCTTGTTTTTGTGATCCTTTAGTTCAATAGTGTGGTTTGTTTGGGGTTTTAAGGTTGGTTATTTAACATTTTAGTTACTTAATACATTATTAATTTTTAAGTTCGGTAGTAAGTGTTACTTTGTTATTGTGGTTAGTAGGCTACTCTTTCCTAGTGGTTTGTTTGGGGTTTTAAGGTTAGTTATTTAACATTTTAGTTACTTAATACATTATTAATTTTTAAGTTCGGTAGTAAGTGTTACTTTGTTATTGTGGTTAGTAGGCTACTCTTTACGTCTTATTAAATATGTTATGTTTTAAAAAACTCAAAGTTCAAGGTAATGTTTTTTTTCTAATTACCAAATGATAATAACGCTCTTGAAAATTGGGTCCGTCAATATTGTTTAATGTTAGTCGAGTTTAAGGATTAATTTAGAAATTGGATAATTGATTTTAAAAGTTGATATTTGTAATAAGACAAATAAAAAAGGAAAATTGGAACGAAGGGTCAAACAAAATATGGGACAACATAAAATTTTATAAAAATAACATAAAAGTATGGGATCACACAAAAAAGGCGACATGACATAAATCTACATATTCTAATAAAGTAAAATAATTGTGACATGTGTCAGTTTGTGGTTAATCCTCACAATTTTTTTCCCTCCAAAACTAATATATGTCATATATCAATAGTTATTCACTTTTCTTTTACACTTTATTTATATTATATTTATAACATAAATAAATTATTTATTTTTCTTTAAACTCTATTTATATTATATCTATACACTTTTATAAAAAAAAACATTTACATGTTATACTTCTATACATTGATTGGATATATTTTACAATATACTTGGTGAAATCTAAAAATTAACAACAAACTATGTTTGTTAAATATTGAAAATAATATAATTTTAAATGTTACTATTAACATATTATACTATGTTTATTGTTGAAGATTGTAAATAAAAAAAATTCTAATATGCTTTCAGTTTACGAAATAATGTTTTTAATCATTAAATTATAAATATATGCTTAAAAGTTGGCCCATTTTTTTAAAAATAAATCCATTTATCTATTGATTTTTTGTACATTGTCATATAAATTTATAAATTATAAATATATGATTTAAATATATTTATTTATTTTTTCGGTTAAATTAGTAAACTATACATATATGTGTTAAATTGTAAAGATAGTATATACCAATCACTTTAAAATATAATAAAGTTTCTTAGGTTTTTTATCAAGGATTGCTTAGGATTTTTTGTGAAACTTAAATTTGATGTTACGGGTTAAAAGTTGATAATATATCGTTCTGGTACAAATTAACTACATTTTGCTCAAATTTGTTACGGGTAAAGTGGGGGTAATCTAAATATTTTTTTAAATTTGAGAGTGCAAATAGATTTATTGTAAAATCTGTTACGGGTTTAAAGTTTTAACTTGAAAATGTAATACAAATGAAAGTTAGAATTATAATTGTGATTGAGTTTCGAATTTAGTTTTAATGACATTTTTGGAAATAGTCAAAAGATTCGAAATTTCACATATTGAGTATTTTTCCCATGACTATTAATAATTAAGTAAAAAATGACAAACACTTCTGACATGCCACCTCTAGACCTATCAATGCTTCTAACTTTTATCAAATTAGAAATATTTGTGTCAGCGTTGACTTTTCCTTTAATAGTGATCAGAATGTTGTATGTGAAACATTTCGTACAAAATTATACTCAAGTAAAGCATAACATTCACAAAACTGAACGGGTTAACCTGTTATTTTTTTTTGTCAACTAGCAAAGTCGAGAAACCCCTCAAACTTATCAAAATCTTTTTCATAATGTAGCTCAAAAATATTATTATATGAGAAGTATACTCTGAAATTGGTTCGTAACCAGAGTTCTTTCAATTATACATATATGACACTAAGAATAAATTTTCAATAGATGAGGTGTTCTTAGGTATGCTATTGCAGATGCAGTATTTTTTTTATTAAGTTTATTTTTTTTTTTGAAAAAATCAATTTGTGATATTAATAAATCAGTTAAGTATAATGATATAGACGATGTAATACATTTTTACATATACATTATGTATTGCTTTATTTGTAACTTAATTATATTGATCATCCCGTGTATTACACGGGCTGTAAAGCTAGTTATAATATAAAAATAAGAAATCACAAACAATATGTTACATGACATAATAATTTATAGAGATGACATAAAAATAAGGAATCACATAAAATAAAGACACGACAAAGTAATTTTTTTTTTAAATGACATATTAACTGTTGCTTGTTGGAGGTGTAGTTCGTTTAAATAGCCAGAGGTTCTAGGGTTTGGAGGTGTGGTTCGTTTAAATAGCTATAGATTCAACTTGTTGGACAAGAAAATGACTAGTTAAGGTATATGAATATTGCATTGATGATGAAATCGGGTCTTTTGATCAACATAATATCAATGAAAACGGTGGAAATTACTTTTCTTGGAGCTCATTTTTCGCGATTTAGGATCGATTAGGGAAAGATTTATCATTAAACGAGAATCAAAAACAAATCTGGCTGAAACAATGTTGGTTCATGCGGCGCTAAAAAGCACTTTTACCAAATTTTGATTTTTAACAGTTTTAGTCAATGTGGTTCCAAAAACGCATTTTTAGCTATTTTAAGCGATTTTAAGAATTTCTAACGCCTATTTGACATAATTGAAAGTTATGTAAATATTAACTAAGTTAAGCACAACTAATTATTACTACCACTTATTAGTCCACCAGGACAACCTCTTCCTTAGCTCGCTACCCCCGGTAGCGGAGCATGCCCATGTAGTGATCCCTCAATTCAGGCAGCCTCTACTTACCGATGACTATAGGCGTTACCTCTAGTACCGAATGTACTTATTCCTCAATTTGGGGGGGAGCGATGACCTTTTACGTATGGTCTCCACTATCTACGCTCAAGCGGCATGTGGAACGCTACGTAGAAGCTGGCAATGCACGATTTTATTAAAACAAAACCGTTGGATGGTCCACATTGTTCGTCCCATCATGTGGGTTACAAAACATTTGAAAGACATTATTTTGTGAGAAATCAAAAGTTTAGTAAATTTTAAATATAAAACTAGAGTACCATCGGTGGATAAAACATTTAAAAAAGAGTTATCAACATAAGATGCCCTTAATTTTTATAAAAAGAGTGATTAAGTTTCCATAATGTTTTTAGTTATCTACATAACATGCTGGCTTTAAAGCCCGTGTAACACACATGATTATCCAAACTCTTTATATTGAAACTTTCATTGTCATTGTCATTATCAATAGTAGTTCTGACCACTAAGCCTAAATACCGAATGAGTGTTACCTTTATTGATATATTTATCAATTTACAACCCATAAAGGAAACGAGAACATTAAAATATTTTGATAAGCTTCATGGGCTTCTCGACTTTGCCATAATGACTGTAAGGCCCCGTTACCGGTAGCCCTACCTTCGTGTTGGATTTACTCATAAACGCAGTTCTAATATCAGAGTTAATTAAAAACATTCGCGGAATATAAAAACTTTAATAAAACATTTCATAGCAATTCAAAACTTGTCTTAAACAACCAACTTGTCTTTCGAAAACTAAGTAATTAAAACATAACACGCCCTGAGCCTTCCGATGCCAGTCTCTTATTCAACGCCACGTGTCCCCTCAAGCGAGCTGCCTCATCCTACTCACCTGCGCGCATACTAAAAGTCAGCTACGCTGAGTGAGTTCAAGTTAATCATACATTATACAATACACACAAACTTATATTCTTTCATTCATACTTTCATACTTTCATACTTTCTTTTGTACTAACTTGCTTTCATATCTTACGTTATAAAGAGCATTACACCCTACATTCCTCGAGTATTATTAGGGCTTGGTACCCTCCTTCCTCGAGTATTATTAGGGCTCGGTACCATCCTTCCTCGAGTATTATTAGGGCTCGGTACCCTCTTTCCTCGAATATTAGTAGGGTTCGGTTCCCTAGTTTTCGAATATTAGTAGGGTTCGATTCCCTCTTCGTTACCATACAACCATACATCATACCTCGAGTATTATTAGGGCTCGGTACCCTTTTCGTAACCATACAACCATACAACCATCCTTTCATTCTTTTATTAACTTTATCACGTTCATACACATAAGCATACATCATCATACTTACCTTATACATAGCGTTACAACCCGACAGTACGTGAAATATCCGAAGATCGTTCACGTACCATCAAGCAATCATTCATACATTTCACATTATTCAAATCAGGCATACACTTATCTCTTAGGATAAGCGTATTAACAAACATATTGAGTATGCACACAGCCCCGAAAACATAACACATAAATGGGGCTAGAAACTCACCTGAATCCTGTTACGCTCTCCGTTAATCGTTATTCCCTTCTTGAGCTGTGCACGGCTAACTGTATAATATTTACATGTATCAATTAACTACTACTACTCATGTTGTATTTCTATCTTTATATAACCCACAACGAACGGGGGTCCGAGGGTAGCGCCCCTGGAAGCGGGGTCTAGGGGCGGCAGCCCCTAGCAGGGTCCAAGGGGCAGAGCCCCTGGATGGGGTCGAACTGCCAGGTCAGCTTGGAAAAATTGTATTTACATTAACTGTCTTAACACATTTTCCATTAGGTTTTTAATTTAATCTAAGCGAACTTAACTTTAGGCAAAGTTAAACCTTAAGCGAACTTAGCTTTGGACGAAGTTATATAGCAGCGTACTTATATAACCAGCGAAGTTAACTAGGAAGCGAACATATAGGGCGAACTTAGCTGATGGCGAACTTTAAGCCAGGCGAAGTTAGGCTTGGCGAACTTGGCCTTAGGCGAAGTTAACCTTGATAGCGAACTTGGCCTTAGGCGAGTTCGTTTTAGCATCAAGTTCGCAACTTTACGTTTCATTTGTATCCGATCTATACCCGTTCTAAGTTTCAAGGTTAAACGTTACTAAATACGTAAACTTTAAAGTAAAACGGCTTACCTTTCGGTCTCGGTTAGCTTGCTTATGGACTCTAGATCTTCGTGTATGGCTCGTATAGCAAAGATCTACCATAAACGGATGTTCTCTCGATCTCGTTTTCCCTCTTCCCTCTCGGCCGTAAGGTTTATGGTGGTGTAGGGTGTGTGTGTGTTTTGAGTGTGTAGAGAATAAGATGGAAATGAATGAGGGTTTAGGGTTTTAGGTTGGTTTAGGGGATATTTATATCCCTTAAAGCCCATTGACCTAAGGCCCATTCCCATTTAACCCACCTTAATTAATCTAAGTCCATGATCCGTTCTTTACTCGATATTACTTAATTAATAACGCGAAATCACTAAACGTAACTTTCTTTATTTATCATTATAATATTCAGGATGTTACAATGACAACATAAAAAATAACTAGTTAACCCATTCAATTTTGTGAATATTTTGCTTTATTTGAGCATAGTTTTGTATGACATTCTTCGTGATGCGGCTTGTGTGTAGTAGTTTTTATGAAAAGTTTTAAAAGTTTTTCAGAGGTTTTAATTAACACAATGTCCAGTTTTATATCTATAAAAATGATTATTATTTTAACTAAACAACACACAAATAGGCTCTTGTACCTATAGTATATGTAGTAAAGTATATGTAAGAATCAAGTATCGATCCACTAGCACACTTGCTAGATTTTTACTACTAAACCGTTGTATTTATTTTAACCGAAAGTAAATATTATAGTGGTTTAGGTTTGATAAATAAGTTTTAATGAGAAATTTAAAAGCATAAATAAAAGACAATGTGTATTTTGGGGTTTTTAAGATATATGATCAAGGATAAAATTATATCATCTTGGTTTAACTCCTATTAACTTAGACTAATAATTAGTTAGTAAACATGTGATTTGAGCTTTTTATGGTGATTAAATGTGGGAATAACACTTTATTCCAAAGTCATGTTCTTCCATGATAACTGAAGAAAGAGATATGCATAGCTTCATGACCTTCACTAAACATATTTTATGTAAGCAAGTGGTTTTTTTAATAAATATTCATAAGATAACTCACTTTGAAGATAAGACAATTCCTTAAATTACTAAGTGATTTGCCCTTAATATTTTAGTAAAAATAACCTTTGTATTATACATAAAACACCAATTAAAATCAGTTGAATTGTAAATGATTAACCTTGCATTACCAAGTATTAATCCGCACAACTCTTGAACAATTATAGAACTCATGTAATAACCACCCAAGAGTTGTTTAAAATAGGTTATGTTGCACATTCGCTTAACAAGCAATTAACCGATTTTAGTTAATGAATATCAACAATTTGTTTTCACAAACATTGTTGATGGTTCCCATTTTAAAATGATAAATCACTACTAATAATTTATTTGGTCCATGTTCATATTAGGATTTAAGTTTTTTCCATATATAAGACCTTACAAGAGCGACGATTTCTCGACTTATTATCAAACTCGGAATCTTGGTGCCTCTTTAAAGATTCACAATTTATCAACCAAGCCCTTACAAGAGTGGTAATTCCACGGCTTATCGTCAAGCTCGGAACTTGGTGTCTATTTTAAGGTTCATCAAGACCTCACAAGACTATCAACATCTCGACTTATCGTTAAGCTTGGCACTTGGGGTGTCGTTTAAGAATATTATAACATTCCTCCCCATCAAGTGATAATTGCAACATAACATTTACTCATTAAAAACCGATCACATGTTTAACTGATATTATTAAACTTCAATTAAATTAAGAATCATTATAAACCAAGATGATACTATGAAAGTTTAGCCAAAAGTATCATAGTGTTATACATCAAAGTAATTGATACAAACATGATCAAATTAAAACAATCTAACCAGTTTGGATGACTAATCTTTGATGCTAATGAATTCTTTCAAGATCTTAATCTCCTTAATCTTCAATGGTTGGAAGGATGGGATAATTCCTTTATTAATGGTGGTGAATAGAGGTGGTTGAAATGGAGTAAATGAGGTTCCAAGGTGTGTTGAATTTTGAAGATGATCATTCAATTTATAGGTTGATCTGGGAGCCAAAATATGGTCGTGCTAAGCAAAGCACGACCATGGTGACATTTTTGTCCTCTTGCATTGAATGCTCATGCCAGATTCGTACAACAAGGAAAAACACGGTTATGGTAAGCAAAGCACAGCCGTGGTGAGTCCAGAACATTCCAAAGTTGTCTTTTTTCTCTTGTACTTTAAACATGGGGTATGTTTTAGCAAAGCACGACCATGTTAAGCTTCAGAACCTCCTATTTTTTCTTTTCCTTTTGTTTTTGATAACATGGGCGTGTTGAGGTTAACATGGCCATGTTTTCGCTTCCTGACTTTTTTGTCTTTACTTCGTGTGCTAAGCATGGACATGCCTTGATTCACCATGGGGTGTGTTGTCACACCCCAACCTAAGGCAGTCATGTCGGGGCGTGAACTGATTGTTCACAACTCACAAGGTACTATCATGCAACAGGTGGTAATATCTAATTAATTTATGTAAATAAACAATTTATAAACAAGTACATTAACTGATAGAACATACAAAACAAGTCTAAACCACCTTGAATAAATTTTATCCTAAAGGTCATCACTAAGTGTTCTTCATCTTGATAAACAATCCAACCTGATAATCCTGCAAATGCATACAAAATAGAATATGTTTGTCAACACGAGGTTGAGTGAGAAAATCACCAGTTTTGACACTAACAATGATATATATAAGAAAACCGCAAAACTGTTATTCGTGAGTATAAACAATCAAACTATAGCATGTAAATATTGCAAACAAATAATGATGTGCGGGCTAAACCGTTGCCATGTGAATCGGGCGTTGGTTACCATGATTGAATAATTGAGTTGTCGGTGAAACCATTGTTATGCGATCGAACGCCGGCCACTATGACATGATGTGGCAATTGATAAATTATGAACCTCTCCGAACGCGATAAATAAACACATAAACAAATAGCAAGTAGTCATTCACTTGATACACAACACAAATATTAACAGTTTGCATGTGAGAATATAATAAAATGTGTAAATTGATAGTTGGTACGCGTAAGTCCCCAAAACATTTGAAAACAAGTGAATAGAGGAGTGATTACTCACCTTAACGGATGAACAACGGATCAAGTGATGACGTGGGAAAGTTAAGCCCTTCAGGAATTATCGTCAAGGATTCCTTAAACGATGTTGTATTGATGATGAACTACGAACAGGAGCCGACGGCCAAAGACGCGTATGAACATCATGGTTAGGACCAATCTTAGAGCAATAGGAGTTAGGTTTTTAGTTCATGCACATATGAAGATCTTCCCAAACGTTTAATTGAATTATTATTGTGTAATTATACCAATTTTCCGCATGTATATTGACGGTGCTAATAATGAATCAAAATGAGTTATATTTGATCTTATTTAATAATTGAATTGACGGTGTAAGTTCGTAATAGGCCTATAAACGATCTGCAATGATCAATTCCAATTATACAACAAAGGTTATGGTATAATGTATTAAACGGGTCACGACATTGGGTTCAAATACGGGTTTGGATATGAGTTTGGGTTTGGGTTATTAATATAATATGATCTTTAATCAGAACTGAAAACTAGTCCCTGTACATTGGGTGTGGATACAATATTAGTTAAAACTAAGTATTATGGTGGAAAATGTATATAATTCAAAGTTATTTTTGATAATTTATCAAATATAATAAACAATAATAATAAAATAATAATAACTCGATAAATGTTTTTTTTATTATTAAAATTACCCGAAAACGAAAACGGGTCGGGTATTGGTATTTAATATATTATATGAAAACTCGAGTTTTTACATGTGTTGAGTCTATTTTCACTGTTTTCTTTGCATATCAGCTCGTTTTATTCTTTACGACTATATTTACCTGTAGATAGAAATTATAAACATTAGTGGTTATTTATTCTAATATAATTGCCGATATTACGCTTATTTGGAGATATTTTAGTGTCGAAAAGATGTATAAATTCTTATATACATCACTTTTCCCATACATCGTTCTGATCACCATTGAAGGAAAAAAGTTAATGTTGACACAAATGTTTCAAATTTGATAAAAGTTAGAAGCATTTATAGGTCCGGGTGACATGTCGAAAGTGTTCACTATCTTCTCTTAAATTTTAATAGTTGAGGAAAATAGTCAATATACCAAATTCCAAACCTTTCGATT
Source organism: Bidens hawaiensis (assembly GCF_021521415.1). Lineage (NCBI taxonomy): Eukaryota > Viridiplantae > Streptophyta > Magnoliopsida > Asterales > Asteraceae > Bidens > Bidens hawaiensis. The sequence goes on from NW_027493871.1 coordinate 85,824, forward strand.
ATTTCCAAAAAATGTCTTTGAAGATAAATTTGAAACCAAAATTATGTTTAAAATTGTAACTTTCAGCTGTTTGAAATTTTCAAGTCAATACTTTGAATCCCTAACAAATTTAACAAGTCTATTTGCATTCTCAAACTTTTAAAAATATTTAAATTCTCATATTTGACCCGTAACAAACTCTGACCCAAATGTAGTTAACTTGTACAAAATAATTTATTTACCAACTTTTGACATTAAAAATTAAATTTAAGTTCCACAAAACCTGAAACAATCATTGACAGAAAAACCAAGAAATTAAATATGATAAACTTTGTTATATATGTAAGTGATTGATAATATTAACTAAATTAACAGAAAAAGTATATAGTTTACTAAATTAACCGATAAAATAAATCTATAAATTTTGAAGCATATATTTATAATTTATAAATTTATATGAGATTTTACAATAATAATAATAACAGGTAGATAGATAGATAGATAGATAGATAGATAGATAGATGGATTGATTTTAAAAAAATGAATCAACTTTTAGGCAGAGATTTTAATAATCAAAAAAATTGTTTTGTAAAATGAAAGCATACTCGAGTTTTGTTTTTTTTAATAATCTTTAACAATATACATAGTACAATATGTTCATGATAACACTTGAAATTATATTATTTTCAATCTTTAACAAAAATGATTTGTTGTTGTTTTTGGATTTCACTAAGTATTTTCGAATATATAGTAAAATAATATGTTAATATTTATTTCTATAAAAATTTATAGATATAATATAAATAGAATGTAAAAGGAAATTGCATATGATATATATTATGATCAATTAAGATATTATTTTTTGGAGGAAAAAAAGTTGTAAGGTTTAATCACAAATCAACATGTGTTACAATATTTTTATTTTATTAGAATAGGTTGATTAGCAACTCCATCATGTTATAAATACCAAAACCTCTGCGCAATTTGAAATTGTTTTGAATCATATACTTTTTGCTAAAGCTAAACAAGTATATATGTTGATCACAATAGTTCCGTATCCAAGTAAGTATGTCCTGGTGCTACATACGTAAGTAATTTCTTTTGCAAACACAAAAAATTCCATGCATTTTTCTTATGTTTAATCACAAAAATTCCATTGTACTTATTTAATTTAATAAGAATTTTTTTTATCATTCGTCTTCATTACAGGCCACCCATTTTGAATATTTTAACTTATATACTTAAATTAAATTGGTCTTACTCTGACTTTCGTGTTTTTAGTCTAATCTCCTTAAAAAAACATAAGATTTGTGTGAAGTGATCATTTATACCAAGTCAAAATTTACAAATTGTTAAGATATATAAAGATCCTTTCATATTTGTATGTGTTGATACCCTAAATAATTTCTTAGGTTATGGAATACTTGGAGAATGATTGATCATGAGTAATGAGTGAACATATGAATGTAAGAGTATTATTATGAATTTGAATCTGCCCATTACAAATATCAATCCCTCTCTTATGGAGAAGAGAGTGGGAGGATTACATAGAGTACTATACTGAGGTTTGGGGTGCAAACTATTTTCCCCCGGTCCCAAATCTTCTCCAATGAACCCTACTTTACCTCCTTTTATCCAGAGTGCCTTTCATTGAGCCTAGGAGACCATTCTTTTTTCTTTTTGGGCCACCTGGACCATACAGAAGTGCCTTCCTGTAGGTGCGATGTAGCCCTTCACTGATTTTCTCTTCATCCCACTCTATCTCGATTGGGACTGGGCTTTTCTCTAGTTTGGGTTGTTCTTATGGGCCTGTATCCCATGTAACCTCTTCAAGTCTCCTAGTCCATTGTGCTCGTTATTTATGACGAGTACAATGGACTCACAATAATCATCTATTCTACCTCTGTCGTGACCTCTTGTGTGATCCACCTTTAACTTTAATTGGATGTTGGTTCTCGACCCATGAGTTTTCTTTTGGAACCATGGTTCTCTTTAACTTAGGCCACATCCATTCCAACAACATGGCCGGTACATGTGTTATTCTAACCTTTTCCTTTGGGTTGATGCTACCAACTTGTTTAGATCGATTGGGTAAGTTCTTAACCCCCCCCCCCCCCTAAGAACCTTTGATTTCGTTTAGTTACTTTGGGAGGTCTTTTAAATACTCTCTTTTGGGTTCCCTTACTTTAGATATACTTAATTTGGGTCCGTGTTTGCTATTGGGCATATTTCTCTTAACATTCGGAGAACCTTTTCTAAGGTAACCTTTTCAAGTCTCCCCAGTCCACTGTGCTTGTTATTTATAACGAGTGTAATGGACTTATATTAGTTCCCCGCTACATTTTTAATTCATCCTCCCTTGCTCTTTCTTTATTCTTTGGAGGTGTTTGTTGATGTTGTTTTCTCTATTAGCCCGATTTTCGTGTTATGTCAAACAGCTCAACACTTCTCTATGTACCTTTTAAAGGCATTTGTCCATCTTCGAACTTTCTTCACAAGGCTAGTGCTGATATCCTTTGTCGATATCACCATTATTTTAGCGATTGCTAGAGTGGGATGTTATTCTTAGGCTCGTTTCTAGGGTAGCTTCCTCAAGTCTTCCCCGTCTATTATCCTTATAACTTATGATAAAGGTAATGGGCTAAACCCCGACCCGACTCATCCTTCCCTTTCTTTGATTTATATTATCTAAATCCCCTTTTATCGTTTCAGCCCATCACTGGCCCACACCCACGTCATTTTTAAAAAGTGCCTCTCATGCTTCCCTCAAGATGTCATGATACCATTCGAATCCTCTGCCTTTCTCTTAACTGTTGGCTCCCTTTTTCCATTTTCAAATTTACATTTCCTATCTCCTTGTTTGGTTGGTAGGTAGGATGTTTGGTTGGAGTAGCTAGTACTCTCCAAGTATCTTGGTTTCTCCTAGGTTTCCCTGAATTGGTCCCCGTCATGGGACGGAGACCCATTTTCATAGAAGGCTTTACAAACCCCCTAATCCTTATTCTTTATGATAAGGACAAGAGACTAACGTATTCCTAGCCCATCTTTCTCATCATATACGGGATAGGTCTGTCCCTTTTAGACCCATTCATTGGGCTAGTTTCAGACGATATCCTCTTTCGATACCTGGCTGAGGTAGATGATATATAGTCCCCTTGAGCTTAACCTAGTTCTCTTGATAGTTCGAATCTACCATGATATAAATACATGGTTCCTCTTCTATATAATAAAGGATGAGTAAGCCATAAACACAATGGGTTGATTCCATATTGACTCATCAAATTTGGGCCCAGTAAAGTTGAGATGGTGAAGTTATGGGATGAGATAAGGACCAAACATTATAAGCTCATCCCCACACAATGTGCCCAGTCCTGTAATTGTTTCTTCAAGTCCCCTAGTCTCTTATGCTAATTATTTATGATTGGGATAAGGGACTTTGAACCCGAGTTTCTTTAACATAGCCCAGAAAAGGTTAAGTTTCTTTCTTGGGTAGCTATGTTGGTTGTACGTAATCTATTTCTTCTTGTTGAATAACCCTCCCAAAGTTGTTAGCATCCAATTAATAGGTTCTAACAATGACAATGTTATTCTTGCTTTACTAGTATTGGACGAGGATACAAACAATTTCCAATGTGATAATATATGATGAAAATGTATCAAACCACTGACATTAATCATGATGATTTGAATTATTTCCATATATTTCTCTTGTCGATAAATATGAATAAGTTAAATATGTTGGTGGATATTGTGTTTTGATTCAAGGGCGCATTTAAACATATTTTGGGCTATATGGTTCTCCTCTTGCTTACGGGTGTATCATGATGTTTTCAGTTTGTGTGCGGATGGATTATAAGGTTTCCAACTTGTGAGGTGGATGTAGTAGGTTAGCTATCAATTTGTAGCTGGGATTTCCTTTCACTCGTTGTAAAGAAGATTCGATTATCTTTTCCGATTAGGAGGGCGTATATGTATGGTGTCCCAGGAAATATATAAATCGTGAGCATCACACAACGGGCCATATCCCAGTTTTGGGAATTTAGGTTCCAAGAGTCTTAGAATGGGCTATTTTCCTCTGGGGAAATTATGATTATTGAGCCTCATGGATGGGGCTATTTCCACGGGAGGAATTATAAGCATCGAGCCTCATCGATTAGGCTAACTTTGTATATAGATCCAAGCTCATTAGTTGGTTCCTTTTACACTTGTGAAGGAGAATTGATGTTGTTTTCCCATTAGTGGGGATTTATAAGTAATGTGCCTCTTAAAAAGGGCTTTATCGCATCTAGGGGAATTATAAGAATGGTGCCTCCTTTAGAGGGCTTTATCCCATCTGGGGGAATTATGAGAATGGTGCCTTCTTTAGAGGGCTTTATACCATCTGGGGGAATTAAAAGTATGATGCCTCCTTAAGAGGGTTTTATCCCATCTGGAGGAATTATAAGTATGATGCCTCTTTTAGAGGGTTTTATTCGATATGGGGGAATTATAAGAATGGTGCCTCCTTTAGAGAGCTTTATCCCATCTGGGGGAATTATAAGTATGATGTTTCTTTTAGAGGGTTTTATCCCATCTGGGGGAATTATATGAATGGTCGACCAATTATTATTTGTTAATCATAAATATAAAAGCATAATTAGTTTTGATATATGTTAGAAGTCTTTAATCTAGCTGTATGAGAATGCCCTCGCTTGTCCCATGACCCTTTGATGTCTTTCATCTCAGCTAATTTGAATAATCGATCCTCGAAAGATGAACAATGATACTCCTAATAAATCTCGAGAGTCTTCCAGATCAATTCGTTATTAAACATGAGTGGTTGTTGTTCCAAATATTCCAGATCAATTCATTGGAAGGGAACTATTCTCCTTGGAAGTCTCTCCAAAATGGTGATTTCCTTATGAGATACGTCTTCATGCATAGAAGCTGATTAATGGGGCCCATCTTGCTTTATTAAAGAGCCTTCAATGACGAAAACCCATGACACAATGATGCAATGTCAAATTAGTCCCCCAAATCCATCTTGGTGTAGGGAGGGGTTCCTTCTGAATGGATTTCACTTTTCACATGTGTCATCCCCTGGACGGGATTTCTCTTTTCTTATAGAAAAATTTTGTAGTATGAAATGTTGATGTAGCAAGCAGATGTGACGGGGATTCTTCTTCTTCAAAAGAAAAACTCTTGAAACATGAGTTGTTGCCGTAGAAGGCTTTCCTTCATCTTGGACGGGACTTTTCCCATACCTCCTTTATTGGAAAATGGATTATGCTTTTTGAGAAAGAAAATCTGGAAAAGGGTGTTTCCTTTGTAAATAACTCTTGCCCAAATGGTAGTTTTCTTCCTAGAGGGAATTTTTAAACACATAATCTCTTGGAAAGGAATCTTCTTCTTTGGAAAAGATTCTTGTAATGTGGCACTGGGCTTCAGTATGGATTGTCTGAGCGGAGTGTATGTAATGAAGGGACTATTTTGGAAGGAGCATCATTATGAATGGATTGTATTTAGAGGAGGCTTCCTTCGTGGAAGGGGCTCTGTTATGAAGGAATGTTTAGTAAGGGACCTCATTCTGAGGAGATGGTTTAGTAAGGGACCTTGTTTGAAATGAACTATTTTGTAAGAGGCTTTGTTCTGAAGGAATTTTTCAGGAAGGGGCTTTTTTCTGGAGCAATTGTTCAGTAAGGGGCTTCATCTTGAGGAGATGGTCCAGTAAGAAACCTTGTTCTTGAGGAATTATTTGTAAAGGGGTATGTTCTAGAGAGGTTCTTTGGTAAGGGACTTCATCCCGAGGAGATTGTCCAGTAAGGAACCCTATTCTAGAGGAATTGTTTTGGGGCTTGTTTAGTTTTGGGATTTGTTATGAATGAGTTGTTTTGTATGGGATTTCATTCTAAAGAGCTTTCGTATTAAAGTAACGACCCAGTACCCCCAGGAAGAGGCTCACCTTCCAAACTCTTATAACATATAAAGTAGAAGTAATGTTTAAATAATGCATAAAGTGAGTATATGTTGACCCAAAAGATAAAACAATATTATGGGTGAATACATAAGGACACAACATATTTTTGAAGGACATAACTTCACATCCCTCTACTTTCTTGTAAAAGGTGAAACTTGTTTGAAAAGTCACACACACTTATGAACAAATTGTTTTATGTCATAACATATGTATACAATATTAATTGTTGAAAATTTGAAGTAGACAAATGCCCTCACCTTTTCCCCTTTACTATCAAACTTTTTGTAAAATAAACAACATGTGTTTCCTGCTAGTTAATTGACTGTACACAAGCATAACCTATAGTATTTTATACTTACAAACTTATACATGACTATCTTTGATCATTATCTTTTATATGAGTATAACATTTTGTTTTTACATAAATAACAAATTGGTTATAATAATCCAAATAGCCATCGACCCATTCATTTTGTCAAATAAATCTTAGAATTTTGGGTCTAAACACTCGAGCATATATATATGTGTGTGTGTGTGTGTGTGTATGTAACATATTATGGTATTGGCAGTTAATAGATATAGAAACTGGTGACCAGAGTTAAAGATGTAGATCTGGACGCTGTGCAAATCTTACATAAACTTCAGATCGCCTGTTTCATGAAGAATACGAGTATGTCATTGGCTATAATACTCGAAACTTGAGCAGATGGGGCTAAAAACGAGCTGAAGGGGCTTCGTAACTAACTTCTCCTGATCCGACTGAACATGGATTCACCGTTTATGGATGCATAAACCCGAAGTTGTTTTCTCTCGTCCCACCGAATAGGTACCGGACCTCTACTGGTTCTGGCTCGTCGTTATACGTACAAACTCTGTGTCATTTTCTTCCTTTTCAATTAACATCAACTCTCCTGTGTATCTCGTGATTTGGCTTTAGCGGTGCTACCAACTTGGTAGCGTTGGCTTTAGTGAAATCCGGCGGGGTGGCGGGTATGTGTCTTTCTGGTTGAAGGAAGTCGTCACGTCTGACTTGTCAAGACTCACCGGAGTATATTTCAAGAATCTTGACTTCATGAAATATTCCGAAGAGTCGGATAGAGGTTCCGGCAATGAAAAAACGTTGGAGACATACTTTGTTTGAACTGGGTATGTGTCTTGAACTGGGTGTGACGACCAACAGAAATTAGATTAATCTTGTAATTATCTTAACTGTGATCATGTATTAATTAATAAAATAAATATATATGAATAATATTTTTGACCAAAGACTTTGATTTTAGTTGAGTTTTATAATGCTAAGTTTGAAAAAGTTCAATTTTTTCGTGTAGCGAGCACTGCACATATTGACCCCGGGTAACTAATTAGAAACAAATAAATTCATAAGCGTGTCTAAATGTCTTCGAAAAATTAAAGTTTATATTAGGATATTAGAGATGGTATATAAACTTAATTTTAGAAGGTTCGAATCGCGAAAATTAGAAAATAAGTAACCGAAAGCCTAGTAAAGGCACCTGTAAGAAGCCGACATCAAGTTTCTCAGAAAATTAAGTTCTTAGACAGACATTGACTGTAATCTAGTTTCGCTCAAATTTTGACGAAAATTATCAAAAACGGACTTCGTTTGGCTAGATAAATTACACTTTACGTTAAACCTTAACACCTAAACTACCCAATATATAATTAAAAAAAAACACCCAACCCTTCCCCTCCCCCCTTGTTTTCGGCCGACCACATCCCAAACCCACCACCCAAACCCTCCAATCACAAATAAGGATACAATGTGTATAATTATTAGGATATTACTAGGAAGATTGATATTTCACAACCACATAATCCTATACTACAACTCATCACCTTACTCACTCTCTTTCTCTCTTCATATAACCGGCCACACCACCACCACTTTACAATCACCAATTTCAAATTTATACACACACATAATACTTGGATTAGGAGCTTGGATGGAAGGATAAGCAAGAAACAAGGATTAGGAAGCTAAGGAAAGGATTCCAAGCTAGCACAAGTTCATATTTTCATACCCTTAGTTACAAAACCGAAAATCCAAGGTAACCCACTTTAATATTGGGCATATTAGTTATTATGTATTGTTTAAGGCTTGATTATGGTATATTTGGTGTTGCACATGCAAAGTTTGATATGGTTATGTGCATGCATGTGTGTCGTGGGCTTGTGTGTGAATGTAAGAGATTGGTTTAGTTGATAATAGGATTAGTTATGGTCATATAATAGCTTGCTTTAACTTGTTAAAGATTAGTTTACTTGAGATTGTTAAATGATTAAGGTGATTATTGACTTGGAAAGGAAAGTAAGTGTGTTTATGTTTGAAATATTGAAAATGGGTTATGGGTAAACTTGCCCATATGAGCTGTGGGTTTTGGTTTGGGTTGTGATTTTCATTTGTTAGCTAGTTACATGTTAAATGGTTAAAATATGGTTGTTAATTTGAAACCCATTTAAATGATTCACCAAGATTACTTGAAAAGTTGTTGATTGAATTATGATGATGAGTTTGAAAAGTAGTAGTATGATGATAACAGAATCTTGTAAAAGGGTTCACAAGTAGTGTAGAGATTTTTGTCATTTGACTATTTTAATAAAAGTTTACTTCGATGCACACATGGCTCAGTTACTTGATTAAGTTATAAAGTTGAATCCTTGTCATATATTGATCTTGTATTGATTGAATATGATTTATAAAATGATTGAACATGGATTAAAAACAACTAGTAACACTAGGATACCATGAAATTTGATATAATGAACAAACTAGAACTTAGTTGGTAAAACTTACCAATAAAGGAAACTTTTTAAATTGGTACAAATTTGTCTAATAGTTGGCATAATTAGTAAACAAAAGGATGTATAAATGATTAAAGACTTATTATTAGGATTGCATTAGTAAACACTATTATGTAAATTGTTGGGTTAATAGTAGAATTACTAAATTGCTACTTGTTAAGAATAGTAACTTTGCTAGTTGATAAATGGAAAATCTAAGACTAAGTTGTATAATAAGTTGTTAGGATTTTCTATCAAACTAGTTGAATGATATAAACATGAGTTATACTTGATTATATTTGAAAGCTTGAATTGAAAGAAAGTTGTTAATATAACCGAGTTGCTAATTATGGAAACTTTGTTGATTAAGGTGTCAAGAATGTATTGTTTAGATGATGATGATGATGATAAGATGAATTGAGACCATATTGTGGGTTGTTATGATCTGAAAAGTTTGATGCATAAACACCATATAGAAATTATAGGAATAACATGCTCATGTGTTATTAGAGTCTTGAAGTTAAGGCTTGAACATGTTTAATAAAAAAATGGTTAAGTGTACATATTTGGTGCTAGATGATCAAACAAGAATGTGATGATGAATTGCTTTTTGTTATGTGTATAATGGCTGTACTAAATGGTTTGGTTTTGACATTATGACTTAAATAGCTTGTCGGTAACAATAACGGTTGGAAAGTTCGACTTTTAACGTGAACCGACATGAGTTTTTGGAACTGTTTTAAACAGCTCCTAAAGTCATAAAATTCTTATATTTAACATAAGTTAAAGTATAAGAAAAGTCAAAAATAGCAAAATTTGAACCTACACGGTTCGTGTCGCGAAAACCGACACGAAAACGTTAAAATTGACGTTTTTAAGAAAACGTTAACTAAATAAAAACCGTATCGTTGTTATGGAAAATATAATAAAAATTGATTAAAAACTACATCAAAAGTGTTTTTGATAATTTAAAACTAAAAGTTTTCACAAAATAATAACCGGTTCGTTTTTAAGTTCAAAACCGACAAAATCGACTAAAATAAAGTCATGTTTATAACTAAAATAAAAACTTATAATTTTCAAAACACTCCAGCAACTAAAAGAATTAATTTTTATAAATTATAATATTTAATTTAAATTTTTAAATAAAATAATAATTGGTTAAATTTTTACTTGTTTAAATTTCTAAGTGTTTATTTATAGAATCATAAGTTAGTAAATTTTATGTGTTTGTGTGCTTGTGTGATCATTTAGGTTAAGGTTAAATATAATAAAGTTGTTATTCGAACCCGAACTTAGAATTAACAAACATGTACTAATATAGGACACGAGCTTTTGGACGTATACCGGAATCAGATGTGAGTTTTTCTCCGGAAAAGCATATTGTATACATATATACTTATATATATATATATATATATATATATATATAGGATGAGTATCATTACAGAACTGTTAAATTATTTAAGAACTTGAAGGAACCCTTGAAAACTAACGTTTTTTATAAAAAAATTTTGTATGTTAATGTTCTTTGAGAGTAGTTTTATCATTTTTTATATATATATCTACAATTACAATTTTGAAAATTAGTTTTTATACATATCTATGTTTTTGTTTTACACCTATGTAAATTTGTTAGTACATAAATTTTACATGTATGTAAACTTGTGAATAATATATGTAATCAAAAAATTTATATAAAATATGATAAAACTACTCTTAAATAATGTTAATATATAAAAAAAATTAAAAAATTGTTTAGTTTTTAAGGGTTCCTAACAGTTCTTAATTTTTTTAGAGTTCTTAAATGATACCAACCCTATATATATATATATATATATATATATATATATATATATATATATATATGAAGACGTATTATACTTTACAAATTGTGTTATTGTGGGATGAATCAATTTGGTTAAATAACTGTTAACCGAATTAGTAAGGACACAGAAATTTTGGTAGATCTATCGGGGTGACGCCCCCCCCCCCCCCCACCACCACCACCACCACCACCACCACCACCACCACCTTTTGCATTGGGTTAAAAGTGGGAATATTTCGAGTATAGTACGCTTAGAGTTATCAAATTGGTAGTCATACACGCGTTGTACTCTTAGCTAGTTTGCAACTAACGTTTTTTGTGCAAAAAGATAAAATGTGGGTTTCCGTTGTTGTGTTGTACCCTGTATAGATCGGTATTGTTGGGAGTATAATAGCCGTACACTATTATATTCACGTGTTTTGTTTATATACAAATTGTCTATATATATAATTGTTTTTCTCGGGAATAACTCACCAACATTTGTGTTGACCCAAAAAATATTTTAAAATGTTTTTCAGGTAAATGACGGTTTCGCGAGGAGAAGCGGGAAAGAGACGTGGGTGTTTGAATAAGTTGTGTGTGGGACCATGTTGTTGTTTTTAAATAATAAAAACGTGTAAGAGTCTAATATTTAAATAAATATGTTTAATTTAATATATTAAACATTGTGTTGTTGTGATTGGCTATCGGCAACTGTCACCGCCCGATATGGTTAACCTTAAGACTTCTGTTGATTATCATTATGGGTTTTCGGGGTGTGACACTGGGTTGGTGCATGTTTACCAGAACAGTGGACGGACTGCACCAAGAACCTTTCTCCAGCAAGACAAAGGTGTCGGTGTTGGATTTGACGATGGTTGTTGCCTGAGCCAATAGGGAATGGCAGCGGCGTCTCCTTCAGGCCATGATCATTCATTCTTTCAAGGTTTTGGTAAGACCTTCAATCAAGAAGGTCCCACGGAGCCAATGTTGATACCCTAGATATTTTCTTAGGTTATGGAATACTTGGAGAATGATTGATCATGAGTAATGAGTGAACATATGAATGTAAGAGTATTATTATGAATCTAAATCTGCCCATTACAAATATTGATCCCTCTCTCTTGTAGGAGAAGAGAGGCCGGGGGGGGGGGGGGGGGGGGGGGGGATTACATAGAGTATAATACTGAGGTTTTGAGGTGCAAGCTATTTTCCCCTGGTCCCAAGTCTTTTTCGTTGAACCCTACTTTTCCTCCTTTTATCCAGAGTGCATTTCATTGAGCCTGGGATATCATTCTTCTTGAGCCGTTCACCTGGACCAGGCAACAGTGCCTTCCTGTAGATGCGATGCGACCGTTCACTGATTTTTTCTTCATCCCACTTCATCTCGATTGGGTCTGGGCTTTTCTCTAGTTTGGGTTGTTCTTATAGGCCCGTATCCCATGTAACCTCTTCCGTATGCATGTGTAATAGATAGGTTACTAACCTAGTATAACGTATAGCAAATTAGCAACAAAGAGCATACGTTTGTAAATTAATTGGCATTTACCATTAGACTTAATTTAAGCTGTGGTTTTATTGAGTATTATATTGATTTGCATAAAACGTGTTTTACTTGTTAATATGAAAATAAATCATGGGAAACCAAATTATAGTCAGGCTTAACTATTTGCTTAACTATTTGGGCTGAACCAAATCATTATAAAATATATGTTCTAAATTATAGATGTTTGTAAATATAACGTATATCAACAAAGAGTGTATGTTTGAACCCATATGTGGTGTTTTGGGAATTCTAAGCAACAAAGATTACTAATTGCTTGTATAGGTTATGTCTGATTACCACTTAATATGAATTAAAAATATTGCTTAAATTAGAGTAATTAGGAACCTTGCAAAATTCTTGTTAATAGGGTTAATTAGAAGCATATTCGAGAGGTTGACACACACACATGACATTGTAGGAGAAGGTATGTCATACTTGGGAACCTTTATCCAGGAAGGTGATTCATTCTTTTCTTATTGGCATTCCGCACAGAATGTTCCAAAACTACTATAGCACCAGGTACATTTTAACATGTTGGTTTTTCACATAAAACAAGAATATATTATACTATGTCTTAGGTTCAAATCTCATAATAACAATTCTTTAAAACCTTAAAATAAGTGATGCATTGGTAAACATATGAGTTCCCTTTAATAGAGATCTCAGGTTCAAATCTTGTTTTCACGGGTTTCCTATCAATATCATAACCTCTTGAATGCTATATGGAAAATTTAACTAGCCTCATTGGTTAACAAAGTTGTATAGGTCCCGGACTAATTAGGTTTTCGGGGAAATGATAAAAGAAAACGAGAAAAAGAAATGAGCTTTTTAAAAGTTACTTGCTAGTTGCTAGCTATAAAATAATCATAGTCATAATTGGGTATCCTATAATGAACAAGATAATCCAATTGAATAATAGTTCAACTAGCACATGTTCTTATTTTAAAAAATGCAACACCTTTCATGTTTGCAGCACATTTGTAGGCCAGGTAGTATTATGTTTGAATGAATTGGTCTTCATATTGTAAAGTAAAAAATATAACTTTTAATTAATAATTAGATGTCTAATTAATCGAACTATTAGAGGCAGTGAACAATTTTGAAAAGAAACGATCAGCCAAAACAACATTCGCAGCATCAGAAGGATGAAACGCGTCCCAAAATACATATTCACTTCGATTGTCACACACATGTGCATACGATAAGCATAATCCTCCTACAGCCGTTTCGACTCCACAACACGACGTATTTGACACTTTGAAACCTAAACAGAAACACATATGCAACAATTAATTAAGTCACCATTCTTTGTTTAAGCAGCTTAATTACTTTATTTTGATATGTTGTTGATCAACTGTAGAAATTTAGGAGACACCAGCTGGAGCTTACCATATTTGCTAGGGTTTTCCACCAAATCTAAACCTTCTTCATAAGTATCCACAAAAGTAAGTTGTACTTTTTTGAGCTGGACATTTAGGACGTTTATCAACTTTTTCATTTTTGAGTTAAACTGAACCACCCAGTTGTTCACTTGATCCAAGCATTGATTCGTGCTTGATTTCGCTCGTTGCGAAGGCATGCATCCAAGAGGTCCAAGCGCATGAAAAATCATCTTTCGTGCCCCAAGCGCATAAAGCCTCTTTCATCACAAAAAACATAACACGCGTAAATACACTACATGTATAATTTGAATCTAAATATATAGCTGGTTTACGCTACATTTTATTGTCTTGTTTTCCCCATTATTTATGCTTACCGTTAACTGTTCTCCCAATTTCGAGCTTAAAATCCCCAGAAACTGGTCGTGGGTGTATCTTCAACTATCTGGAAGAAAAGGTTGCAGGAAATTGTTGATGTAATCGTTGCTACCTGTCGAAAACCAGAAACGTTAAGTTATGGTCTCACTCAATTCCTACAAAATTCAGCGTTTTTTCACCTCGATCGTCCATCTTACCCATTTCAATGTAGTAGATGGCCTTATGTACAAGAAGATTAGCAGAATATGCTCCTATCTTCCTCTTGATCTCCTTTATTGTGTTCTCAAAGTTACCTATTTGATCGTCAAACGATATTCTTTGAATCTGCTAAATAATAATCAAATGAGTCCCAGGAAATTGCACTAATTTTGACGTTATTTTACTAATCTCGTGAAAATAACGTTAAAAGTGGCGGAAGGTTAATCAGGCATCATGTGATGGCGTTGATAGCCGAAAGACAAGGGCACATGCACCGATCAGCCGGTGTCCCGATGATTGAGTGCTATGTGCCTTATGTCCAAGGCTTGATGCAAAACTACTATCTAGCCGGGGGTCTCACCGGAAGCAGCCTCTCTATCCCTATGGGATAGAGGTAAGGCTGTCTACATCTTACCCTCCTCAGACCCTACCATAGCATTGCTATTGGTGGGATATACTGAGTACGATGATGATGATGATGATGATATATGAAATGAGTCCCAGAAAAGCAAGGAAGAACAAATTAACACAACTAGATTAATATTGTGTTAATAGATTAATATTCCAAATATTTTTGAATGATGTTTAGATCCGCAGTAAGTCTTTAGCTCATCAATCACCATTAACCAATTTCGAATCCTGTAACAGGATTTCAATTGTCCCAATTTTTTGACGCTCCAGGATCAGGAGGAAACCCCTGAAGGAAAACACCCTAACCACGACATGCAGGCAAAACAATATTCCAATTAATAAACAAATCAAATCTTACAAAATAGATCCCGTGTCATTCAGAATCCCGGCACCACCGGATGCATAGTTAACTCCTTTCAACATCGCATCATCGTCCGGATTTAATGAAAGGTAAGGTGGTGGAGATGGAATTCCAAGCTTCTCAGCTGCAATGGAAGCAAAAAATAAAATTAAAAGCTAAGAAAAATCAAAATGGAGATAACTTTAAAATGTAACACGAATAAATGCAAGTTTACTTACGTACATATAATATCACCAATGGTTCGGCCATTACTAAATCGGCCGGTGGGTTTTTTGTCGGTGTAATCGATACCATAGAATGGAAAATCCGATCTAGCAAGTGAGTATCTCAAGTAGTTATTGTTGCCGACTTCTGTTAAAGAGTCGCCGAAGATGAAAATGACGAGTGAATAAGGAGCAGTGGCTGAAGTGTTATTAGCTGCCATTGCAATGATCGGCGCCACGAATACTGCTAGAGATATTAGGGGTATAGCCATGGTTGAGTCTTCTTTTATCGTTGGTTTTGTTTGGAATTTTGGTGGTAGATTTTATAGGAAATTGGGGTGTTTTGGTTGAAATTTTTTTGAAGAGGGTTCAGAAGTTTGTCATGTTATATGATCCATGTGGTTTTAGGAGTTTTTTAGGTTTTCTTTCTCTTTGGGTGGAAATTAATATTAGGGTATGCTATACAACACTCACAATATAATCACACTTCATTTCCAAATGATCATTACAGGTTGAATTAATACATATAAAGTATTGCGAATAAGAACGCGTAAATTTACACCACTAAGGAAAAAAAGAAGACGGGTGGGGCCTAGGGCCCTCAGAAGCTTCGCCCTTGCTTGTGTCAAAGATCATTTTCTGTAAACAATCATTTGAGTTTGAAGGTTACATAGGATTAGTAGGGAAACATTTTAATATGATGATAACTAAGATTTAATTTCGATATATCTTTTAGTAACTATAGATAGAAGTATCATGGATAACAATCTGAAATTCATCTTCTCAAAAGCTTAATACTTAACAAAAAGTAACAATTTTAAAAGGTGAGACTAAATATACCTCTATATGTTGAATGGTGTGGTCAAGTGAGTAATTTGGTTACTTTCTTAATGCTGCTTATGCTTTGTAAAATTCAACTGGTTTGTCCTAATTTCTACTTTAGTAAATGAATTGATGAATCGATCATGATCATAATCCGTTTGTCTAATAAACTAACAAATATGAACAAACGTTTTCATTTAGCTAAATGAACGAATTTGAACATATGTCTCGTTCATTTTATCGTTTATCTAAATCCTTAAACATTCATTTAAAATGTTCATTCACTTACGTTGTTTATGTTCATATCATACATTTATATTAATTATATATTCATTCAATTTGTTTAGCTATATAAACTCATCACCTTATTAGTCTAATTTTAATATATATATATATATATATATATATATATATATATATTTCCTTTAGCCTTTTAACTTCTAGACATCTTTTCAACTTAATTTTGAAAGGATAGTCCAATTGATCGAATTCTAAGTCATTAAAGAGCTAGGGCAGGTGGCGGTAGCAAGTTGCCAACTTAGACTTATTGATGTGTACGTTTGGCATAGATATGTATCTAACATCATTCGCAGCTCTATTTTGGGATATATGACTTTGATGTACACCTTTGACATTCATGTATGAATGATGTTTGATATATTCCACCGAATAACACCACATAATGGATAATCTTCTCTATAAATAAAGCCAACTCCATGTAACACTAGAAAATATCTTCTTTGCAATGAAGATATTATTCTGTGTTTTCATTATCTTCTCCGCATTCTCACTTTCCTCCGCCCAATCCTCATCCGCTGTCCTTGACATCAACCGCAATTTCATCAAATACGGCACAGGCTACTACATCTTGCCAGTCATAAGCGGTAGAGGCGGCATAGCCTTAACACCCCCATCAATAAACCAAAAATGCCCGCTAGACGTGGTCCAAGAAAGCATTGAGGGGAGAAATGGGCTACCATTAACTTTCATGCCAGCCAACACTAGCAAAGACGCTATCATTCGTGAATCCACTGATCTTAACTTTATATTCCCTAGTGTAACCATTTGTGGCCAGCCTCCGGTTTGGAGGCTGGAGTCTGTAAATGGGCAATGGCTCATCTCGAGCCGTGGGACCGTAGGGAATCCTGGTATGGATACCTTAAGCAATTGGTTCAAGATAGAGAAGTATGGTGGCAATGGTTATAAGATTGTTTACTGTCCTACGGTTTGCAACACTTGCAAGCCAGTTTGTGGTAATATTGGTGTGGCTAAAGATGGGCGTAGAAGTCTGATTTTGAGTAATGAGCCTCTAGTGGTCATGTTTAAGAAGGCGTGATGTGTTATTAGTTATTACTCATCAAGAATCATGTTACATGTAATAATGGCAGGTCGTCTACTTTCGATGTTGTAAACGTTAATAAATGATCAAAAATAAAACACAACCATATACTAGATTTTCATATGTCGTACAAGTTTTGGGTTGGATAAATATGCATTTAAAAAGTTTGGGAGGGGAAATATGTGATTACCTTAAAATAAAACATACCAGCCGAAAGACTTTTTGTGCAATTAGAATCTCACTACTAGCAGAATCTTCAACGGTTACCGGCGGGAGCTTGAAACATTACCAAAGACTAATCCCTCACTTATACTTTAGTAATTGTATTTTTATTAAAAAAATTAACTCCTTTTTTATTTTATAGAAATTAAATTATAAATTCTAAAATTTCATTTATTTTTGTCAAAATTAAATACAAATTTGGAACAGCAAAAAAATCTAAATGCAATATGTGTTTAATAGAGAAAAATTTTTGAAAATTGGAAGAAGTGTGAAGATAAAATGGATTCTAAGAGAGAGAAAAGTTATGTTGGGAAACTATGAGATCCGCCATTTGAAATAGTATATGTAAAGCACAACGTTGACCTTGTCAGATCTTGTCTGGTGAAGTGGACGACTACCGGGTGTTCCGTCATTTCAAATGACGGATCACGAATATTTTATTCGTGTTCTGCAATTTGAAATGACGGATGTCAACTTTTGTGATCCGCCAGTTTGACTGGCAGATCACAATTCCAACGTAGGCTACCCCTATATGAAAGATGTATTTTGATGGACATCCGTCATTTCAAATGGCGGATGTTAATAATGTACTTTCTAGGTGATTTGACCACACACTACATTTTTTTTATTAATTATTATTTTCCTAAATATCTCTTTTTAATAAGATAACAAGTTTTAATATTAAAAACACTAATATTAAAACAACTTTTTACTATTAAAAAATAACAAGTTTTTATTTAATTCTTTTTATATATATTTAGAAATATCATTATTTAAAAAATTAAAAAAAAAATAATATTAAAAAGATTTTTTTTATTAAAAACACTACATGGGTAATATTAACTTTTAATATTTGATGGACATCCGTCATTTGAAATGGAAAATGTCATCTTGGCATCCGCCATTTCAAATGGTATATATGAACAGTGTACTTTTTCTGGCTGATTTTACCACACCACTACCTTTTTCTTTTTATTAATTTTTATTTTTCAAAATAACTCTTTTAAACAAATAAAAGGTTTTAATATTAAGAAAGATTTTTTAATATTAAAAACACTAATATATGTAGTTTTGATCAAATACTTTTTTTTCTTTGTATTATTTTTTGAAATATCGTTATTTAAAAAAATAAGAAACTTAGTATTAAAAAGATTTTTTATTAAAAACACTACATGCGTAATTTTAATTTATAATATTTGATGGACATCCGCATTTAAAATGAAATATGTTATCTTAACATTCGCCATTTTAAATTGAAGATGTGAACAGTGTATTTTTTATGGCTGATTTGACTACACCAACACCTTTTGCTTTTTTATTAATTTTTATTTTCCAAAATAACACTTTTAAAAAAATAAAAGGTTTTAATATTAAGAAAGATTTTTTTTAATATTAAAAACACTAATATATGTAGTTTTGATCAAATATGTTTATTTTCCAAAATAACTCTCTTAAAAAAATACGTTTTAATAAATAAAATCTTTTAAATATTAAATTTTTTATAATTTTAAATAACGATATTTCTAATATAATAAAAGATAAAAAATAATTAATAAAAACTTGTTATTTTTTAATATTAAAAACTTGTTTTAATATTAGTGTTTTTAATATTAAAACTTGTCATCTTTTTAAAAAGAGATACTTAGGAAAACAATAATTAATAAAAAGAAAAGAGATTGTGTAGTCAAATCAGTCAGAAAGTACACTATTTACATCCGTCATTTGAAATGGCGGATGTCAAGCTGACATCTTCCATTTCAAAGGGCGGATGTCCATCAAAATACATCTTCCATATAGGGGTAGCCTACGTTGGAAATTGTGACCTGTCAGTCAAACTGCCGGATCACAAAAAATGACATTCGTCATTTCAAATGGCGGAACACGAATAAAATATTCGTGAATATTCGTGATCCACCATTTAAAATGGTGGAACACCCGATAGTCGTCCATCTCACCAGACAAAATCTGACGGGGTTTATGTTGTGCTTAACATTTGCCATTTCAAATAGTAGATCTCTTAGTTTCATAACATAATTTTTCTCTCTACTAGAAACCATTTTATCTTCACACTTCTTTCTATTTTCAAAAAATTTTCACTCTCACAATTTAATTCGTGTCTAATTTTCTCCATATCTCCTTCAACTATGCTTCTAAGACCGCAAACTATAAGCGTTAAAACACATTATTAGTTCAAAATGCCAATATGCTAAAGATGACAATTGACAAAGTTGAAATCATAAATGAAATTAGCTCTTAAATTTGTTTATGAAAACCCAAAAGCTTTTACAAATTAATAAATAAACATTTTTACAAAAGAAATATGAAGGAAGTCTTTCTTAGAATTAGGGTTAAAATTTGAACCAAGTAAAAAGAAAAAGAAAAGAAAAAAGATGACAGGTTTCAACAAATGATAAAGTGAGCAATACTTGAAACAAAAACTATTAATCTCACCCTGTAACACTAAAATTTAAGATAAAAACAAAATTTTACTCTAGTGATCATGTTGAAGAGGGCATGCATCTTGACTTTATTCCTCATCAATAATGGTTTCACATGTCACATATATAAAAAACAACTTGTCTGTCAATGTTGTAAACGTTATAAAATGATTAATAAAACACAACTATATTGTTGGCGTAATCCAAATCAGATTCACGAACTCCAGAAGAGAGATATAATCAAGAAGATTCGAATTTGTAGATAAAATAGGAGATCAAGATATCATCGATTATTTTTTAAATTACATGTTTATTATTTTGTTTGATTGTAATATTACTAGGATTCAATTATAATAGTCGACCGGGTTAATCATAATTGTAAGTTTGTTTAATCGGTTTGATTATAAATGTGTTAAGAGACTTGAGAGTGATGCTTTCCCAAATCTTGAGTGTGAGACTTGCAATTTGAATTTAATAAACATCGAATGACTGCAATTGGCGTAAGAGCTACGCCAACCTACTTGACTCAGTCAACACCACGCTGATCACTGCCAATACTGGACTTGCACAATGTTTTACGACCGGCAACGAGTATGTTCTTAGAGGAAAAGGGATTGAAGAGGGACATCTGTGCTAAGAAGTGACTGCAGCCCCAAGGTGTAGCATTAGTTCCAGACAACCGCTTACACGTGGGGTTGTTCAGGTGGCTACACAAGAATAATGGCATGTGGTCTATATTCATATGCCCAAAATATGCATGTCATTTGATGTAGTTGAAAAGTTGATGTTTATTATGAGACAATTGACTATTCATATATTCATCTTGGGTATTTTCTAGTATACTTATGGTATAGATATGTCTCATACATCATTCATAATTCTATTATTGGGATATATGACTATAAATTCTTTCTAGTTGCTAAATTTATCTTTGGCTTGTGCTTCGCGTCTACCATTGACGTATACTTTTGACATACATGTGTATGAAGTTGATAAATACCACCGCATAACACTACGTCATTGATAATCTTCTTTACGTCTTGCAACACTTAAAAATGGCCAACACCACACTAATTTTCCATATTAAAAACGAAGATATATTTTTGTGTTTTCATCTTCTTGTGCATGTTCTCACTTTCCTCGGCCCAAGTTTCATCTCCTGTCCTTGACATGGACGGAAATTCCCTCAGATACGACACGAGTTACTACATCTTGCCCGTCACACGTGGCATGGGTGGCGGCATAGCCCTAAGACCCACATCAGTAAACCTGAAATGCATGCTTGCGGTGGCCCAAGAAAGCACTGAGTACGACGGGTCACCATTAACTTTCATACCAGCCAACACTAGCAAAGATGCCATCATTTGTGAATCCATTGATCTTAACATTATGTTCTCGGGTAACTTCACCATTTGTGGCAAGCCTTCGGTTTGGAGGCGTGAGGTTATGAACCAACAAGAGTTTATCTCGAGCCATGGGACGGTAGGGAATCCAGGTAGGGATACCTTAAGCAATTGGTTCAAGATAGAGAAGTATGGTCCCGGCAAGGGTTACAAGCTTATTTATTGTCCTACGGTGTGCAGCACCTGCAGCCCGACTTGTGGTGATATTGGTGTGGCGAAAGATTGGCAAAGAACTCTGATTTTGAGTAACGAGCCTCTAGTGGTCATGTTCAAGAAGGCATCGTGACTTACTTCCTCAACAAGAGTGGTTACTTGTAAAAATAACAGCTTGTCGTCTGTCACGTTGTAAACGTTATAAAATGATCAAAAAAACACAACCATATACGTGTTAACATCTATGTGTGCCTTGTGCTTGACATCTGCTACTGATGTATGCTTTTCACATACATGTCCTATAAATACAAGCTAGCCATTCGGCAACATTTTTAATCGCCCAGCAACATACAACAATAACCCTTGATATCCTTCTGTGTTTTCATTATCTTCTCCATGCTCTCAATTTCCTCCATCCAAACTACATCCGTCCTTGATATCAACCAAGAATTCCTCAGATCAGGC
The DNA here is from genome assembly GCF_021521415.1 of Bidens hawaiensis. Lineage (NCBI taxonomy): Eukaryota > Viridiplantae > Streptophyta > Magnoliopsida > Asterales > Asteraceae > Bidens > Bidens hawaiensis. The sequence goes on from NW_027493871.1 coordinate 107,683, forward strand.
AAAAGCTACTACATCTTGCCTGTCATGCGCGCTAGAGGGGCCGCGGCAGCGGCATAACACTAGCCACCACATCAATAGGCCGTACATGCCCACTTGACATGGTTCAAGAAAACAATGAGATGAAAAGGGGGCTGCCGTTTACTTTCATACTAGACAATTCAACCGATGGGATCATTCATGAATCATGAATCCACTAATCTTAACATTAAAATCCCAAAGTAAAACAATGTGGCCAACCTGCAGTTTGGAGGCTTGAAACCAAAAATGGACAATGTGGCCAGCCCTGGGACCGTAGGGAACCCCAGCAGGGATACATTATTCAACTGGTTCAAGATAGAGAAATTTGGTGGATACGGTTATAGCTTTGTTCACTGCCCTAGGTGTACACATGCAGTCCAATTTGTGGTGACATTGGTGTCGCTAAAGGCAAACGTAGAAGTTTAGTTGTAAGCAAGAAGCCTCTAATGGTCATGTTTAAAAAGGCAATATGACTTTATACCATTTACATGTAATAACTAATAAAGTGGTTAATGTAACGTTATAAGAAGATAAATAAAACACAGCCATATACAAGGATTCGATGTTCTGTTAAAAGAAAATCATGCCAAGAACATTATCAAGATTCTACCTTTAGAAGCATGCAATCAAAGCTAAAACAACCAAATTTACTCCACAAGCAGAAAACTTCAACCATTAATCAATTTTTAAAAAAACTCGAGACATAACAACTAACTCTGCATAGCATGGTAGTTCTCGAGTTCCTTATCGAGTTCATCAGCCGACTTGTCCACAGCTGGCTTCCTGCCTCGACCGCGGCCCCGCCCGCTACTCTGACCACGACCACGCCCACGACCACCACCAATGCCACCACGCATGTTTGCCATGCCACCACGGCCGTTCCTTATGCCTCCACCGTATCTCTGCCTAAAAACACAAACCAGTATACATATAAAAAAATTCAAAACTTTTCCCATGAAACCAAACGATATTTTAATTTGTGGTTTTAAAAAGAAACAAAATAAAAGGTATAAACTATCACAAGGTGCGTACCCAAATGAACGATTAGCTGTAGTAGCACCTCTACCTCGGCCCATTCTTGACCTGCAAGGGAGTATGTTACATTAGATCACAATCTTAGTTTTAAATTGCACGCTTATTGCGCTGATGCGCTAGTACGAGGCTCATGTCACATTGCATCAACTCTGTGTTGTACCAAATTCGTGACATGCGCTCGCAACACGCATCCATTTTTTGGACAAAACGCAACAGAGCACGACGTACCCAACACAATGACCAAAATATAATTGTGTTATTTCCATATATATGTGTTTAAATAAAACAAGTAGAATGTTACTTTGTTATCCATGTGCGACTTTAAATTGAAACAGTAATTATTATTTAAAAAATGACAAAAATAGTGTAAATCCATGAGCTACGTGTTATATATGTCGAGACTTGTTTTATGAATTCTTTAAAACAATGTAAATAAAGCTAAAATTTCTGTTACGTGTTTTACATACGATAAAATAATACATAATGTAGCCAACTAGAATGTAAATCAAACAATAGGTAAAACACCAACTTTACAAAAACAACAAAAACCCCATGTCGATATCCAAAATGATCAAAATCATCTTATTTGCAAACAGTTGCCAACTATATCTCAAGTTTAAGTTGGCAATTGTTAGAATCAAATACAACAATTTGATTGTTTTAGAGATCGGTAAGGGGATTTCGCCCTTTGTAAAGTTAGCGCATTAGACTGCTGCTCAAGTTAGATTAAGATTGCAACAAATACTGCTTTATTGGGATGTAAACACACATAAACATAAATTTTAGCTTTGTATAATTTATGTTTTAAAAAGAAAACCATAAAAAAAGTATATTGCAATTCTCCTTTTTAACCAAATTTAAAGGTCAAATTATCTAGTTGACCCGATGTCACAAAAATTATGTGATAATAGTTTTTTTAAAAAAAACTATCTTTAGCTTTAAAATAATTAAGCAAGGTTATCTTTTATTTTGTCTTAGTGAATAAAAGGATATGAGAAAAATAACATACGCCATCACAACCGTCCTCTGGCCATTTAAACCTCCAACAACATTAACACGAGCAGAAACAGGAACCTTAGTGTTGGACCCTTCAATTTCAATCTTCATAGGTTTCCCATCCAATTGCACATTGTTATACCGCTTTAATGCCTGAAAAGCATCACTTCTTCTAGCAAACAACACTTCAGCTGAGCCCTGTAAAACGGATACACGATATTATTTGATTTTACATTTTTACCCTTCACAATCACACTTATCATTTCCATAAAAACTTACACTTGGACGACCATGTTTGTCATAATGAATTGCGTATCTTTTCAGCTCCCCAATCTCAGAGAAAAGTTCCTACAGTTTAAAACCCACTATCAAAAACCTAAAAAAGAAAATTTGCTAGAACAAGGCACATGAAATACATATATAAACAAGTTGTTAGGATGTACCCTAATATCTGAATTTGTCACTCCAATGTCCAAGTTGGAAATGTTTAATTTTGCACCATTATCGAATCCGGGAACACCTGCTGCAGTTAAACTCTCTTCAAGCAAGTTGTGCTGCCAAGGTGAATTCTTTGGTTTGCGGAAAGACTGAAGCAAGCATACCAAAAAAAGTCCAAATTGGGACAAAGTCAGTCTATTACCATAAGTAAAACAATTCACCGTTCTTCATGAATGAATCCAGAAACATTCAAATATTGAAATGATGAAATACTCATAACATTGAGGGGTATGTGGAGCTACACTAAACCCATTGCACAAAAAAATTTGCTATTGTATAGAAACACGCTCCAGTTCTGAAGTTCACGCGAAGGAATCCCCTTTGCAAAAACACCATGAACTAGGAGAGTAACTGATACTTTTGCTGGTGATATACCCCAGAAAAAGCAATAAATTCCATCATATATCCACCATCCAAAAATAGTATTTATGCGAGTAAATTGACCAAAAATAGATAGGCACGTGTTAGAATTAAGAAATGAGTATAGAAAATTTTGTCCCCTCTACTGTTTGGACTTTTGGTTATTTGAATGATGAAGCTCCTTTAAATGATGTGGCAAGTAAGCAATCTAACACAGCAATAACATCAAAGAACTTTTGTATCATCAAGCAGATGCATAAAGAAACCCTCAATTCAACTCAAATGAAGTAGAGAGTAACAATTCTTTAGTAGCAGATCCGAAATGTACTTTGCCATGAAGATGATAGTATCAAGCACTCCTCACATAAGAATTTCTAGCACAATGTTACAAGGTCCTCATGTTTGGTTTCTACTCAATTCTTAATCAAATGCATAAGTTATCCATAAATTTGAAGCTTGCCTTTGCAATAGTATAAGCTGATGGCCGAGCATTGACAGCAAGGGGACCTCTGCGAGGTGGCCCTGTTGGTCTTCCACCACCAAATGACCTTTGTTGACCTCGCCCACCACGGGCCCGACCACGACCTCGATCTCTACCTCTAACAGTAGTACGCCTACTCTTTATCATATCATCAAGCGACATATCCAAAGATGCCATTGCAAAGATCACTGTGCAACCTTACTTTTAGAAGTAAACAACCTGCCAAACACAAAAACTTATAAGAAAACTAGATCCGATAACATCAACAGAGCACAGTTATGCAACATAAGAATATGTACTAAAGGTGATCATAATACAACCATATAACAATCACAACATCACATATATGAACAATGACATGTCATTGCATTAATGATGCCTGAAAGTTAGATGAATGAAGAATTATTAGTGCTAACTAATAATTATAACTATTTGCAAATCCTAAATTTCCAAGCTTATATCATTACAAAGAAACTAAACTAGCATCCCAAGTAAGATAAAGCACACACATTCACTGAATCACAAACGTTGCAAGTTAAAACTGTGGAGTCTAGACATCCAATGCATTGACCAGGGCGCTATGAATAACTTCCTGCATACCATGGTTCAAATAGCATAATTGTTAATGGCGAATAGCGGTCAATAGCGACAAGCTACCTATACGCTACGTAGCGATAGCGATTAAATAGCAGGCGTTATTTGATGTTTAGTGATAATGTATTAGAAAAGTTTATTAAAAAAGGCTATTATCAAAAATTTAATTTTTTACGATGTAACTAATGAATATTGGTGATGTTTGGTCTATTAAAATGCCTAAATATTCGATTTTTAATATTAAAAAAACTAATTGTCGCTATTTCAGGCTATCGAGCGCTAAACATCGTATAGCGCTGGATCGTTGCTTCTCTGCTTCTCAATGCTATGAGCTCTATTAACAACTATGTCTAATACTTTTTACAAACTACAGATATGATAAGCATTCACCTATGTTTGTTCAGTGGCTCACAATAAACAAGCTCAGAACTCAAAAATTAAGACAAAAACAATCTAGATCTTCCGTAAAAAAAGCAACAGGCATTCAAATTTTAATACAACTATCTATGAATGCATTATATGCATGTAACACAACATCACATTATATGTCATTGCGGCAGTGATGCCTACAAGTTTGATGGATGAAGAATTATTAATTCTCACCGATTTAGTTATACTTATTTACAAACCCTAACTTTCCAAGCTTATATCATCACAAATAAACTAAACTCAGATCTAAACAGTAAGAAAGAAACAAGCTTAGAAGATAATTAGGCATGTTGCTTTAGATTGACGAGCTGTAAATATAAGAAGCATTCACTTATGTTTATTCACTAGCTAGCAACAAACAAGCTCAGATCTCAATAACTAGGGCAAAAGCAAGCAAGATCTACGGTGAAAAAGGCAAAAAATATTCAAATCATACTACGCAACAGATTACGAACAAAAAACCTAATCGTTTTCGTATATGTTCGTATACATACAAAAAGCATACGGGATATGAACAGGTAACGTAAACCTACCTGAAGAAGGTCACAGATCTGTGACGTTAGGATAATATATGAGACGAATTGATGAAGGATTGATTATATGATGAGAAGCTGTGATTTATGGATTGAATTAGGGTTCGGGTAGAGAGGCGATAGATAGGGATAAAGATCGTAGAGTTTGACGTCGAACGAACAAATTGCTAAATGGGGCTAGGGTTTTCTACAGCCTATACTGGGCCGGTGGCCCACTCTCTTTTATTCTTTTTCTATTTTTCTTTTTTTTTTTTAAACCACCGATAAAGCCCGACCACCTGGGTAAACTCGTTAACGAAATGCTGACATGGCGAACAACGTTGATGGCTCTGCCCACTACCATTCTAAGGTTTAGGGGAAACCCAACACCCGAAAGTTCGTTATGGTAGTTTCTAACTCACGTATGATATTTTGTCATGAACTAGACTCGGACACATGACCTCTCAAAAGGAAAGTTATGGGGCTATTAATGGACCAATGACCTTTGGTATTCATTCATTTTTTAAATGAATTACTACTTGCATGGTTGTATTATTTTTCAAACTACATTAGCTTGATGGGAGCGGTACATATTACATATCGAGAAATTGGATACATAAATCAGGTTACAAATAAAGATTGCAATACACTAAAACAATATTAACACAAAGATGAATGCTCAATTCGTCGAAACATTAAAGATCAGTTTGATACCAGTACTGGTATTTTACATGACTTAGGTGGTTTCATTTGTTATATTTGAGGGTCCACGTTAAGTTTTCATTAAGATTAAGTTGTCTTTATTTCATTAGATTAGTTAATCAATTCATGATTATTTGCTTAAGACTTGGCAAAGGCTTAGTAACCTTAAATGTCTTTGAGTTCGATAAATCCATACCTGCTTAAGTATGCCATACATGATCAATAGACCGTCGAGGAGTGAGGTGTAGTTTTACTTTTCTATTTTAAAGCGTAGTTTTGTGATTGGTTTGTAATATAAATTTGAGATATTATATTTTAATAATCCCAACTAAATGCGATTAACCGATAATAATCCCAACATATAAACATATCATAAACATACAAAAGTCAAATCCGACTCATTTATCAATTAGTTATTTACATCATAATTTATATATTATAATTATAATTATTATCCATTTAATGACCAAAACAAATTACAATCTTATAACTCACAACTTTGTAGCCTGATATGATCCACTCTGGTAACTCGAATTAACTTTGCAATCTCACTAGGCCTCAATAGAAGACGGTACTTACTCTGCAAAAACATATTATAATTTTAAACCTGACAGTTAAAACTGAAAACATATACGGAAAATAAAAATATTATTATATCTTGATATATGTCACACTTCGACTTTGGGCCTAGGCGTGTGACCAATAGTTGGTACATGTTTTGTAAATATATCAGAGTTGCGGGTTTATTTTAGCGGAAGTCTTTTATTATAAAATATTCTTTTATAAAATGTCGGGTTATAATACCTAGGGGTGCAAACGAGCCGAGTCGAGCCCGAGCTCGAGCTCGGCTCGTTTAACTTACACAGAGCTCGAGCTCGGCTCGTTTCGAGCTCTATTTTCAAAGCTCGAGCTTGGCTCGTGAATGGATTTTGAAGCTCGAGCTCGGCTCGGGCTCGGCTCGCTTACTATTTATCAATTATTTTTTCATATAATTATAATTATTTTATATATTTTTTTCAATTATAATTTTATGTATAAAAGAATATATATTATTTAGTTATTTTTATTTATTTTTTCATAACATTATATTTATTAATTAATAATATTTAAATATATATTTTAAAAAAATTATATAAATGGCAGGCTCGTTTAGGCTCGCGAGCCGGCTCGAGCTCGATAAGTAAAGCTCGGGCTCAACCTCGTTTATTAAACAAGCTTAGTTTTAGGCATGAGCTCGGGCTCGGGCTCGATAAAGCTCGGCTCGAACGAGCTTTTTAACGAGCCGATCTCGAGTAGCTCATGAGCAGCTCGGCTCATTTGCACCCCTAATAATGCCCCTTCAATGTTTATAACGTTTGTTTGAGTAAATATTTTATTTTCAACGGAAGTCTTTGAATGTTATATTATTATATTGAAAACTCGGGTTTAAATACCCGTTTGATATTTCAAATACTTTTCTTTTGAAAACATGATTCTTTATAATATTTTAAAATAAAATATATGAGCCATCATATAGCATCTAATGACTATAACTTCAATCTTCTATTCCTTCTTGATTGTATGTTCTAATTTTTCTTGTTTTCCTGTACAATGGTTAGAAAATACGTCAACACACAGCTAGTGAATGACGTTGACTCTAAAAAATCTTTTAATACCTTTGTGAAACCAACAATAATACATTTGTGACTACTCATTAGGCATCCAACTAAATTGGGATCAAATTACCCTAAGTACCTTGTACAATTAATTATATACACAATATCATTTCTCTGAACAGTCTCAAAGACTTCCAGAGGCATGTTGATAATATGCATGGCCTCTGGGAAATGCCGAGTTACCATGTATGAATGGATCCAGACACATGTATACTCTTAATCAGAGTATCTGTTTCTTATTATTATAACACAAGGTTTTAAGGATTCGTAAATCCTATGCAAACATTCTGACTCTAAAAGAGTTTGTAAAAGGTTTGGGGCGTATTCACCTTTTCTGTTTATAATCAGTTTCTGATACTGAATCCTGTATTCTGATTCTGCCTCTTGATTGGTTACCTCGGACCTATAGTACGAGAATAACCTTTGTATAAATATCTAGATCATCGATCTAGCTTTAGACCTTTAGTCTATTTTGTATAGCTTTAACCTTGATAAAATCATTTGTTTATATAAAACATTTGGACCTTTAGTCCCTTTCTTTATTTATCAGTTATATGCTCGTTTCTTCTTCAGGAAGAAATATATATACTGAGTTTCTTCTTCAAGAAGAAACATTAATTTCTTAACTATAATTTCTTGTATAAATATTATATTTCTTAGTCATAAAGAAATACTATTATAACCTTCGCTTAAGAAAAGTTATATTATTCTTAATCGTAATCAAGGTTCGGCCTATACCCTCGACTATGGTCTAAGCCATTTATAATAATAAAATAATAACTTAGGTAGAACCCCTACCTCGCACGGTATTTGGAGTTAGATGTTCCTAAGTTTATACGGGCACCACTTCTACTCTATATCGTGTATTGAGCATAAACCGTCAGAACTTCGGAGCTTGGCACGTACTACGAGACTGACACACAAATCGAGGTGACATCCGGTGTGACATCTGCCCCGATCCGACCCGACCCAGGTAACCGTTTCCCTTATCCGATCTCTTTCTTTTATGATTTAATATTTATTTATACTTATACTTTACTTTTAATAACAATAATATATTTTCCTTCCCGCCTCTTTCTCTCTCTTTCTTTCCGCCTTCTTTTCTCTCTTGTCGCCGTCCCGCCCTTAAGCCTTGAACCCCTTCTCTTTTTTTTTTGTCCTTTGTTTCTTCCCGCCTAAGGATGTCTGCGCAGCTCCACGCGCCAGACTCCTTACAAGGAAGCCTGCGTGTAGACCAGTTGTTCCTGCGATACGCGAGGCGAACTGTTCTCGCAGCGCGCTAAGAATTGTAGTTCTTCTCGCAGCGCACTAAGAATGGTAGTTCTTCCCGCGACGCGCTAAGAATTGTAGTTCTTCTCGCAGCGCGCTAAGAATGGTAGTTCTTCCCGCGACGCGCTAAGAATTGTAGTTCTTCTCGCAGCGCGCTAAGAATGGTGATTCTTCCCGCGACGCGCTAAGGATTTTAGTTCTTCCCGCGGCGCGCTGTGGACTGTTCTCTGTCTGCCTTCGCCCTCGCGCGTGCGCTCGAACCTTCTCGCGCTAAACCCTTTGAGTTTTCTTCTGTTTAATCTAGCCGTTTGCTTTTGTGTTGTCTTATCTTCTGTGCTGTTGACCTGACCTATCTTATGTCTGAAAAGTTACTTTCGGCGCAGCATGCGCACCAACCCCATTGGTTGACAGAAAAAGTGACTGACATTATCTTTTGAGATCTGCTTTTTCCATGCTTGACCAGTACCTTTATCTGACCCGCCCATGCCTGTTTACTGTTACCTGTCAGCTTTTCCTTTGCCCCCTGCAGCTGCCATATCTTTTGATATCTTTTGCTTTTGGAATCTTTTACTTTTTGGAGATCTTTTCCCCTTTTCTAGGGATTGTGTTCCCTATGGTTTCCCTATAAATAATAATGCTATTTTCTTAACACTACACACACAAACACTTATTATCTTTCTCTTCCTTTGCTCTCTGCCGTTGTCCTCTGTCGCCTCCTCTCTCTGCCTTCGTCGTCTCTCCTGTTCTGCCCTGTTTTCCGGTAATCTATAATATATAATAATTTGTTTAAGTACTTATTAATTATGCTAACTTATAATCTAGACTTAAAACCAATCATTAAAACAATAATCTTATTTATAGGTTAACTTGTGCTTGTTTAAAGTTGGTTCTTGCTTTATCTTACACCGCATCGTTTGTCAAGTGAGTAATCTCGTACCTAATCCCTTTTTATTTTTAATGTTTTGGGATGTCCATGTGTTCATACAAACTTAGAGTCTTAAACTTGTTTATGAACTTTAGTCGCGCAGTATCCCATGTGTTGAGGACGTTTACTTGGCTGTTTATTTGTATGTGTGTATCATTAACCGCTTTGTTCGGCCTATTCCGAAGTTTTCATGGATCCATTAGATGAACACGGGAGACCTATCGTTTACGGTTTTCTTTGTTTACACTTGCACAGATGTTTTCTTGTTTTTGTGCTCTTTTGGGAGCACGGATTGAACTATGAACTATGATCTATTTAGGCTTGATCACAATCTGATTACACCCTTGTTAAACACCAGACATACACGTGTTGCGCGCAGTGATTATTGTTATCTATGTATGATATTAAACTTGATTTCTCACCAACACGCAAGTGTTTGACGTTTTATTTTAACACATGTTCAGGTTTGCTGTAGCTACATTTGGAGCTTGTGGACACGTAGGACGTTTTTACTTTTGGACCTAGATTAAAATGTATCAAGACAAGTTATTATTGTTCGAATATTTTGTCTTATAATATATTAATTTATGTTGATTTATGTTATCTTGTGTTTACGTTGCGCGTGCGTGAATGAATATATTTATTAAATATTGACACCCAATAGTGTCACGAGTAATGAAACAATATGTGGCGCCCCGATGTATAATCCGCCTTTGGTCGGGGTGTTACAGATTGGTATCAGAGCTCGTTGACTTTAGGATAGGTGGTTAGACGTAACGGCCTAGAATACCTAAGAGTCCCTTCTCGCGCATGAGAGAAATCTCATGTTTGCACGCTTATTGTTAATTACTCGTTATTTATAAATATGCTTGCGCAGACGCAGTATATGATTTTATGATTTATTTCGCGATATTTCGATTTTTGCTGGATTTCGATTTTTATTGATTTTACTTACATATTCGTTTGTTGGGATTGAAAATCCGAAAAGTCATGGTGATACATGAATAGTTGATTTTCAAATTCCATTTACGATTATGTTCTGAGGTTGGAGACTTGAAAAGTCATGGTGATACATGAATTGTCAACCTCCAATACTCATTTTCTTGTATATTTTATATTGAGGATTGAAAAGTCATGGTGATACATGAATCGTCAATCCCAATACTCGTTTGCTCGTATATTTTAAATTGGGAATTCGGAAAGTCATGGTGATACATGAATTGTCGATTTTTGATTCGAATTTGTTACCTTTATTAAGTCTGCATTTAGGGTCATTTATTTTACTTTAACTTTTGACAGTAACTGACTCCGCGAAACCAAGCTTTTCGAGGTTATACTTTGCGCTAAAACCAAGATATTAACAAAAATTAAAACTTTTATAGAATGCCTCCGCTATCTCGCCGTCATCAGAGGAGAGAAGCCTCGCGCAGGCGTAGACAGCAACGTTCCCAGGAAATGGCCGCCGCAATAGCCCAAGCTTTGAGCCAAAACAATACCTCCGGTTACAACATTAAGTCCTTTAATGCGGGTAACCCTCCGAAATTCACAGGGCTTGAAGGAGCCACCGTGATGCTCCAATGGCTCGAGAAGATTGAAAACACTTTCCTCCACACCCAATGCCCCTCAGACAGACGAACCCTATATGCTTCCAGTGTCCTGGAATCTAGAGCGCTTACATGGTGGAATGGAGTAGCTCATGCGCGTGGCGCAGAAGCTGCTTCTAGCATGACATGGGAGGAATTCAAGGAAATTCTGACGCGAGAATTCTGCCCTCCCAACGAAGTTAAGCGCCTGGAGGAGGAATTTTGGAATCTTAAGCAATACAGTGGCGAAGCGCGCGAGTACGCGACGCGCTTCCATGAACTAAGCCTGCTTGTCCCTCACCTTGTTACCCCTTCCCGCCGAGCCATAGAGAAATTCCTTGGGGGTCTCCCCATGGAAATTCAAGATTCTGTATGGGCCAGAAACCCAGTTACCCTCTCTGACGCCATCGAATTGGCCGCTGTGCTCAGCGACAACCATGTCAGAGCAGGAACCCTGTTCCTGCGGGGATCAGAAAAGACCAAACCCACCAAGACTGTCCCAGAACCAACAGAAACCAAACCAGAACCCTCAAACCGTAACAACCTCAAGCGCAGGCGCAAAGCCTATGCGCTTACCAGCCCGCCCATTGTCCAGCAACCCATCTACCAACCTCCAGTTTACACGCCTAACCCACTGTCAACCTACCCAACACCTCCTGTAGTCCATAACTATGCCTTAACCAATCCGGCACTCCCTGCCCCGCAACCTAAGAAACCTTACACAGGAACCCAACCCTTTTGCCCAACCTGTAGACTTCACCACCCACCTCAAGCCCCATGTCGACAATGTAACCGATGTGGCCGCGTTGGTCACTCAGCCGAGTACTGTAGAGTCCCTTCAGCCAATCCAATTGCGCCAACACCACCAGTTTACCCGCAGAACCCACAACCAACCTACCAAAACCCACGACCCAGATCGTGCTTTAACTGCGGTGATCCTAGTCATTTCCGGAACGCGTGCCCGAGACTACAAGTTCAGATTACGCAAGCGAATCCGGTGAACCAAATTTCGAACCAAGTGGCGCGTGGCCGAGCTTTTAACATAACCGCGCACCAAGCGCAAGCGAATAATGACGTAGTTAATGGTACATTTTTGCTTAACGGATTTTATGCTTCTGTACTTTTTGATACTGGCGCCGATCGAAGTTTTATCTCTCGCGCGTTTGAGCAGAAGCTTGCGCAACCGCGCAGCGATTTAAAAGAAAATTTTTCAGTTGAATTGGCTAATGGTGAAACTGTTTTAATTAACTCCGTGATTAAGGATTGCACGCTTAACCTTAACGAAAACGATTTTCTAATCGACCTCATCCCCATGCCTCTTGGAAGTTTCGATGTTATCATTGGTATGGACTAGCTCTCGAATAATCGCGCCGAAGTTATTTGCGCCAAGAAGTTGATTCGCATTCCTCGAGAAAATGGTGATCTTCATATCTACGGCGAGAAACCCTCCAGTGGTCTTAAGCTTATGTCTTGCGCCGAAGCCCGAAGACTCATGCGGAAGAAGTGTATTGCATTTTTAGCCCATGTGGTTAAACCCGATGAAGGAAAGAAGAAGCTTCGCGATATCCCTGTTGTGCGTGATTTCCCTGAAGTTTTTCCTGATGATCTTCCTGGTATCCCTCCCGCTCGTGAAGTCGAGTTCCGTATTGATCTTGTCCCTGGTGCTTCCCCCGTAGCCAAATCTCCTTACCGTCTTGCGCCCGCTGAGATGCAAGAATTGGCAAGTCAACTTCAAGAGTTGACCGCTAAAGGATTCATTCGCCCTAGCTCTTCGCCCTGGGGTGCTCCGGTGTTGTTCGTTAAAAAGAAAGATGGTTCGTTTCGCATGTGTATTGATTACCGCGAGTTGAACAAACTCACCATTAAGAACCGGTATCCCTTACCACGTATTGACGACCTCTTTGACCAACTCCAAGGTGCCTCTTGTTTCTCCAAGATCGATCTCCGCTCTGGCTATCACCAGTTGCGCATCCGCGATGAAGATGTTCCGAAGACTGCTTTTCGAACTCGTTATGGCCATTTTGAATTCTTGGTCATGTCCTTCGGTTTAACCAACGCACCCGCCGTTTTCATGGATCTAATGAATCGGGTGTGTAGGCCTTTCTTGGATAAATTCGTGATTGTGTTTATCGATGACGTTCTGATTTATTCTAAGACCAAGGCCGAGCATGAGCAACATCTTCGATTGGTATTGCAAAAGCTTCGAACCGAGCAGCTCTTTGCCAAGCTCTCCAAGTGTGAATTCTGGTCTGATGAAGTACAGTTTCTTGGCCATGTTGTAAACAAGATGGGGATTCATGTCGACCCGTCCAACATTGAAGCAATCAAGAACTGGATTACGCCATCCACTCCTACCGAGATCCGTTCCTTTTTGGGCTTAGCTGGTTATTACCGGCGCTTCATTTCGAACTTCTCAAAGATCGCATTGCCTTTAACAGCTCTAACGCACAAAGGTAAACCGTATATTTGGGGCTCGAAGCAAGAAGAAGCCTTTCTGACGCTCAAGCGTTTGTTGTGTGAAGCTCCTGTTCTTGCGCTACCTGAGGGTAATGAAGATTTTGTCGTGTATTGCGATGCATCCAACCAAGGTCTCGGTTGTGTTCTTATGCAACGAGGCAAGGTTATCGCTTACGCATCAAGGCAACTCAAGGTTCATGAAAAGAATTATACAACTCACGACCTCGAACTAGGCGCAGTTGTTTTTGCCTTGAAGATCTGGAGACACTACCTTTATGGTACCAAGTGTATCCTCTACACCGACCATAAAAGCCTTCAGCATATTTTTGATCAAAAGGAACTCAACATGAGGCAACGCCGATGGAACGAACTCATCAGCGATTACGATTGTGAGATCCGGTATCATCCTGGTAAGGCTAATGTGGTAGCCGATGCGCTCAGCCGTAAACCCAGCCAGCTTAACTGTATCTTGCCGCGCACGCAGCTTCACTTCGCGCCGATCCAAAGCAACCTTGAATCGCGCATTCGTGACGCGCAGCGCGCATCCATCAGTAATGGTAACCTTCGCGCCGAGTTAGCGTGTGGCGCGGAAGCCCACTTTGTCCCTAATCTGAGTGGAATTCTCTGCTATCTCAATCGCATCTGGATTCCCTTTGATGAAAATCTTCGCGCTGATATCCTGAGTGAAGCGCATAAATCTCGGTATTCTATTCATCCCGGCGCTGATAAGATGTACAAGGATTTGCGCATTACTTATTGGTGGCCCGGTATGAAAAAGGATATTGCTGTGTTCGTAGCTAAATGCCTGACTTGTTCTAAGGTAAAGGCTGAACACCAACGCCCATCTGGTTTGCTCGAACAACCAGAAATTCCTACGTGGAAATGGGAAGGTATAGCGATGGACTTTATTACCAAGTTACCTTTGACAGCAAGCAAACATGATAGCATTTGGGTAATAGTGGATCGTTTGACTAAGTCTGCTCACTTTCTGCCCATTCGTGAAAACTACCGTGTTGAGCATCTCGCGCAGCTTTATGTCAAGGAAATTGTCTGCCGCCATGGTACTCCTTTGAGCATCATATCCGATCGCGATGGCCGTTTTATATCTCGCTTTTGGAAATCTCTCCAATCTGCGCTAGGAACTCGCTTGGACATGAGTACTGCATATCATCCTCAGACTGACGGACAGTCTGAGCGAACTATTCAAACTCTTGAGGATATGCTCCGATCTTGTGTTCTTGATTTTGGAGGTAATTGGGATTCACACCTGCCTTTGATCGAGTTCTCTTATAATAACAGCTATCATTCCAGTATTGGTATGGCCCCATTTGAAGCACTTTACGGTCGTAAGTGCCGCTCCCTGATTTGTTGGAGCGAAGTGGGTGAAGCTCAAATCACAGGACCCGAACTTGTTCAAGAGACAACCGATAAAATCGCCAAGATCCGTGATCATCTGCTGACTGCCAGAAGCCGACAGAAGAGTTACGCAGATCGTAGGCGAAAGCCTCTCGAATTTCAAGTTGGTGATCTTGTTCTCCTCAAAGTGTCGCCCTGGAAGGGTGTTGTCCGCTTTGGGAAGAAAGGTAAGCTTGCTCCTCGTTATGTTGGTCCATTCAAGATTCTCGCGCGTGTGGGAAAAGTTGCCTACAGACTTGACCTGCCGCCCGCGCTCAGCAATGTACATCCAACGTTCCATGTATCCAATCTCAAGAAGTGTTTAGCCGACGAGAACCTTCACATCCCACTTGATGAAGTTCAAGTTGACGAATCCATGCATTTCGTTGAGAAGCCTGTTGAGATTATGGATCGCGAGGTAAAGCAAACCAAGCGCAGTCGCATCCCTATCGTGAAAGTTCGCTGGGAGTCTAAGCGCGGAGCCGAGTTTACATGGGAAAGGGAAGATCAAATGAAGATCAAGTACCCGCACCTGTTCTCTGCGCAACCTACTTCGAGATAAATTTCGGGACGAAATTTCTTAAAGTAGGGGAGACTGTGACATCTGCCCCGATCCGACCCGACCCAGGTAACCGTTTCCCTTATCCGATCTCTTTCTTTTATGATTTAATATTTATTTATACTTATACTTTACTTTTAATAATAATAATATATTTTCCTTCCCGCCTCTTTCTCTCTCTTTCTTTCCGCCTTCTTTTCTCTCTTGTCGCCGTCCCGCCCTTAAGCCTTGAACCCCTTCTCTTTTTTTTTGTCCTTTGTTTCTTCCCGCCTAAGGATGTCTGCGCAGCTCCACGCGCCAGACTCCTTACAAGGAAGCCTGCGTGTAGACCAGTTGTTCCTGCGATACGCGAGGCGAACTGTTCTCGCAGCGCGCTAAGAATTGTAGTTCTTCTCGCAGCGCGCTAAGAATGGTAGTTCTTCCCGCGACGCGCTAAGAATTGTAGTTCTTCTCGCAGCGCGCTAAGAATGGTAGTTCTTCCCGCGACGCGCTAAGAATTGTAGTTCTTCTCGCAGCGCGCTAAGAATGGTAATTCTTCCCGCGACGCGCTAAGGATTTTAGTTCTTCCCGCGGCGCGCTGTGGACTGTTCTCTGTCTGCCTTCGCCCTCGCGCGTGCGCTCGAGCCTTCTCGCGCTAAACCCTTTGAGTTTTCTTCTGTTTAATCTAGCCGTTTGCTTTTGTGTTGTCTTATCTTCTGTGCTGTTGACCTGACCTATCTTATGTCTGAAAAGTTACTTTCGGCGCAGCATGCGCACCAACCCCATTGGTTGACAGAAAAAGTGACTGACATTATCTTTTGAGATCTGCTTTTTCCATGCTTGACCAGTACCTTTATCTGACCCGCCCATGCCTGTTTACTGTTACCTGTCAGCTTTTCCTTTGCCCCCTGCAGCTGCCATATCTTTTGATATCTTTTGCTTTTGGAATCTTTTACTTTTTGGAGATCTTTTCCCCTTTTCTAGGGATTGTGTTCCCTAGGGTTTCCCTATAAATAATAATGCTATTTTCTTAACACTACACACACAAACACTTATTATCTTTCTCTTCCTTTGCTCTCTGCCGTTGTCCTCTGTCGCCTCCTCTCTCTGCCTTCGTCGTCTCTCCTGTTCTGCCCTGTTTTCCGGTAATCTATAATATATAATAATTTGTTTAAGTACTTATTAATTATGCTAACTTATAATCTAGACTTAAAACCAATCATTAAAACAATAATCTTATTTATAGGTTAACTTGTGCTTGTTTAAAGTTGGTTCTTGCTTTATCTTACACCGCATCGTTTGTCAAGTGAGTAATCTCGTACCTAATCCCTTTTTATTTTTAATGTTTTGGGATGTTCATGTGTTCATACAAACTTAGAGTCTTAAACTTGTTTATGAACTTTAGTCGCGCAGTATCCCATGTGTTGAGGACGTTTACTTGGCTATTTATTTGTATGTGTGTATCATTAACCGCTTTGTTCGGCCTATTCCGAAGTTTTCATGGATCCATTAGATGAACACGGGAGACCTATCGTTTACGGTTTTCTTTGTTTACACTTGCACAGATGTTTTCTTGTTTTTGTGCTCTTTTGGGAGCACGGATTGAACTATGAACTATGATCTATTTAGGCTTGATCACAATCTGATTACACCCTTGTTAAACACCAGACATACACGTGTTGCGCGCAGTGATTATTGTTATCTATGTATGATATTAAACTTGATTTCTCACCAACACGCAAGTGTTTGACGTTTTATTTTAACACATGTTCAGGTTTGCTGTAGCTACATTTGGAGCTTGTGGACACGTAGGACGTTTTTACTTTTGGACCTAGATTAAAATGTATCAAGACAAGTTATTATTGTTCGAATATTTTGTCTTATAATATATTAATTTATGTTGATTTATGTTATCTTGTGTTTACGTTGCGCGTGCGTGAATGAATATATTTATTAAATATTGACACCCAATAGTGTCACGAGTAATGAAACAATATGTGGCACCCCGATGTATAATCCGCCTTTGGTCGGGGTGTTACATCCGGGGTTGCCGGGTCGTGTGCGTACTTTGAGGAAACGTCGGGTTTTGGCACGGATTACGAGATAATATTTGTCGGGTCGGTGGCACGCAAAACGGTGCTTGTCACGCAAACCAAGGTAGAGAGAGAATGTAACTCTAGAGAGAGAGTGGATGTGGGTGTGAGAGAATGAGCCGTGAGGCTCCCCTTTTATAGCCAAAATCTAGTCCCATCGCGATACGCGATGGGCCCCTTCTTCAACGGCGTCGTGTTCGCGACGCCCCCTTTTATCAGATCACGCGCACGTGTTGCCACGTGGCCTGACACATCTGCCACGTGTCGCCACGTGGCCTGACACGCCTGCCACATGTTTTGGTACGTTGCCAAGTGTCGCCTGAGTGCGACAGTGTTGCTGACTCATTATGGCCCATCGCGATACGCGATGGCCGTGTCCTTGGACTCATCGCGTATCGCGATGGGTCCCTGGATATTATTTTTCGTTTTTTGTCCTTTGTCTTTAGTAGCTTGTCATATCTGGGTCTAACTCTCGTTGTCCAAAAATACTAAGGCAGCTCGCGGCGATGCGAGCGTGCGAAGTTCAAAGTGCGCCATCAAAGCGCCACATTGCGCCCAACACCCTTCGCCATCGCCAACGTCCTCGCCCGAGTCCGTGCGCGTCCGGTGCTACGCACCCTTCGCTAGGACCACTTGGTGCATGATATGTATAAAAGAATATTACTATGGAAAATCTATTTCTTATAAAGAGCTTCCATTTTTTTACCATTTTCCATGTGAGATGGGATTTATATTCCTTATTTATACCCAAGTAAGGTGTTTCCCCTTTCTTACATCTTTCCATATGGGATGAAGTTTCCTTTTACTTATTCCTTCATGTAAGAATACTTAGCTTAGGTAATATTTTTATTTCCTTATTTTTCTTATATTTTCTTATTTAATATTTTCTCATGACTTGTCTTGATATTATTTTTGATCCCTCAATTTTCCTAAGTTGTCAAATTTGGATCGAAATTTTTAGGATGTTACAATATATCAATATCTAACTGAATTACGTTGACAACCTACATACCATGTCAAAGTAGAATCTTTAGGGTGAACTAAAACTGTGAAACAAACCTGTTATTAGTGGTTCAATTTCATTTTTCAATAATCAAAAACCGTTGGTAAGGGGTGGCATCATGCATGTTTTGAACTAAAAACCGTCAAAATCGGAACGTAAACACCCCTAGTTAAACACCAAAAGTTTAGTCCCATGTGCATTAAGATTATAACTAATTAGATAACTCTTTCACAAATCGAGTGTGTAACATCATCACTTAATTAGCAAGTTTTATAATATGAAGGCATAATAATAATAACAATAAAAAGATCTAAAACCTCACCTCAAGTAACCAAGCACAACTATTGGATTTTATGTTGTGTTTGATAATCAAGATTCTATCATTGTTCATAAGCATCATTAAATGCCCTCTGTATGTAGTTGGTTTTGTTCCTAGAATAATTAGAATCACCCTTTATAAAAGGCAAAAGAAATTAAAAGTATAGTAAAAGCTCTAAAATACCATAGTCATCATCGTTTTGATTTCCACGTCTTCAACTATATCGTGGGGGTGTTATGTGGGTGTGGTGTAGGTGGGTGGTTATTTTTGTTTTTCTGGTTGGTTAACTAAGTGGTTTTGGCTCGGGTTCGGGTTTTTATGAATAGGTCCAGGTGGGATTAGTGGTATAGGATTATCGGCTTGGTAAATATTTGGGTTATTTTCGGGTTGTGTATGTTGGTTTTGGTTATTGTTGGGTGAAACTAATTATCTTCAAGTCGCGGGTTTTGGTTATAATTCTAATCTTCCATTGTTTTTGACCGTAGATTTGATTGTCTTTGTTGAGCTTGGTTTCTTTTTGCTAGCTTCTCAATTTTTGGTTCAAAAATCAAAGGTGACTTTCTTCCTGAAAAACGAGCGTGCATGCACATGTCACCTGCACAACCAGCGCACCTTGCGTAAAATGGAAAACAAAATAAATAACAAATCAAATCACATATAAACATTAAGCGCACGAACTCCCCAGCAACAACACGAAAATTTGATCGGTGTTGAAATGTCGGTCAAAATTAATATCAATTAAGTGTCATATTCACCTTAAACTAGTTATGGCAAGTAGGGTGTCAAATTTAACCAATATGAAGCTTTGTGATTTAATTATGAAGTATCAGTTTTGAGTGCTCAGCACACTAGCAAAGACTGATTTGAGAATAAGTAAACACTTCAACGAGTTTGTAAACAATAATAAAAAGCAAGTCACACCCAAGGTTCAAGCATGAAATCAATTGATCATCTCATGTCATTTAAAAAATCAATTATCAAATGACAAATACGGTTTAGCTGAACAACTCCTAATCGTAGGCATCAACAATCGTTAACACATGTAACTGGTAACAAATAATTCCTTCACTGCATGACTCAATTAAGGACAATTGTATGCTTTATTAAATCAAGAATGATCAGAAAACCCCATGCAAGCAAGTATTACTTCAATGGACAAACTAAACGTCAGATTGGAATAAACCTAAACCGAATGCTTGTTTATCAACACTTAACATCAAATATAATATACTGTCAATCAAAAATTATATAAAGTTCAGTAATAAACATGAGCAAAACTAAAATCATATAGCACTCTACACATGGGATGACTCAGAGGTGAACTAGTCGCTTATGATGATGGATTGCATCTTTGATCTCTTGATTCGAGTGATGAAAACATGAACGGAGATGGAATCAATGTGTTTAGAAGCTCCTAAAAAGCACCTATTGTCGTCCCCACTCTATCTGATGCATCCTAACGAAGTTTTAACTGAAATCTTTAATTTTTCGAGTTTTAGGGTGCTCGAGGTCCGCAAGCCAAATCCTTAGCGGTCCTCAGCGTGATTTTTAATATTTTTCCTGGCCAAGCAAGGTTTGAGGACTGCTGACTAATTCCTTAAGGTTCGTAACGTGCTTTGTTTAATTCTTTTCTTAACTTGGTTGCGCCCCACAACCATATTCTTGAGCGATATCGGCATAATTAATTCTCTATTTCTAGCCTACCCAAGTTCACCAACTCATCGTTCAAGTCTATTTTCGCTCCCAGCCTTCCTGAGACTTCACTCCATGTTCATAATTGTCTCCGATATGCCTCTTTAATGAACAATACCCTGAAACACAAAAGCACATATGAAGTGTCGTAATTCAAAAAATAAATTAAAATGAAAACTATAAAATAATATGCATAAACACCAAACTGATTTACGGCCATCATATACAAAAGAAGAATTTTTTTTAATGATATATTAATTTGTTGCTTTTGTTATGTGAGTACCCAAACTATGAAACTAAACCGTTAGGCTATGTGTTATGGAGGGGCTTTAAGGCCTAAGTTAAAATATTACGTCATTGTCACATAGGTAGTGATGTTTTAAAGCCCCTCCATATTTAAAGCTCTGTTATAGTTTTATTTTTTAAAGCCTTTTTCATGTTAACATAAATAATATATTTTTTAAATTTTTTTAAAAAATTCAACAACACAATATAAATAAACCTATAACTACTTAAAATAAAATAAAAAGGAAAACATAAAACCACATAAAATAAAATTAAAACAAAACTACTCTTTGTTCGCATATTTGGCTAGGATTATATACTTTTGTTTATCATATATAGCTCGAGTGGCTAGATCCAGATGCGATAGATCCTTTGTGAGGAGGTCGTATTCCTTTGGGTTGCATTCATTTATCTTCGTGCACTTGTTTCTTTCATCATGCATTTTTTTTTTTGTTTTTCGACTAACCCCTTTTTTAAAGTCGACAATATCAACAAGTTTAAGATTGAAGCTATCAAAGTGAAGGCGTGCTTTGGGGTTCATTGAGGATGTTAGGTGGTTCATCAATAACAAATTTAGTAATTTACAATAATCATACTTGTCGAACTTGATTTAGTAATAACAAATTTAGTAATTTACAATAATCATACTTGTTCTCCGCCTCCTCCGTCACCACTCACAATCATCATCACCTCTTCTTGGTGTAATAATAACATCTACCTCTTCAATTCCTCCTTGTGAATCTCAAGCAAACCGATTTAGATGTTTTTATTTTTCCAATAATAATAATAATCGATTCCTAACACCCTACAACTTGTTGTCATATTATTCTTCCAATCGTTCCTTCTCCACTGACGGCCAACAACCAGACTTGTTTGATTTTCACACTGCCGCTGTTCAGGATGCTACTGTTGTGGACCCCATTCTTCCGGTTCGTTGCTTGGTCTCGGCTCTTGATACACTCCATCATCTTACTGCCATCCCTTGGTATTATTAATCAAATGCATTCAAATCTTTCAAACATTGTCTTAACTTATCATATATATATATGACCTTTTACACATACACATATTGCCCCCGAAATTAATTAATTAATTAATTAGTCATAATATTATTATCTTTTTTGAAGGTGGATGACTATCATCATCTCAACAGTAGCTCTTAGAGTTACCATACTTCCCGTGCTTCTTTTGCAGCTTCAAAAGTTGAAGACCAATGCTCAGTTGGTATCTCAATGTCAGTTGGTTACTTGTTGCTTTCATTTTTTCTTTTATTAACTGATTCACAAAGAAACAGATTGACTTTCAAATGTTTTTATAGTGCCTTTACCAATACCGCCACCTTTCTCAGGAAAGAGTTGGGTACAACACTACAAACGCTTTCGAGATAAGAGGAAACAGATTGGCTGCCCTTCGTTTTTATGGATATTAGCATATCCACTTGTTCAGGTTTATCATTTGCAATTCGTTATACTTTTTTTATTTATTAAATAAATATCCTGTGTACTCTTGATTTATTTATTTTAAAGATTGATACATTGATGAACCCACCCTCTAAATGATACTTATCTCTGATACATTGATTTATTTATCATATAATACCATGCCTCATTCACTCGTTGATTTATTTAATTTGCAGATTCCTTGTTTTATTTTGGGGACAGTGAGTGTCCAACAAATGGCACTGGACCATCATCCTGGCTTTGATTGTGTAAGGCAACTTATAAGTAAATATATTATTAGTAGTGCACATTTAAATGTTATATAACAATCAATCTTTCTTTGGCTTGTAACACCTTATGATGGATGGTTAATCTTTCTCTTGTCATATCCATTTATTTAGTTTTTGGTTGTTCAAACAAACAGGGTTTAAATAAATCTAATCTATGATTGTTAGTTTTTTTTTGTTTTAGCTTTAATATTTTATTATGTACTTTGATATTTGGAAATCACCGATGAATTTTTATTCATCCATTTCAGGGGGGCACTCTTTGGTTCCAGAATCTGATTGAATTGCCACATGGCATGACAGGTTGCATTTCCCCCCTGCTGATAGCTTCACTGCATCTTGTCAATGTACGGGTAATTCCCTTTCCCTTTACTTCGACTAATAATTGACTTCATGAAATAGAAATTCACTTTTGGAGCTAAAGGTCAGGAAGGACGGACTGTTTGTTAATTAAACGAATTTTAGTTAGAGAATGGCGTTGTTGAATATCGTCCTTTTGTTTTTGTGCTATCATTATTGATATGGTTTTGTTAGTTTGCACACTTTGTATTATAATTATTATTATTATTTTTATTGATTCATAGATATAAACTGTATTATTATATGATAAATGAAGGCTTAGTGATCGATGTTGTTTGCTCGTTTAGTCCCTAACTTCTAGAAATCACAGACTCAATACAACTACTTTTTAGAAGCGGGTAACACTTTTGGATGGACATGAACTATAACCGTTAAGTGGGCGTGATATGTCAAAAGTGCCCCTAATAATTAAATAGATAAAAACATAAATAAATCAATAGTACCCACTCCACCCCACCCTACCTTACCCACATCACTTGCCAGCATCATCGACATTGTAACACAATCGTCAGCCACCACCGTCATCTGGAAACCTGCACCACCACCGCCGCGTTCCTTTTTTATTAACAGTGTTCCCCCTTCTCTCGTCTCCGACACCCTGCAAACTCGAAAAAGGAATCAAATAGCAATTATTTTCTGAGAGTTATGTAAGTAGGCTTCTGTTGAGGCTGTATGGTTCTGGTTTATTTATTTTGTATTCTATGTTTTTGAATTTATGGATTATTTTTTTTAATCAGGTTTCACTTGACAAGTCTTCTTTGGCAAGGCTGCCAAATCTAATTGGTGTTTTAGCAAAGGTGAGTGAACTTTTTTATGTACAAAGTTCTGTCAGTGTGCTTTTGGAGGGCATTTTGTAAATGATTATTGTCACCTGCAAAACATGAAAGTATATATTATATTGGCTTATTCTTGTTATATAACTCAAGACATGTATTCTAACATCTGTGTGTGTGTTTTGTAGTATTATAAGTACTACCTGCACTGTCTCACTATTCCTATATTTTTTGCTGGATTTTATCTTCCACAGGTAAACTAAAGTTTCTCATAATTTGCAGCAAATTAGGTTGCAGTTTAAATCATTTAATTTAATCTTTAAGTCAGGAAAACCAATAGTTGTATTCTTGTTATATAGAACTGACTGGTTGTTCTATACTAAGAGCCATATGATATCTCTCACGCGGCTGGATATTAAACCTTTAACTTTTTTAATAGTTTCAGTAAGTTAATTTTAATTGTTAAGCTCAGATTTTAATAATTTTTTTGCAGGGCAGTTTGGTATACTGGACAGCTAATAGCTCCTTAACCCTTGTTCAGGTTGTTCTTAGCTTTCTAACACTTCATTTTATATAATTCTCAATTAACCCATTTCACTTTTACTCATATTAAAAAATAATTGTTGGATCATTCATCTGGGTGGTTGAATCATTCATGAAGCATCCATTAATTTGGTTACTATGTTTAATTTCAGTTATTTATGCTATGTAGAATCATTCATTAATTAGGTTATTAGGTTTAATTTTAGTTATGTAACTAATTGATTGTGCAGCAATTAACTATGAAGCATCCACATGTTCGTGAAAAATTGGGATTACCTGATAAATTGGCTCCAGAAAATTCCGGAAAGTCCCCTGAAATGGATGGACTAGAATCCATATTCACTGTTCCTTTGGTTAAAAAACGTATTCAAGAGTTATCAGTACTAGAGATCTATAATGTAAGCCCCCCCCCCCCCCCCCCCCCTCTTCTTTCCTTTCTTTTCCGGGTTTCGTCTTTATTTTTAGGCGGTTACTTTTGTTTATTGATTGTTAACTGATATTGTTTCTCTTTTTTATCGGGTGGTTGAAAATATTTATAGCTTTCTATCTTGCACCTTTCAAAAGGGGAAAAAGATAGAGCGGTCCCACTTCTAAGGTAATATATTGGAGCCTTCATATTGGTTATATACTTTGAACAGAGATTCTAAAGGTGGCTTGTAAGCGAACGCGAATGGAGCATGTTTGTTCGTTTCACGTTTATCGAACAAACAATCGAACGCGAACAGAAACGAAAAGGGTTTTTTTGTTTGTGTTCGTTCTATAGAAAATTTGCTTATTTTTGTATGATAAGAATGGACATAATTGAACATAGATGAACGAACAGAACTGAGCTAAAACTTGTTAAAAGTAATGTGAAGAACTTCGTGTTAGGGCTTTATTAAAACTAGACTAAGTTGTAATGGGAATTCTAAATGAATTTATTAACGAATGTAACCTAACGAAATTAACAACGTAAACTAACAAATAAAAATGAGAGTGTAAAGGAACGGAGAATAAAAGGTTTAAATAAACAAACGTCACGAACCTGAATGAGCGAACGAGACACGTGCTCATGTTCATTCTTTTAACTAAAAGAACACAATTATTTGTTCATTTTCGTTCATTTATTAAATAAACGAACTTTCCACCGAACGATTCACGAACTGTTCACTAAACATTCGGTTCGTTTACATGTGTAGACAACAAAGCTATGGTGGGGTCTGAGAAGGGTAAGATGTAGACAGCCTTACCTCTACCCCGTAGAAATAGAGAGGCTGCTTCCGGTGAGACCCCCGGCTCGATAGTAGGTTTGCATCAAGTTTTGGACAAAAGGCACATAACATGTCACACCCTCAAAATCCACTAACGGAGTTTTACCGTCAGAGGGTGTGAACTAACAGGATCGGAATCATTAGTTATAATCAAACCATAAATAAAGTTTTCAAACCACGAAATCGTTTAAGTGTAAATAAGTGCGGAAGCGTAAAAGCATAAACTAAGTGTTGCGTCACGCAGGACGACTTAAAACCCAATATTACAGTTTAAAAATAAGTTTGCAAAAACGATAGAGTTCAATGATGCATGTTCCTATACCGCGCGCCCGCCTCGGCTACCTGAGAATAACATACTAAAAGTGTCAACACGAGGTTGGTGAGTTCACAAGTTTATATAAATAAAGCGTTTAGCGTTTAGCGTTTTGCGTTACCAGATAGTGTTAAATCGATTATATATCTATAGGTAGCTAGCCTATAAAGCAAGTATTACTAAGTGTTCGACACCGAAGCTGACTGTTTATCATGTGCCTTGCCACCAGGTCTATCCTGACCATGGTAATGTGTTAGCCAAGATTACACCCACTCGACCTCCAGTCGAGCTTAGCGTTGGGTGGGGTTTGTCAAACCCAGTAGTACTACTCAACAGTGACTCGCTATTTTCCAATAATAAACGGTTCGATGTGTAGGACTTCAATTGTTTCGTTTGCCACTTAGCCTTTACAAGTGATATATAATTTCATAACAAAATCTAAAAGCGTTTCGGAGCATGTTATCTCCCCCAAGTGAAAAGCGTTTAAAAAGTTTAAAAGGGGAAAGTGAAACTCACTGTTTGCGAAGAATTCCCAAAAACAAGTCACCCAAGTGATGCGCGTCATAGAAAACTCTCACTAGCGTTCTATAACAAGGAGATTTTCTAAGAGTCGGAACTATTATCGAGTCTCTAGACCCGGCACATAATTCCTATGCACAAGATACGTTTCGTGTTTCGTTTGTGACTCGTGGTGACTTACAAGCACATTTGTAATACGTTACATGTTGTGAACGATTATTTACGTGTCAAGTATTAATAGTGTACATTACTAGCAATTACTCCCCGCAAGGGCAAATTGGTCAAAACATAACAATTATCTAGCAATTAACACGTTTCATGTATTTTCACAAAGTTCAGCAGCTAGTTTCATCAAGACAGAATTCTACTTGAAAGATTACTCTATTCAACAGGTCATAGCATCTCAATTAATTCACCAAAAATCGTCACAAAAGCATACATGAGTTAGGTTTCCAGAACATATTTTATTGTATTTTTATTCTACATATTTTACTCATAATGATCAAAACATTACAACAAACTCACAGCAGTAACATTCATGCGCAACAGAATGTTATTGTTATTCCCATTAAATGAAAAATTTAATTAATGCAAAACCAATTGGGTTAGGTTCTTAACTCAACAAGTTAACTTCCAGAAGTGGAACCAACCCATTTGGTCTTGTAGTTGATGAGATATGCTAATTACAAAACAACTTAACAGCAGGTCTCACAACTCAGATTTGCACTTCAGTTTTGTAAAATCATAAAGATTAACTTTTACTCGTCCAAAAATTACAAACTTGGACTTTATAGAAACTAGACTCAACATAGCACCCTGTAGTGTTAACAACCTCAACCAATTTCCACATTAACAATTCGTTACAGTTGTCTAAACATAACTTACAATCTGTCCAGTACCAGTTTTGACCTTTAATCACATTTAAATCATTTGACTAACCAAAACACCTCCAAATTAGGCGTGGTTGGACTTTCTGAAAACTAGACTCAGAGTACTACCTTGTAGACTCATAATCAGCTTAGTTTGCTTTTATATTCAACAAGTTACACATCGTTCAAGTTTAACAATCACTGCTGTCAAAACTCAGCAAGCATAAACAATCATCTAACATGCATCCTAAACATACGACATAACTCAAAACATGTAATACACATAATTAATCATAGAAATCAGTAGTAACCCCCTAGGGTTTACAAACAATAAATGATTCAAAGATCTTTCACCGTTTAAAAAAACCACATATGATCATCAATATCAATCATTAACACATAATCAATCATCCTCTAGCAATAATCAATCATAAAACACTTAATACATGATATTCAATAGTTAGGGTTTCATGTTTATACCTTAAAAATGCAGAAACAACCAAGAGAAACGTGAGAGATGTTAGGATAAAAAACACACACGAAACTGAACACGACACGAAAGCAATAAACGAACACGAGGATTTAACGTGGTTCGGTCTAAACTGACCTACGTCCACGGGTGGCAACTAGGTATATCTTTATTGAGTGACCAAATATTACAAGTACATAATGTTGTTTATATAGAGACTGAACTAGGGTTAGTAAATTATTATGCAAGAAATCTAAACCGGGCCGGGCATGGGCCCGACCGCCCACACCCGTCTCCTCTTTTGACTTCATATAATAAACCGGGCCAACAAGGCCTACGAACCCAACAATCTCCCACTCGAAGGCCTTGAGTACTCTCGTCTGCACTCCTGATTGTACTTCTGTAATCTGAACATTAAACTTCTTCTAGTTGCCACCGCCTTCTCATCAATTAACCTGAAGGCCCGTTGAAGCTCCCCGGAGCTCCAACACGTCAGCCATGGCTGAAACTGCCCCTGACCCGTTCTCTGTCCCTACCGGCTCCCACTGTAACGAACTACCGGATCCTGAGATAACCTGAGAACAAACACTCTCCATATTCAGCAAGTAATTCACTGGAGAGACTTTTACAGCTGGAATACTGGTTTTCTTAATCCACTGTCGACCTGGAACTGTAACTGAAACACGACCTGTGCTCCCACTGTCACGATGTCCCCCAACTGATTTAACCTTCCTAGCTCGTTCATCCTGAATCTTCACTTTGGCTCTGGGTTTGTTACTTGCAAAACGAACCTTCTTCTGCCCACGAGATTCTGTGAACCGGACTTTGTCTTTCACCAAAACTGGATCCACTCCTTTCGGTGACATATCGACCATATACAACGAACCCATTTTCTTGCCACGAGCAACCACGAGATTCCCTTTGACTACTTTCCACTGCCCATTCCCGAACTTAACATCGTGCCCTTGGTCATCCAACTGCCCAACTGATATCAAACGTTTCTTCAAACTTGGAATAACCCTCACGTCTTTCAAAGTCCAAGAAGTACCGGCTGAAGTTATCAAATCAATGTCTCCCATACCCGTAACCTCTAAAATATCATCATTCGCTAGTCGAACCTTTCCAAAATCCCCAAATTTAAGATTCTTCATCGTTTCACTATAGTGAGTGGCATGAAACGATGCACCAGAATCCATCACCCAAGCATCAACGCTACTCTCAACACTACAAACCAAAGCCTCATCACTACTGACCCCGTCATCTGTGTCGTCTTCTGTAACGTTCACCTCTTTCTTACCATTCGGACACTGATTCCTGAAGTGTCCTTTCTCTTTACAACCCCAACATTCAATATCCTTACGAGTCTTAGACTGACTCCTCTTCCTGCTCCCACTGCCTCGCTGTTTTCCCCTACCTCTGCCTTCTGTGACTAGCATATTGCCTGATGATTCACCTGAACTTCTGCGTCTTGAATCTTCTCCCAGAATCAGATCTCGAATCCCATCGAAAGTAATATTTGTAGACGAACTACAAACTGCAGTCACTGTTTGCGACCAACTGTCGGGCAAAGAGGATAATAACAAGAGGCCTTGAACTTCATCATCAAACTTAATGTCAACTGACACTAAGCGGGACAAGATCGAATTAAGATTATTGATATGAGTTGTAACTGACCCACCCTCTTTCATTCTTGTTGTCACTAGCTCTCGGATAAGATAGACTTTATTCGCTGCCGAAGTCTTTTCATACATGTTGGATAGCGCCTCCATCATACCACGTGCTGTGGTTTCTTTCATGATGTTAAACGCCACATCTTCCGACAACGACAGAGTAATACAAGCCCTAGCTTTCTTGTCTAACTTCTTCCAATCTGCTTCTGACAACTTTTCTGGTTTTTCATCCTCAAACACTACATCCAAGTCTTTCTGACAAAGTAGTGCCTCAATCTGCATCTTCCACCAACCGAACTTCTGTCCGTCAAACTTCTGTATCGAAACCTTTCCGTCTTCTGCCATAACAATGACTAAAACGAAAAACTGGATAAAAACAGAGACAGACACAACAATGGCACGAGCCTGAACTTAACGACTGTTCAACTGGACTCTGTTAATCAATCAACCTATTTTAAACGACAACGGAAATAACGAACTGTAAATCAGAAACTGAAACTTTTAAAATGAAACGATAAAACCTGACAAACGCGGTTGACACTGGTTCTCCGTTTCTTTAACGCTTCTTCTGATTGACAACAATTTTTCAATAAAAGTAGGATCTTGATATAATTATTCTTCGCTCGTTCTTGCTTAAACGAAACCACCCGGCAAAAAACGAATTAGCCCACAACACTAACAAAGATCAAAGTCACGATCTATGTTGTTCAGAAAAAGATCAAACTAATTTGGTAAACCAACTCCCATTGGTTAAATACCAAACAAAAGAAACTCTTTTTTATTTGGTTGGAGGTAAGCAAACAATTTGCTTTTTATCTTTTGAACTTCAGGGTGAACTCCAAGAAGAATAGAAAAGATAAGCCCTTCCTTCCTCTCTCTGGTTAAACGCAGACAACGACAAAAAAGAGAAATACTCCCTTCTTTCGTTGGCAATCTAGTGAACCAGGTCCAAAACAGAACACGTCCGACCTTCTTCTTTCCTCGAATCCTTTCAGCGAGGTGGCAACACACGGTGGTTGAAGAGGTAGGTCCCAGCAGAGACCAGTTGGTCCCGCAAGACTCACCTTGAAGAGGGACGTCTGCGCAAAGGCCATCTGCTCCCGCAGGACCCACCATGCTCATAGAATCTTACGCGCAGTACGCAAGCTGTACACGCAGGGAAAGCCTCCCAATGGTGAAGTACCCCGCCTGTTCCCGCAGTTGCGGATACAAGCCATCAGGGAAGGCTACCCGCAGACAGCAGGGCTACACGCACAAGACACTAGATACTTCAGTAGTCACATGAAGGAATGAGCAAGGCGGGAACAATCCCGCCTAAACGAGCCAGTCTGTATGATTCTGAAAGATCTTTTGTACTATACCTACCAAGGTATGGATAGGACAGACGATCTGACCAGAACAGCCCATGAGCCAATCACAGGGTGACAGCTCACCGACAACAGTGCGAGGAGGAGCACCCTCTAGTACTGTTTGTCACTATTAGCCGCTGCCTACTCACCAACCCTTACTGTGGGACATGCGCAGCCTACAGTTGGTGGAATAGTGTTACTATTGGCCGTAACCTTTTCACCAACCAGCATGGCCTGCGTACAATCCACAGTAGGTGGGACGTGCATAATCTACAGTTGGTGGAATAGTGCGGCCGACTTTGTCACTGTTGGCCGTAACCTACCCACCAACCAGTATGGCCTGTGCATAGTCCACTGTTGGTAGAACAGGAATACTATTCAGCCGGCTTGTACCTGCTTGGAAACCTACCTTCGGCTATAAATACTCCAACATCTTGGAATGGTAAGATCATCTGCTATCCAGTTATCTAGCAATCTCTTAATATACACTTATATTCAGAGCAACCTAGTCTGATTCTCACGCCGGAGGGTGGTCACAAGGAGGAACCCCCCCCTTCTCAGTGACGAGCTTACGGTGTTTGTTTTGCAGGTCTCCTGAAGAACAGCCTTCTCAACTAGACCTCATCCGTGAGAAACATTACTTAACCCCCAGATTATCTATAATCTGTACCGGGTCACTTAGTGTTTCTTCATTGGCGCCATCCGTGCATAAAAGCTAGAACTATTTTAGTTTTTTCACAATTTCTGAAGAAATGGTTAACGTTACTCCGGTCCAAAGGCCTGTAACCGACCAAGAAACCCCGGTAACAACCCCAGCAACTGGGGGGAACACCGGCGGTTATACAATCCTTACAAACGCTACCCCGACTACCCAAGCCGGGGCAAGTGGAGTAAATATTCCATTGGGGTTCACCGATACCCAACCGGAAAAACGGACGAAGGTCCCTCGCCAAACACTAGATCAAGTGAAGGCGTGGGCCGAAGCACGGCAAAGAGAATTCCAAGCCGAATTGGATGAACGCTTGCGTTCAGTTCAGCAGGCTGACGAATTCACCAGTTTTCGCCAACACCTCAATATGAGCAGTGACTGCGAGTACTCAGACGACGAGTTGGAGTCCGATACCGACGCGAACCCTCGCCATAAGGCGAAAGGGAAGCGTAAGGACACGGACGTCCAACCAAAAAGGAATTTTGGGGAAGCTTTTAAACTAATCGCGGAGAGAAACCCGCGTGACTTCTCCAAAACCTTTAGACCAACTGCTAGATTGTTACCAGGAGATTAACTGCTAGATTGTAATGGTACCGAAGAATGACAAACAATGGCGCATGTGCATAGATTTCAAAGATTTGAACAAAGCATGCCCCAAAGATTGTTATCCGTTACCAGAAATTGATCTCAAAGTGGATTCGTTGGCACCATTTCGCCTTAAATGCTTCTTGGATGCGTATAAGGGGTACCACCAAATCCATATGGCCATTGATGACCAGGACAAAACCGCATTTCGGACGCCCGATGGTACATTTTGTTATAAAATGATGCCATTCGGACTTAAGAATGCAGGGTCCACGTACCAACGACTGATGGACAAAGAGTTTCATGCCCAAATCGGGAGAAACTTGGAAGTCTATATGGATGATTTGGTCATCAAAAGCCTCGAGCCTGAGGCGATGTTGAAAGACATTGAAGAAACTTTCAACACGCTCCGAAAGATAAACATGAAGCTCAACCCGAGCAAGTGTTCATTTGGGATGGAAGAAGGGAAGTTCTTGGGAGTCATTGTTACTAAAGATGGCTTTAGAGCGAACCCTGAAAAGGTCGAAGCCATTGTTAAAATGGAATCACCTACCACCATCAAACAGGCTCAGACACTGAATGGGCGACTAGTCGCACTTAATCGCTTCTTGGCAAACCATGCGGATAAGTCGTTTCCTTTCGTGTCAACACTGAGAAACTGCTTGAAGAAAACGCACTTCCGCTGGACACCAGAAGCGGAAGCAGCTTTTCAGGAGATTCGGTCACGCCTGATCGAACTCCCAACACTTACAGCACCACAAGCGGGAGAGGAGTTAATCCTATACCTTTCCGCAACAGATAGAGCAACCGGGGCAGTCCTGCTAGTAGAACGAAAGGGCATCCAGATGCCAATCTATTATGTTAGCCGTGTACTAACAGACGTAGAAACCCGGTACTCTACCCTTGAAAAATTAGTCTTAGCACTTATACACGCTTCACGCAGGTTAAGACGATATTTCCAGGGCCACCCAATCACCATTCTCACCAACTTCAAACTCTCAAATGTTCTAGGCAAACCCGAATTATCGGGACGTCTAGCCAAATGGGCAATTGAATTGGGAGAATATGCAATTAAGTACAAGCCAAGACCAGCCATAAAGGGCCAGGTCTTGGCCGATTTTATTGCAGAAGTCCCCGCTTCGCGGGAAAAAGAGTGCCAGGAGGAGGCTCAACCCTCCCCAGCACAGGACGTCAATGATGTCTGGCGACTCTACACTGATGGAGCAGCCAGTAACGAGGGTTCAGGCGCAGGGTTAAAATTAACCAACCCAGCGGGCCAAGAATATACTTACGCTATTCGGCTGGACTTTCCAAGTACGAATAACGAAGCCGAATATGAAGCATTCTTGGCCGGGTCGAGAATTGCGCGTAAGATGGGAGTGAAAAACTTGGAAGCCCACGTGGATTCCATGCTGGTGGCCAACCAAATAAATGGAACATACACGGCTGTGAACGACACCATGGCCCTGTACCTCGCCAAGCAAAAACCCTTATGCGTAATTTTAGTGATTGTAAAGTCATACACGTCAAGCGCAGCGAAAACAAATCTGCGGATGCGTTAAGCAAGCTTGCATCACTAGCCTTCACCCACCTGGGAAAGGACATCCGCATTGAACTCCTCGAAGCGCCATCAGTCCCGCACAAGGAAATTTGTGTCATCCAAACCAGTACAGAAACGTGGATGACACCAATAATAAATTACCTTGCAGCAGGAATACTACCAGAGTCAAAAACACAGGCAAGAAAACTACGCTGTAAAGCACTGAATTATCAACTCGTCAATGACATCCTTTACAGACGTAACTTTCTTGGCCCACTCTTGAGATGCGTGGACAACCAAGATGCCGACTACCTCCTAAGGGAAGTACACGAAGGCATCTGTGGGGTACACGCAGGTCCCCCGCGCTGTTGTAGCCAAGCTAAACAACGCGGGATACTTTTGGCCGGGGATGCATACGGATGCACTGGCATACATCAGAAAATGCAGGTCTTGCCAGCTTTACGCACCTAACACGCATCGCCCGAAAAACGAACTGGTTCCAGTCACTTCTTCGTGGCCGTTTCAGAAGTGGGCCATCGATGTGACAGGCCCATTTCCTACAGCAGCAGGAAATGTTCAGTTCCTAGTGGTAGCCATCGACTACTTCACCAAGTGGATAGAAGCAAAACCTTTAGCCCAAACAACCGCAAAGCATATCAAAAAATTTATTTGGGAATTTATAATTTGTCGTTTTGGACTTCCACAGAATTTGGTGAGCGATAACGGCACCAACTTTGCTGACAAAAAGCTACAACAGTGGCTAAAAGAACTTCAAATCACCCACACCTTTACCTCAGTGGCACACCCGCAAGGAAATGGTGAGGTGGAAAGAGCAAATAAAAGCATCGTCGAAGGCATAAAGAAAAGACTCTTGAAACACAGATCCGGCTGGGTGGACGAGCTTCCGCACGTCCTTTGGGCAAACAGAACGTTGAAGAAGGCCAGTACGGGAGAAACCCCGTTCAGCCTCACTTATGGCACTGAAGCCATGGTCCCGGTCGAAATTGGTCTACCCTCACCAAGGGTCTTGAGTCAGCCAGAAGACAATGATGCGGAAAGACGGTTGGATCTTATGCTAACCGAGGAACGCAGAGACTTAGCCGCAGTGCGTGAAGAGAACTACAAACGACAAATGCAAAAGTACTACAACACGCGGGTAAAACTCTGCAACTTCAAGGAAGGAGACTACATACTGCGTAACAACGAGGCTTCGAACCAAGAACGCCCAGGAAAGTTGGCCCCTGTCTGGGAAGGGCCATACGTTATCAAACAGGTTCTGGGAAAGGGCGCATACCGGCTCGAAAGGCTCGATGGCACTCCCATCCCAAGAACATGGAATGGAGCTCAATTACGCAAATGTTATATGTAGATCAATTCCAAAACTTGTAAAGAAAAGGCCAAGAGCCACTTCTAATGGAAATGATTCTCCTTTCATAATGTGTTTACCTTTATCCTTATGAACTCCCCACTGGTGCCGGTATTTACCGCATAAATGGGGAGAAGTAAGTCGTTACGTGTGGAAGGCGGCAAAACCCGCATAAACACAACGTTAAAAATAAGGGAAACCTGCACGCAGGTATGATGTAAGTAAAGTTTAGCCATCTTTGTAAGTGCAAGTGACGGTCTTATCCGCACAATCACAAATAAGGAAGCAAAACTTCGAACTATCATCTACCACGTTCAAAGGTTATCCTAAAAAAAAAAAAAAAAAAAAAAAAAAAAAAAAAAATAAGGAAAACCTACACGCAGGTCAGGTATGGGTAAAGTTTAGCCATCCTACCAAGTGCAAGTGACGGTTCTACCCGCACAATCACGAAAGAGGAAGCGAAACTTTAACCCACTATCAACCACGTTCAAAGGTTAACTTATCCTAAATACTTAGAAATTTCGAGGAAAAATGAGGAAAACCTACACGCAGGTCAGATGAAGGTTAAAGTTTAGCCATCCTACCAAGTGCAAGTGACAGTTCTACCCGCACAATCACGAAAGAGGAAGCGAAACTTTAACCCATCATCAACCACGTTCAACAGGTTAACTTATTCTAAAACACTTGGAAAATTGCTAACTTAAACTAAGTCATGAGTTTATAAAGCAAGGAATCCAAAGAAGGAAATAACAATCTTATCCGCAAAAAGATTTATATTTCAATGATATATTACAAGAATGGCCGGGTTACTACCCGCCTAAAAGAGTAAATCTATACAAGTATATCTTAGCAATGGAAAGGGATCTTCAGGGTCAAGCTTCAGGGCCGCTTCCACTTGGACCCGCTCCGTCAGAAGAACGGGGTGGTTCGAGGAAAGCTTTGAGGACAGCTAACCCATCATCAGCAACAGCTACTTCGTCCACCTTTTCCACCACTGGATGCGGGAAGGCGGCGTATTGGTTCAATGCTTGGTCATAAATGGCTTCGGTATCCACATTGAACAAAGGGAAGTTGGAAGGCGGGACGCCTTTCTCAACAAACCCTAGACCAAGCAAGAAGCCGGCCTTTTCCCCATCCTCATGAGAAGCGTTGAGGGCTGCGCTCATAGCATCATCGTAAGAGGTCTCTGAAAAGACCCGACGCACAACCTACAAAGAAAAAATACAAAGTATTAGAACCTTTTCTCTTACAGAGAAAAGCGTGAAGACAAAGCTAAACATACCTGAGGCAACGCTTCTCGAAGAAGCCATTGGAGGGCAGCTTGAGCTTCGTTATGGGCGCGTTCGGCTTCGCTCTTGTTAAGGTTGGCAAGTAAAACTTCCTTTGCGGCAGCCTCTTCGACGCCCTTAAGCTTCCGCTCGGTGTGGTCAAGCACCCCCTTCTAGTCCAGGATTTTCTGGAGTTTCTTGGCATCTTCCATTGCCAAGGCATCATGAGCGCGTTGGAGAGCCTCTATTTTGGCCTTGAGCTCCTCATTCTCCACACGCAAAGGCTCAGCAACGGCTTCAGCCTTGCCAGCCCTCTCGGTTGCGTTTCGCGCAGTCTCCCTGGCCAGCCGAAGCTGTTCATTCACAGCTTGGGCAGCCTTGGAGCGGGCCTCGAGTCGTGCCTGAACTTCAACCTCGAGGGCCTTGAAGGCCTTCTCCTTGTCGGCGGCAGCTGCCGCCAGCTGTTGGTTCTCCTCCCGAAGAGAACGCGCCTCAGATACGTCCTTGGCGCGAGCTGCTTTCAACTTGTCGTTTTCACGACAAAGCAGCTCGACGCGCGGCTGCATCCGGGCCTGGAGAACCCGAAGCTCATTGGTTAGCCTACCCTCCTGGTAGCTAACCATGGCTTCCCCCAACGCACCCGGGGGAGCAGCGTGGCGAGCCCAGTCCACGCATTCCACAGGTGTGCGAAGGGTTGTTCCTCGGCGAATGTTCCATCGTGGAACATACACTTCATTGGAATCCGACACTGCAAAAGAAACAAAAGCAGTAAGGAAAAGATGATAAAAAACATAAGGGAAAAAGAAAGGAACCCTACGCACCTGTAGGGTCAATGACAGGCCGATAGCCGCCAAACCCATCACCTGAACCTAAAGGAAATCCATCCAACAGGTCAGGCAGACGGGAAGGTGGCAAAGATCGGCGGGAAGCCCTGCGCGTACCTGATGGTCCGGCCGTCGGTGCCGGTGGCGCGGGCATGGTGGCAGCCGCCGTGGTCGCCGTTGTGGTCGCCGCCGCGGTCGCCGCCTCATCAGCAGCAGTAACCGCCGGCTCCGTGAAGGATGCTGTAAAAATCGCACTCACGGCCGGCGGTGACGTCATCTCGGCCGGAACAGTTGGCTCAAAGGAATGAGCAACTGGACCAGCGGATGCAGGCGCAGGCGCCTGGGTCGATGCCTCAGGAAGGCTGACCGAGCCTACCGTCATTGGCGGGGAGGTACTCCCCTGCGTTTCACCCCGGAGTGCGTCAACATCCACGCCTGCACAAAGAGGAAAGTGTTAGATAAATTTATGAAGGAATAAATCTACAAAGACAACTATGATTGTACTTACGGGTTTTCTTGACCCTGAACGTACGGACGGGCGGGGAGGAACCCGATGGAGCCGGCCTCTTGGTACCGGTCACCGTCGTCTTCGTCGGTTCTCCGGAGGTAACGGTCGTAGCCTCCGGAGCAGTGGTCTTCTCACCACCGGGCTTCCCCGCCACCTCTTCACTATCTGACTCCGAGTCAGATAGAACCACAGGACCAGCCGTGGAGGCCTTCTCCTTCC
Organism: Bidens hawaiensis; assembly: GCF_021521415.1. NCBI lineage: Eukaryota > Viridiplantae > Streptophyta > Magnoliopsida > Asterales > Asteraceae > Bidens > Bidens hawaiensis. Next base: position 145,382 of record NW_027493871.1, read on the forward strand.
CTTTCCCGCCGGCAGCAGCTTTCTTCTTCCGCACCAATGGAGGAGCATCTGAGGATTCCTCAGAAGAAGACAGGTCAAGAATTCCAACAGCGGGTACAGCATTGAGGGATTGAGGAAAGAATATCGCCTTACCTGGCCGCCGGTGGCTCAGGATCTCGTGGCCCAGCGGATAGACCTCCACAAAACGATCCGCCGTTTGCTCCAGGATGGGCAACTCGCCCTCGTCCAGAGCACGAGTACCCATCCGCGCGGGACCGTCGGTTTCCCGCGGGAACAGAAGCGACTCCAAATTATCTCCCTCTGAAAGAAAAGAAACAGTTAGAAGACAAACTTGTATCAAAAAAGAAAGACAAGACATACCATAGGGAATAGAGTTCAAACCGTATTCGAGAAGGATGGGAACCTGAGACGCATCTTTCCACACCCGGCTCATCCCTAACATAACCATCCCGGATTCCGCAAACCGGTAAACCGGAGATTGGATCCGGGATATCTTCGAAAACCATTCCGCCTCCTGGTAGTTGGGGGCGTGAAGGCTCGGTATCGCTTGGCCATTTTTAAACTTCATGGCAAGAGGGATGGCGCGGGCAGAAATGTAGAAGAATTCCTGCTTCCACGCGCGAAGACTGCGCTCGGTGTCGCAAATCTTCAGACCCTTAATGCGGGTCGTCAGGGTGTACCACCCCTGGATGCACCTCCAGGTATAGAAGGTCATCAGGCGGTCCACATGGGGCTCGATGCCCAAAATCCGGCACACCCACTCAAAATGGCGAATCTTGGCGATCGCCATGGGGTGCAGCTCGGTCAAATGCACACCGTGCCTCTCAAGGACACGGTAAACAAATTTTGTCAATGGGAATCTAAGATTCCCATAGACAAAAAATGCAGCATAAACCCCGATCTTGCCTCTGGGGGCATCGTACACGGTCTGGTGGGATTCAGGAAACTCAGGCTCGAGATGATCGAGCATGAACTTCCTGACAACATACCGGTACTGATCGCCGGGCAGAGCACACTGGCACTCACCAGCAGTACCCCTGTCGTCAGCTATAGCTTCAGCATCACGAGAGGACATCTTGCAGAGGAAGAAGAGAGCGATTTCGAGAGAATGCTCGATTGAATAAAGGAGTATTCGCCGGAAATCGCCTTAAAGATGAAGAGAAGAGTGAAAAGTGTGAATTGCAAATAACCCTCTCCCCCTTTATATAGTAATCGCAATTAATGCGGTGAATTTAATGCGAAGGAGAGAGAAATCAAAGGTGCAATGAAACTATGACACGTGGTAAAAAGCAAGCTGGCAACAGCTGTTGAAAGGACGTGTGCCAGTAATTTCGCGGCCACGCGCCCGAAAAATCACGCCCACGCGCCTGAAAAAGCGACTGGAATGACCATGTTCTGTCACGTCACCATAACTTCCTGCACGTCCTGACACAGTCAGAAGAAACCGTCGCACGACGTTTCAGATGTTTGGACTGTTCTTAGCCTTACCAACCTTTCGAATTTCAAAATTCAAAATTCAAAAAGATTCAAAAGTAAGCGGGAAAATACCCCTTACCTTGGCAACCAAGTAACCATAAGACGAATGCGGGTACAGTGTTAACGCAAAACCTTCCACATACCTAGCACCCGCAGGGAATTGAAGCCAAGAATACCCCGGCAACAAAGTAACTATAAGACGGGTGCGGGTACAGTGTTAAGGCAAAACCCTTCACGTACCTAGCACCCGCAGGGAATTGACGCCAGGGGTACCTTGAAAGTAAAGTAACCGTAAGACGAGCGCGGGTAAAGTGTTAAGGCAAAACCCTTCACATACCTAGCGCTCCGCAGGGAATTGAAACCAAGAAGGATCTTCTGGGCAATGCTTGTGGAAACGGAAATAACATCCCCGCATAGCGGGAACGTCGAGAACTACATTGTTTGAGGCTCCAGGATGGAATTGGTGGTTTAAACATAATTGATCACTATGTTCAAAACCACTAAAACCTCAAGGAGAATCCACACAAGTGAGACTCAACGCTCCTGACTTGCGAGAAGGTTACATACCTACCCGCATCATACCCAAAGATCAAGCAAAAAAATCGGGAATTTTTGCAAGTGACATTAGGAAACCCGCGGGAAGAATCCCCACGGAGAACCTTAAAACTAAAAACCCTTTTCAAAACCCCTTGCTTAAAGTCCAAAAGTTCACCTCACTTTATTAAACATTCATGAGAAGAACATTGGACTGGGGGGACTTGAAGAGGTAGGTCCCAGCAGAGACCAGTTGGTCCCGCAAGACTCACCTTGAAGAGGGACGTCTGCGCAAAGGCCATCTGCTCCCGCAGGACCCACCATGCTCATAGAATCTTACGCGCAGTACGCAAGCTGTACACGCAGGGAAAGCCTCCCAATGGTGAAGTACCCCGCCTGTTCCCGCAGTTGCGGATACAAGCCATCAGGGAAGGCTACCCGCAGACAGCAGGGCTACACGCACAAGACACTAGATACTTCAGTAGTCACATGAAGGAATGAGCAAGGCGGGAACAATCCCGCCTAAACGAGCCAGTCTGTATGATTCTGAAAGATCTTTTGTACTATACCTACCAAGGTATGGATAGGACAGACGATCTGACCAGAACAGCCCATGAGCCAATCACAGGGTGACAGCTCACCGACAACAGTGCGAGGAGGAGCACCCTCTAGTACTGTTTGTCACTATTAGCCGCTGCCTACTCACCAACCCTTACTGTGGGACATGCGCAGCCTACAGTTGGTGGAATAGTGTTACTATTGGCCGTAACCTTTTCACCAACCAGCATGGCCTGCGTACAATCCACAGTAGGTGGGACGTGCATAATCTACAGTTGGTGGAATAGTGCGGCCGACTTTGTCACTGTTGGCCGTAACCTACCCACCAACCAGTATGGCCTGTGCATAGTCCACTGTTGGTAGAACAGGAATACTATTCAGCCGGCTGTACCTGCTTGGAAACCTACCTTCGGCTATAAATACTCCAACATCTTGGAATGGTAAGATCATCTGCTATCCAGTTATCTAGCAATCTCTTAATATACACTTATATTCAGAGCAACCTAGTCTGATTCTCACGCCGGAGGGTGGTCACAAGGAGGAACCCCCCCTTCTCAGTGACGAGCTTACGGTGTTTGTTTTGCAGGTCTCCTGAAGAACAGCCTTCTCAACTAGACCTCATCCGTGAGAAACATTACTTAACCCCCAGATTATCTATAATCTGTACCGGGTCACTTAGTGTTTCTTCAGTGGTGATGCGTGCTCAACTACTTTCGGAACTAAACCTACAACTCATATCCGCGGCAGTCGGTTCTAGCGGCGCAAAAACGATGACGGCGGAACCCTAGCGCAGTAGGGTGGCGGCGGCGGAAGGTTGGTTCTCGTGTTCTTCGTGTGATCCGAACCTAAGCTCTAGATACCACTTGTTAGGATTAAACGCACACACGAAACTGAACACGACACGAAAGCAATAAACGAACACGAGGATTTAACGTGGTTCGGTCTAAACTGACCTACGTCCACGGGTGGCAACTAGGTATATCTTTATTGAGTGACCAAATATTACAAGTACATAATGTTGTTTATATAGAGACTGAACTAGGGTTAGTAAATTATTATGCAAGAAATCTAAACCGGGCCGGGCATGGGCCCGACCGCCCACACCCGTCTCCTCTTTTGACTTCATATAATAAACCGGGCCAACAAGAGATGCTTAGAAACGAGTGTAGGATGCTCCGATTATGAAAGATACGATCAAACGAAGGTGATATGTGTGTGTGTGTTGGCTGCCGATCGCAAGAGAGGGGAGGGGGGGCTGGCCGTCGGGTTTAGAGAGAGAGGGAGGGGAAAGAGTTAGGGTTTTATTGATATTATAAATAATAATATGTTACACCTTGGCCCCTCAACTTCAATTTATTACTTTTCTAGCAAAAATAACTTGTTTGCATCTTGAGTTAGTGTTTTTATAAAATGTTATCACATAACACATAAGTCTAACACATAATTATCACATAATTATTGTTTTGATGTTTTTCGTTTATTCACCAATGGTTTGCGTCAATTCGTTTGCGTTTCGGTGCAATTCCCGAAAGACTACACATGTAGTAGTTGTCAAGCGTCATTTAAAACCTTAGTTTAAATGTAATGAGATGTGCGTTATAGATCCAGTGATCTTAAGTTTGAATTGACGGAGTTTGAGTTAACGGAGTTAACCTGAAATTGACGAGTGTCACATAACACTCAACCATCAAGACATCGGCCGATTGGTGCATGTACCCTTGTCTTTCGGCTATCAACGCCACCACATGATGCATGATTAACCTTCCGCCACTTTTAACGTTATTTTCACGAGATTAGTAAATTGACGTCAAAATTAGTGCAATTTCACTTTAGCCCACCCGAGGGCCGAGGGTTCACACATGTATATATTATATGCGCGCAGGGCATTAGGCCTAGGCAAAATCAATAGGATTAAATAGGGTAATTTTGGTAAGGGTCAAAATGGCTCAAATATGATTAAAAATTTCATATGAATGAACTAATCAATTTATTCATGTGGTTATGTGCATTGAAAATTCACTCCGGATGATTTTTAATCCGTTTGTCCTTTTCCCTTCCAAGCTTATTTTTCAAATCCTACCCGTTTGACCCAATACATATATATTACAACCCTGGTCAACCCATTCATAAGTGAGTTGAAATTGTTAATGTTGTATATTTAGTCTATTGTTTTCCAAATTTTAAACATGAATTGCAGATTGATACTCGAAAAGGACCCTGAGCATGTTAGTGCATTGATCACTATGGGTCAAGTTTTGATGAATGATCAAAAGGTAGTTGAGGCTACTGAATATTTGGATCGAGCTATAACCAAAGTATGAAGCTCTGATTTCACTTTTATTTTTTTAGTTAAAATTTTTTAATTTTATTAACCAAGTACTTGTTGCAGCTTCTTCGTTTTGGGCATCCAACAGAACTTGAAGATATCAATAATTTGATTGTAGCATCAAATTGTTTGGTAGAGCCCTTGGACGGCAGGTGAATCTTTTTCTATATTTTATTTATTTTATGACAATTTTTATTTATATTATGTATATGATTTTATATCTTTTATACTAAGATATGTGGTTTTTTTGCAGGGTAAAGTGGCAGAAGCTATTGTACATCTAGAAAGAATAGCAAATATGAAAGAGCCGGAGGATGCAAAGACCAAATTACATTATTGTGAAGGTTTGCTAGCTCTTTCAAGGTAACAGTTTGAACAAAACCATTATCTATTGGCATTAAAATTACTCCTTTAATATATTAAGGGAAAATTTCATGTATATATTTCTAATACACTTACACAAATATCTATATCCAACCCAGAGAGTATCATATATACTCTTACAAACTAAATAAAATATCATATATACCCGTTTCATTAAAAGTATTTAAAATATATGACCATTATACCTTTGTTTTTTAACTTTTAAATTTCATGTTGACTATTTTTATCCTTATATCTCAAGACTCTTAAATATTTTTTAAAAAAAAAGTAAAAAAAAAAATTAGTTATTTATCCGCGGTCCACCTAAACTTTAGTAACTAATTTAAACTGTATAATCATGAAAAGGTAAAATCATATAGTCGTGATTTATTTGGCTTTTTGTGCTTCTTTAAATTGTTTCGAAATTAATATTATAAGGAAAGTGAATACGGTGCTGTTAGATGTGCAATTTTACACGGAAAACCAATCAAAACTACTTAATTTTGATTTAAAAACCCTATTTAATTAAACTCCATTCCATACTTACAATAATTCAATACCTCCACCAACAGCTCGACTGTAATAGAAAGTGACAAAATGTCAACTCTTTTAATTATAATATTTGTTTACGAAGAATTAAATCATTAATTTGGCTGTTATGATTTAAAAACAAAAGTTTTGCAGGTTTTTCAAGATGGATTATTTTTCTTTTTATTGGATGAATTTGTTTTTCATTATTTATTTTATAATTGAAGCATTATATGTGATATTATTGAGAAAATTACAATACTTAAAATAATCCAAGGAATCACAACTCACAGATGTGATGAGAAAAGTTTGCAGATTTCCAGATGAGGTTTTTTTTTTATTTCCAATTTTTGTTTTACATTTATTTATTATTTAACTATTATATATAACCTCATTTTAATTAATACATAACTTAAAATTCAAAAGAAAAAAAAATCAATTAATTCAAGTATCAAGAGTACGAGCTAGATCCAAAAGCATAAGACTGCAGGCAAGTGTTTTTCAAATAGTAAGTAAAGATTTTTATAAAAGGGGAAGGTATTTTAGTTAAATGTGGGGGGTTTAATTAAAACCACGTAGTTTTGATTGGTTTTTCATGTAAGGTTACACGGCTAATAGCACCGTGTTCAGTTTTCCCTAATATTATTTACATATCATATAACTTTAATTAATTTATTTTGACGCTCAATAGATATCTAGAGTGAGTTTCAAACATCATCGCCACACTTTTTATAAATAAAAAATTATTATTATTACTTTATTTTTCAAAAACTCCTATTGTTAAAGAAATTAACGCCACACTCAATGTGTTCATTGGTTCCAATGCATGTTGTAAACGAAATTATAGAAAGTTATGGAAGAAAGTCGATGTGAAGAAAATATAGCTGATTTCATTTAATGAATAAATCTTAAATTTTGATAAAAATATTGTTGATGGGTAAATATGAAAGTTGAATGTTAAAAATGGATGTATATGAAGTTTTGAGAAAAATAAGGGTTGAAGGGTAATATTCTCAATTTATTATGAAACTAGTGATTTACCCGCACGCGCTGCGTGGTGAATAGTGGCGAGGCAATGTGGATTCGTCGGGATCAACTATATTCGTTACAATACCAGAACTAAACGAAAAAAATAATTTTGTCACATTAACTTAAAGTAGTGGCACTTGTATAGCTTGTTATACATAAAACTAACATATTTAAAACCTGAGCGTTGCGGCGGCGAGGCGACGCATACATGGTCGGTATCGGTTATGTTCGTTACGGTTTAAGCAACGTATAAAAAAACAAAAACAAAAAGTACACATATTTCGCAAAAAATAAAAGTAAAAAATAAACTTAGGTTAGAATGGGTAAATATGATATTTACTTACTTTCTAGGGGTAAACATCGATATTTTAAATCTTGGGTCTGATATTTGTGAAGTTTTTAGGGTTATATATGAAATTCATCCATAAATAAACTCTTTAATTTTTTTTATATTAATAGTTGATGTGTCAAATACATTTTTGGTTTCACCCGTTTTGCAGTGCTTACCTAGTCGTAGGACGCAATGCTGATGCAGAAAAGTCGCAATGCTGACGCAGAAAAGTATTTGCGCATCCTAACTACTATCGATCCAGCTTATGGTGAATACTTGAAACATATTGAAAGCGAAGCCGAAGACAACAATTTTGCAAGTGATCTTGAAAATAGCAGGAGAAAAGATTACTGATCTCACTCATCTTCCCTCGATTTTTATAGATTTACAAAGGTTTTCATGTATTTTTGTTGACTTTTCAGAAAAAACTGGTATAATCCTTTACTTCAGAAAATTGTATTTATAAAATTCCATTTGATTGACTTTTTAGAAAAGGTAAAAATAATAATCAAGGTTAAATTGCCGGTTTTGTTCAGAGTGTGTTTCAGTTTAAAGTTCCTAATCGCTGAACTGTGAATTGCCAAAGTGGTTGAACAAGCCGATTTGTTTTGGTTTGGACAGTTCGGTAGGGTTGTAACGTTTATAAACACTCTAGTTATTTTTTCTAGTTGTATTTGGTGTTTGATCAAACCATGATTAAGTGTTTGATCATTGTGGTCACTTCGTTCAGCTGTTGACATTTGAAATCTGTGCATTGTTGCCATCAACTGGAAAGTAAAATGGTAATGGTTTAAAGGTAAAGGCAATAGTATAAGACCCTTCGCTGCGCAGAAGGGGGCGGCAAAGGGGCGCATAACACCGCTGAGGGGCGTGGTTCAGGGGACGCTCAAGGGGGTGCCCGGCTTCACAACGACCGGCCTTCTTGTACCAAATTTGTGGGCCCTCATTTTTTTCTCTCTCTCTCTCTCTCACACACACACACATATATATATAATATATATATAAATGAAAACATAAAAATCTACGTGTCGTGATGTGGTCGCTCCTCATTTTTTTGAGTCACCAGATTTGCTTGATTTTTAAATGGAGGCTTCTCATGCATTTGACCCGAATTCACGGGTATGGGTCTTACCAAACCCAGTTATTCCTTAAACGGGTTATAAAATTTCATTAAATTAAAAATTATTCTCACCAAATTATTGATGTGAAAATCCTATAAAATAGGATATACTAAAAATTATTATATAACTTTAAAAAAAAAAGATATTTATAATTAAGAAACAATTTTATAGTAAAAAAATAAGCGGGTCTTTGGTCTCACCAAACCCATATAACTTTTAAACCGGGTTATAACATCTTAGTTATTTGTGAAACCTTTTTATCATCAAACTCTACGTATATCTTAAATTTCCTACAATAAATAAAATTAAACTAAAAAAAGTATATAAGTATTAAAAACGAGTAATATAAAACAGCCCCCGTAATACGGGGATAAAAACTATATATATATATATATATATATATATATATATATGATTAGGATCATGTGAGATCATTTTGAAATTGAGAACCATTTTAGACCACAAAATAATTACTTCTAAAAAAATTATAAAACACAAAAAAAAAAAGCAAAAATTTAAAAAGTAAAAAAACCAAAAAAATTTATATTTCATCCCGGTTTTATAAAAAAAATATCGTTTTAGCAAAATTATACATATATGTATAATACGTATTTTTATAATTTTATACACGTTATTTTTTATACACATATGTACAATTAAGATAAATGATAATGTACATATGCTTATATTATGTAAATCGAGATTAAATAAAAATATGCATATGTGTATAATTAGCGTGTTTTTTTATGAATTAGGGATCAAAAATAAAAAAATTTGTTTTTTTTTTTTTTAAGTTTTCGATTTTTTTCGTTTTATAATTTTTTAAAGAGTTTTTTTTTGCTCAAAATAGTTCTCAATTTCAAAAGGTTCTCTTAGGATCTTCACCCATATATATATATATATATATATATATATATATATTATATATATATATATATATATATATATATATATATATATAGGGTTAGTTTCATTTAAGAACTCTAAAAAAGTTAAGAACTCTTAGGAACTCTAAGCAACAAAATATTTTTTTTAATTTTTTTTACATGTTAACATTATTTAAGATTAGTTTTATTATATTTTATATAAAAATTTTTGATTACATATATTAATCACAAGTTTACGTATGTGTAAAATTTATGTACTAACAATTTACATAGGTGTAAAACAAAACATAGATTTGTATAAAAACTAATTTTTAAAATTGTAATCGTACATATAAATATAAAAAAATGATAAAACTACATTCAAATAACATCAACATACAAATTTTTTTATAAAAAACGTTAGTTTTCAAGGGTTCCTTCAAGTTCTTAAATAATTGAACAGTTCTATAATGATACTCATCCTATATATATATATATATATATATATATATATATATATATATATCATCATCGTACTCAGTATATCCCGCCAATAGCAAAGCTGTGGTAGGGTCTGAGGAGGATAAGATGTAGACAGCCTTACCTTTACCCCATATGGATAGAGAGGCTGCTTCCGGTGAGACCCCTGGCTCGATAGTAGTTTTGCATCAAGCCTTGGATATAAGGCACATAACACTTAATCATTGGGACACCGGCTGATTGGTGCATGTACCATTGTCTTTCGGCTATCAACGCCACCACATGATGCCTGATTAACCTTCTGTCACTTTTAACGTTATTTTCACGAGATTAGTAAAATAACGCCAAAATTAGTGCAATTTCACTTTTGCCCACCCGTGGGTTCACACATATATACATTATATGCGCGCACCGCAACGCCCAAGGGGCTTTAAACCACAGCGGGGCGTTATGGAAAGGGGTTTTGAAGCCCCGTTTTCTACGTAACGATGACGTGGCACTGCGGAGAGCCTTCGATGCCTCCCACCATGAAGAACAACATAATGGTTTTGGTAATGGTATAATGGTAATGGTAATAAACAATTAAGAAAAAGATAAAGGCTAGAATATAAAAAGATTACTTTTGAAAATAAAAGGTACGTATATTATGATTCCTAGATCATTGCAATGAAAACGTATTTGCACGAAGGGAATAAACCCATTCTAGGTTTGTCTATGATCTTCATTCCCTTGCTTAGCCATAGATTTAATCATGATCTTGTTAGTTTGTAACAAGTTTGATTCATATAGTGATATCGGTATTATGCTAATACTAAATCTTTTCATGTGTCTTGTATATGATGGTAAAACCTTTGATTCACAAACTATCTAGTAAATGAATAATGTACATCCAAAGTATTTAAAAATGCACTTTTCGTTTAAAAAACAACACTAGAACCGTGAATATTTACAATTTATACAAAAGTATATCTATAGTTAGTTGTGTTAACAAGAGGCATTATCAAAAGAGTGTTCACTATTTTTCAGCTAGAATGAATTTCCACTAGCCACCCTAAACATTCATAACATCTTATGTAGTCCAATAATATTTGTAGTGATCAACATAATTGAAACAAGTCATTGGAGTAAACAATAGTTATAAATGTTTAGTTTATTTATGTTTTTATATAAAATAAAATAGGATATAATTGGGATGTTACAAATATAACCTTTTTAATTAATTTCATCATCAGAACCAAAATCACACATTTTTTCATCCGACTTCCAAGTTGCATGCCCCTTACATCTTAACTTGGAAGTCGGATGCAATATTATAGTCAACCTCAATATTATCCAATAACACATCTAAGGTTCGTGGACAAGACATTTCCGCAAGTGTGTCACATGGAATGTTTTATAAACACCCTTAAGCACTTCTAGCAACTTCAGTCGATATGTCATTTCTCTCACTTCAGCAATGATCTTAAAAAGGTTCAATGAAATGTGGACCCGATTTCCTTAATACCCTTCTAAAGATCATTTTTTCAGAAGTCTTGACTTCAGCTCCATATGTTAGGGATGTGTTTCCTACCGATAGTCTTTATGATTCGTAGGTGTATTTAAACCATAAATGTCACTTTTAGAGATCTTGATATTTTTGAGTCTAGATTTTCCCGAATATGTTTTGATCAATGATGACTTGTGTAGATGTAATCATGTCTTATGGGTCATAAGGTTCTTTATGACCCATAAGTGTCAAGTCTAAGCTCTCTAGGTACGGAACCAACTCTAAATTCTTTTGTCTCCTCGTTAATGCTTTGTCGGCCATTCTTTGTGGGTCATATGTCATAGTTGTAATGTCTATAAAGCCCATAAGAGTTGTCAGGATCTTGATTTTATGTTTAAGTTTCATCTTGGCTTTTGATCCTCATTTCCTCTGTCCTCGTTCCTTATTTCGTTTGATCATCATTCCTTTATCAGACCAAGTTGCTTCATTCCTGTATTGAACCTTGTTGCTTCATTCCCACCTCTGTCCAATCAAGGAAACGCCACTTCAATTGTCGCACGGATCCAAATACATAATCCAAATCTATTATAAATTGTGTCTGGTTTTTCATAATTAATTTCTCTTTTATTTGGACCAATTCGTAATTCTAACCTACATATTCATGTTATAAATAATTTAGTGTTAAACACAACAGATTTATTACGGAAAGTGTATGAAACCGGGGATAAATGATATAAATAATGCATATAATTTAGCACAGATCATCTTTCTATTGTTTCAAACTTGAAACTGAATAGATTAAGTTACTATTAAGGGGTTCAAGTTCTTATTTAAAAGTGTATGAAATCAAGGATGAGTGATACTTTCAACAAAGTCTCACACTTGAAACCCAATAAAGCTGTTTTCGAGGGTTCAAGTTCCTATCGACATAGGTTGGTACCGTACCAGAGATAATCAGATTAAAGATAATGATGGAGATCTTATTTTATTTTTGTGGTTATTTATTCAAAGTAGATATTAACTATAGATAGTTACCAATAAGATATAACATAAGATATTGTAAAACATAGGTTGATGATTATTTTGTTTAGAAATTATGTTTCGGTTTATCAAAAAGACAATTGAAGCAAAGGACACACATAACATATCTAACAAAATTAGATGGTGGTATGAGCCTACGAGAACAACTACATACTTGGAAAATTGGTAATATCCCATAATGGAAATCTAATTAGTGTGAAAATACTAATGTGCAAAACTACCAACTTAACACACACAAACTCAATTTTTTTTTTGGGGGGGGGGGGGGGGGGGGGGTGTTTATAAAACTTTAGGAGGTGGCCACATGGTTACGACTTATATCCCGTTTAATTCAACCCATGATAGAATCAAAACAAAAAAAAATTTGAATACAAATAAGAAATGCAATAACTAATTTGAGTCATAGTTTTCAAATGTGAATGTGAACATTAAACCTTGATCTAGTGGTCTGGTATGGTGTTTCATTTCTAAGATGACAGGTTCTAATCCTTAAAAATATAAAGTTAGAATAATTTTAGATTGAAAAATTTGCTACTAGGAAAATCTGAACATTTTGCATCAAGGTTTATTTTACATTTGAAATATGTTACATATAATTATTTTTATATCTTTTACTTATAGTTAGTTTCATAATAAAGCTCTTCTCCATATGCATCTCTCTACATTTTGATGTGTGGTTAGCTATACAGAGAAAAGATGTAATACGCTAATGTCTTAACATACAATAGGTATGCGAATTCATATTTTCACGAAATCGATTCATGAAATCACATCCAAACATCTCGGAATCGTCAATACGTATCCAAAATATTTATTGGTTCACCGAAAAAAATCAGTTTTGGATGGTTAATCGATCAATTTTTCACTTTTTTTTTCACGAAAACCGTTTTTGAGCGTCTTAGGTTTTTGGCTGCGTTTTAGGTTTTGACTTTGTTTTTTTGCCTTTGAGCGTCCACGTACCTATCGTACGTTAAAGATGCATTAGCGTACAATAACTGCACCCTAGTTATAATATATATATATATATATATATATATATATATATTATAACTAACTTTTATCTTATCATGAAGATATAAGATGAATTCAAATAGTTGTTTGTTTGGTAATTGTCTAATTGACAGTCGTTTGACATCCTTGTTTCCCGATAGTCAGTCGCGGCAATTGATTAAACCATTAACCTGCTTTTCTTCCGCCAATCAACTAACGCTGCCTGTAGCTTTATACTATACGCCTTTGGCCTTAACAGCCACCGTCTCAAACAAATAAACACACAGCTCACTTATCCTCCGATTGATTATCTATCATGACAACCAGAAACCAAGCCAAGCGGAAGTCTCAATCCACTGGTAAACATTAATCTTAATCTGCATTATTCTTATTTAATTTATAATAATAATAATAATTATTATAATTATAATTTCTACTTCGTTTTTGCCTAGTAATTTCACATACATATTTATAACTCCTATTTCTGAATATGAAAAATAATACAAGCCCTAGCCACCTGACAACTGTTTTAGCTCCTGCTTTAAGAATAATAAACCCATCCTACCCTTCCTTGCATTTCGTTTATTTGCCAAACAAAATACAAAATCGTGATTGATAAAACTTGTATAAGGAAGGGCCCCTGCCTGCCACTTTATTGTAATCGTTTGGGTTTAAGAATAAAAATTTGAAGGAAAAAACAAAACTTAAGTTAGTGTTACACGTTTATGTTATTCAGTTTGGTAAAACAATTGATGATGAAAGAGTGGATGAAATTAGGGTTTTTTTTTCTATTTATTTTGCAGGTGAAGGTGAAGTGAGTAGGGAATCGGGACACAACACAAAAGCAAAAGGTATTGGTTTGTTCATGTTTACTACTTCACCACACAATACACACACACATATATATACACACAGACACTTGATGCTGGTGATTACTGTATTACCAACGTATTTTAACGTAGTTGGATTTGTGAAATAAGGTCAAAGAAATTCAAGTGAAGTTGTAGTAATGCAAGTAGGATATGTAAAATGCATGCTTTGTATGTACTTACCTGAGTTTCATTATTAAAACATGGCCAAGTCTTAATTTTGAAGTTTTCCAAACACTGACTTCTACACGGATATTTGGATCTGATGTATATTCAATATAATAGGCATGGCAAAAATGCAGCTGTTATAAATAACAGTTAGAACTTAGAAGGGTGTACCTAATTGTAACTAACTTTTCATCAACAGTTACATTTTTACATGAAAAGGTATAACGCATTATTTGACCTTAAGACAGGTATAAATAATCAATATACAATTTATCTGTTTTGAGTTTTGCTTAAATTAGTGCCTTATACTTGAAGTGTTTGTTTCTTATATTATCCCAGAGTTGATCTTGTAATACTCAAAACATTGAAGGGCCAAAATACTATGTTTGTAAAGTGATATTCATACACAATATGAGGAAACATATCTAGCTTGTTTGTGAAACACCCTTATATGTGAAACACTCTTATTTATGTCTTCTATATTGGTAGGACATCTTAAGGGAAAAGTTGGTAAATATTGAAAATGTGAAATCTAGATTACAAATCACAGCAGACCTGTATATCCTGAACTAGATTCACTGGCAGATTTATAAATATTTGAAGTAACCCTGTATCAGGCACTCTTGCTAATACATCACGTGAGGGTGTCAACAAGTTTCTGAAACAAGTTGGTTCACGTCGTTCTCGTGGGTTAAAAAAACAAGATAATCACACTCTTAGTTGGGAGACTGCTGATAAGGTTAGTTTTTTTTTACTTCAACTTCCAAGCATGCAAAGAAATGGCTCTTTATTGTTAATGCTTATCATTGATCTTAATCATCGTTCATTTTACAGTTAAAGGAGAAGGAAAAAGAAGTTGAAGCTGACACAAATGACGAAAGTCCTCAGCAAGCTAATAAGTCTGAAGTGGAAGATGTAATGGCTGATTCAGATTGGGAAGATGGATCAAATCCCAATTTTAATTCTGAAAATAATAATAATAATCCAGGTTATATAAACAAGGATATCACTATAGAGTTTGATTCATCACCTGGTACAGCCAAACGAAAGCCTATACGCCGAGCTTCTGCTGAAGAAAAGGTTAATGTTAAAAGGAAAAATTGTTCAATAATTGCTCTCCAACTATGCTTAAAGTTAAAAGCTATATCCTTTTTGTTACAGGAAGTGGCTGAGCTTGTTCACAGGACACATTTACTCTGTTTAATTGGACGGGGGCGATTGATTGATAGTGCTTGTGACGATCCTTTAATTCAGGTTATTTTCTTAATTATAACTTACACTTGACATTATTTTGGACTCTTTTAATGCGGTACTCATTATGGAATATCTGTATTCATAACAGGCTGCCTTGTTGTCACTTTTGCCAGCAAAATTGCTGAAGTTGTTAGAAGCCACAAATCTCACAGTGGATTCTTTGACTCCTTTAGTCAACTGGGTACACTTCTTTCTTATCCCTTTGTTTAACTTTTATACTCTTTGAATTAGTTTAGAATTTGTTATAATTATTATTTTTATTTCTTGTAGTTCCATAGTAACTTCCACGCCAGCATTTCAAGCAGTGAAAGACCCTTCCAATTAGCTTTAGCTAAGGCTCTTGAAACCCATGTGGGGACTCCAGAGGAGGTATAAAAGAAATGAATAAATTTATTTTCTGAATATTTTCGCATATGAACTATTTATCAATTTATTATGTATATTGTTTCAGGTGGCTGCGTTATCTGTGGCACTATTTAGAGCATTGAATTTTCCAACACGGTAAGGTTTTTGAAAAATTAATTCTGTTAGAATATGTGGTTTTGTTAATAACAAAAAGGGTTGTTTTGGGATTTTCAGATTTGTATCCATTTTAGATGCTGCATCCTTGAAGCCAGATGCTGATAAATGTGATAATACGTCTCAAGGAAGAAAAACTAATAAGGGTGTATTTGACTCATCAACGATCATGGTGACTCAATCAAATGAGGCTTCTACATCTTCTACAAAAGCATCAAGCCAAAAGAAAATAAAAAAGTCAGGTCAAAGTCGAAGTCAAACAATCTCTCAAGATACAGACTCTCCCATTATTGACCAGTCAAATGAAAAGAACACGGGTCCTTCTGAGGGATCAAAGAGGAAAGGGGGATATTGAGTTTGAGTTGCAGATGGAAATGGCACTTGCTGCAACTGCAGCACAGACTTCTGAAAGCAATCTTGACAATGATGCCAAAGTTCTAATATTAGCACCTCAAGTTTATCTCCTTTCAAGAGATTGAAAAAGTCAAATTTGAAGAATCTCAGGACATTTCTACTGCAATTGGATCATCAAGAAAAACAGGAGCTCCATTGTATTGGGCAGAAGTTTACTGCAGTGGAAAGAGTTCAACTGGCAAATGGGTTCATGTTGATGCAGTGAATGCAATTATTGATGATGAACACAAAGTAGAAAGCTGCAGCTGCTGCATGTAAAACTAACTTGAGATATGTAGTTGCTTTCGCTGGTCAAGGAGCTAAAGACGTGACTCGCAGGTAACAAAACTGTGATCAGTTGAGTTTAGAGAGAGAAAATAGTGAGTGATTAAGCTTTTATCATGATTAGGTTAATCACAAACGAGAAACAACATATATAAACATCTATTATCTATATACTATTTAGATTTTAGAAGTCAACTAATTCTATAGTTGCTAGTTATGTAACAAACTTAAATATCAAGGGTGGTATCGTCCTTTCAGGTATTGTGCAAAGTGGTACAAGATAGCTTCACATCGAGTTAACTCGACTTGGTGGGACGCGGTGTTGCTGCCACTTAAAGATTTGGAGTCTAGAGCAACTGAAGGTGTGGTCTTTTTTATTTATCATATAAGATTGATAATGAATAATAATGAATAGTTATTGTATTATTATATCAAACCAAACTGAATACTTTTGGTACTTGATCAGGCACTAGCAGAACGTCTATTGAAGATATGGAGCTTGAGACCAAAGCATTAACCGAGCCACTTCCAACTAATCAACAGGTTAGGTGCATAAAGGATGATATTTTTAGTTTATGCATTTATACGATTTATTAATATATTGTTATTAATATGTATCCAGGCGTATAAAAACCATCATTTATATGCTCTTGAAAGGTGGCTTACAAAGTACTAAATTCTTCACCCGAAGGGCCCAGTTTTAGGGTTTTGTTCGGGTCATTCTGTTTACCCGAGAGCTCGTGTCCAAATGCTACACACTAATGAGAGATGGATGCGTGAAGGTCTACAGTTAAAAGTCAATGAACTTCCAGTTAAGGTGTTGAAACGGTCAACAAGTCGAAAACTCCAGAAGCCAATGAGATGATGAAAATGATCATGTAGGGCCCGGAGGCACCATCGATCTTTATGGGAAATGGCAAACCGAACCCTTGCGTTTACCTTCTGCAGTAAATGGGATTGTGCCAAAGGTCATAACTCATAATCATAATCATTTTGTTTTGATTTTGATTATAAAGTTTATATTTTTATAACGTATTGTTTGTTACATTGGTGTATAGAATGACCGCGGGCAAGTAGACGTGTGGTCCGAGAAGTGTTTGCCCCCGGGAACCGTGCACTTAGGGTTTCCAAGAATCTGGTCTATCGCAAAGAAGTTGGAGATTGATTGGGCACCTGCAATGGTTGGATTTGAATTCCGTAATGGCCGTTCCCTTCCCGTATTTGATGGAATTGTGGTGTGTAGTGAATTTAAGAATATAATTCTAGAGGTAACTTAATAAACTTTTGATGCCATATATATTAGAGTTAAATACGTTTTAGTCTTTTTGGTTTGGCCCAAATAACCATTTTAGTCCATTAGTTTAAATTTGACCTTTTTTAGTCCATTAGTTTCTTTTTGTATCAATTAAAGTCCAGCCCACTAACCCATCCAAATATTCTGTTAATTTTTTATTAAATGACCAATATACCCTTAGATTACTTGTGTTACTTAGTCAAAATAATAAAATCTTTTTGGCCCACTTAGTATAAAGTATATATACTAATACCATATGTACAATACCAGGGTATTTAAAAGTTAATAGAAAATTTGGATGGGGTTAGAGGACTGGACTTTAACTGACACGATAATAAAACTAATGGACTAAAAAGTCAAATTTTAACTAATGGACCGAAAGGGTTATTTTAGTCAAACCACATAGACTAAAACCGTATTTATTATTTCGTAATATTTATAGATTTTGGTTTTGTAGGCATATGCAGAAGAAGAAGAGAGAAGGGGAGAAGAAGGAAGAATGAAGCTCAAGCACTATCGAGGTGGTATCAGCTTCTTTCATCAATAATTACTCGACAAAGATTGAATAATCGATACGCAGAGGGAAATTCTTTGCAGCCTCCAAATGATATTAAAACAACAAATGATGTGTTTCATCAGACAAATGAGGATATACAGAAACCGATATCTGAGCAAGAAAATGAAGATGTTGGTCAACCTGATGTTGTGCCACAGCCATTGTTTGAAGAAGACCATGAGCATGTGTTTTTGGCAAGTGATCCTGGTTCTGATGTTGAGAGTTCGATAAGGACAAAACGGTGTCGGTGTGGATTTTCTATTGAAGTTGAAGAGTTGCAGTGACAGTTTGTACTTGTAAAAAAATGTTTTTTTTTTGTTTTGGGAAAACGTTTGTACTCGTAATGCAGTAAATTAATCGGTTATTAGGTTTCTTTAGACAGCTCAGTATATAGTTGGTTACATATTTACTAAGAAAATATTTCTTCATAAGTTTTTGTCAATAGCAACATAACAATGATTCAGTTTAAAGTAGACGAAGTGCCAACCCATAAACACAAAAGAAATCGGAGTCGCCTTCCATCCTATGTTATGTCTTCATCAAAAGTTCCGTCTTCAGTAACGGCTATTTAAATCGGTTGACAAAGTAATGGTCACCATTTTCTGTCTATTAGTCTTGTTAGTGACAGGTGCGTTATCTTCCTACTGATGTTGGTATCGATCGCGGCTATTATTTCTATGCAAGGAATAGAAAATCATCTCTAATACTTGGTAAGGATGACACACACAAATACAATGCAAGTGTTTGAATTTGAATGTTGCAGTAAGCCTCAACAAGCACAAGTGTGGTAATATAAATTGCTTGAAGATAACTTTAGAGGTCTTGAAGTTGTGTGTGCAAGAGGATATTTCAAACACCATAAAAATGTTTGCTTAAATAATTTAAAATCAACTTTCATAAGAAGTCTAGCATCAAAACCCAATTTCCATCATATTAAAATTTACATTTATGTACATTTTTGTAATGTCGAGAGTTTTGTTTCAAGAATTGGTTTTTCTTTATCTAGAACTCCTTATATCCAATGGTCCACAAATCGTTTCTTCCAGACTTTCGAAAGGTCCCCAATAAATCGTATTAGAGGGTGTTTGGGATTGCTTATTTTCACCAACTTATAAATAAATAAGTTGTTTGGGATTGTATATATTGTGAAATGATAAGTTAATAAATTAGGATATTTTTGTTATCAACTTTTGAAAAAAAAAAGTTATAATAAGGTAAAATAAGAAATCCCAGACACCTTAAAAACCAACAATACCCCTAAAGGGTCATGCTTAACCATCTAATAATTTACTTAATTTTTCAATCTATGTTCGCTTTTGGGTTATAAAAAACAATATTCCACCTTCTTTATACAAAGCCTAGAAAAGCATCTCCTTTGTCCCTGTCTTTAATAAGATGACCGTAATTGCTTTTTCTTTCTTTTCTCAACGGACATAATGGCTTTACAACTTTTGGTATGCCCATGTTATACTTGTACATTATGCTGTAGAAGTTATATCTTAAATATTTTACCACATCTTTTGTTATGCACCAAATGTATCACTTTAGAATCTTCCAACTTTGGGAGATGTACTAGCCAATCAAATACCACAAGATTAAATGTTATCTGAATATATTTATTTTTGTAACGAGAGATGAGTTTTCTATGACATGTCAACTTATTTATGGCTTAATGCTATAGACATAGGGTTATCTCAACAGCAACACTTAATCTGGTTAAATAGATTGTAACCAAACATTAAAATAAGACTATAAGCTAGAGGTGGGGGAAAAACCCGGCTCAGGTGCCGACTTAGAACTGGAGCTGGTCGTATGCGACCCGCAGGTATGGATTAAGTTTCGGTGACTCTAAATTGTACCCAAACCTGAATGAACCGGTTCCACATCTATCAAGTTAAAACCAACGGCAAAGCTTCATTGAGGCCGGGGTGGCCCCGCCCCCCCTGTTTTTTTGCGCAATAGTGTAAATTTGCCTGTTTTCGGCCGAAAAATTTTATACGTAATGTAAGTTTAGCTTTTTTCGGTCGAAAATTTGAGCCCGCCCTCCCTCGTTTGTGAAATTTTGTATACATTTTGAGCTCAGCCCCCCCGATGCCTTAGTCCAAGCTTCGTCACTGGTTAAAACCCAGTCCCGACCCAACCAAAAACCTAGCAAAACCTTATCATATCCGTACTCAATTCCTACCCAACCCAATTCTTGATTTTGTTTGACATACAAAGAGCCGGTTAAAAAACCCAATTTTCCCAACTCTTCTATAAACATTATTATAAGTGGTCGCCATAGCATAAAATTTGGTTTTGGTAAATGAGCCCCGTCTATTAACCACCAAATAATAACATAAGATTACATTTGGAATACAATAGCATTAAAATTCAATTTCAGATAAATGAGTCACAACTCATATTATTGTAATTTGATTTCAAAATTAATGGCTACGATGTATTTGAATCAACAGTCAAGAAATTTCTTTGAAATTTCCATACCAATCTAGAAAAATTTAAGCTTTTCCTAAGGATTATTTATTTTATAGTAAATTTCAGTTTTTATATAAAACATAGTTTTGAAATTTAGCATATTCAAATTTCAAATTCTAACATTGATATCATTAAAACACCTAAATAAATGATATGTGGGCCTTCACAATTCACATGAAAAATAGCTACAAAACAAACACACAAATTCATTTCATATTAAAAAGGCTAAATTACAAGAAACACCTAATGACATAAACTAATAACCCAACTTAGAGATAATTTTTATGTTAGGTAATTCTTTCAACGGACACGAAATTCCCAAATCCATAACATCCTACCCACTTGTACATTACGCATCCAGACTTGTACACCACTCTAAAGATAACAACAACCTACACCGATATTATTAAAACCTCAATTAGCTTCAACCCCAGCAAGCTCTGGCTGCACCTTCCGCGGCCGCCCCCTGCCCCGGCCGCTCTTCGACGGTGGCGTCGGATTCATTGCAACCTTGACCTTCTTCGGCGCTGAAGGAGCATTCAGGTCCTTCTTCGGCCGCCCCCGCCCCCTCT
Source organism: Bidens hawaiensis (assembly GCF_021521415.1). Classification (NCBI taxonomy): domain Eukaryota; kingdom Viridiplantae; phylum Streptophyta; class Magnoliopsida; order Asterales; family Asteraceae; genus Bidens; species Bidens hawaiensis. The sequence continues at coordinate 166,896 of NW_027493871.1, forward strand.
TAACCTCAGACCCAGGTTGCGCCGAAGCCGACGCCGACACCGGCGCCGCAGAGTCAGGTCCCTGGACCTGACTCTCCAAAGCCGAGTACTTGGCCTTCGGAGGACGACCACGCCCACGCTTTGCGGGCGTGGCCGTATCCGGGCGTGAGTAGTTGTCGTTTATGACAACTAGCTCACCGCTCTCAACAAGCTTGTTGAGCTGATCTGTTAAGATATTATTATGCTCTTCGGGTAAACACCCACAGGTTGATTCGATGTAGTTTGAGATAGCTGAAGTGGTGGATCCTTCTTTTTCTTTCAAAGCATCCACAGCTGCGAAAATCATCTGTACAACAATTTTAAAATATATCAATTGATTTGGATTGAAACCCTAGAAGCCAAAGATGTCTTAAAATTATTATTATTATTATTATTACAACCTCTGAATAAGGAGGAAGAGATGGTGGTCGGTTAAGTTCTTCTCCGGCCATTGAAGAGGTGAAAGCAAAAGAAAAGTGATGTCAGCTAAGAAGAAGCAAGGTGATAAAAGTGAGTGCATGGTTGAGACCTTTTGGGGCCGATTTATGTGAATAATTTCTAGGTTGAAGAAAGCAATCGACGGTTGAGGTTTAAGGTGGTGATGAGATCAACGGTGTTGGATATTTTGTGTAATGGGGTCACGCGGATCGGTGACGTGGCGGATGGGTTTTTATGAAGTGTTTTTGTTGTATGAGTGAGTTTTTAATACTTTTTTTTTCATTTGTTTTTTCTTCCCTGTTTGAAGTTGGAGACAGAGTGAAGAATCATTTAGTGGATATTATTTTATTTTTTATTAAACAATAATGTAGTGACTTTTTTTTTAAAAGGGTCAAATAAAAAGTTAGCAAAAGAAAAAAAAAGTTTTCGACTCGGGTTGTGTTTTACCATTTTATCTTAAAAGGGTCAAATAAAAAGTTAGCAAAAAGTCAAATGGGTCGAATATGTTGAAAGATACCGAAGTCCTATTTTTTTATTTATGCGACTCTCAATTCCCGTTATTGAAATATTAAGATTATTGTTCTGACAATATAGTTCTTCTAATCATGACCAACTCATAATTATATACACAAAACTTAAAGTACGAACAAAGGTGTTTACGGGTCAACCCAGTCCGGCCATGCATTGACCTGCTACCTCTAATCAATGACTTTTAATAAGTACCACAAATAATAAAACTAACCTCAAATTTCTTAAAAGCAAGTCTATCAATTCACATTTGGTAAAGAAGATTATTTTCATCAGGCTCAAGAACTGCTTGTATCTCTTTAATTAAAAAGAATTGAATCCTCATGAAAGGTGCCATGGCAGCTGCATATGCAAAAAGCTTAGTTTCTTCAAACAGGGTTGCAAAGCTTAGTTTCTTCAAACAGGGTTGCATATTTCCGGGGAAAGTTTTTTAAACCGACACACCCGAGGCTGTTGCCAGCAAGAAATCTGTGTATTTGATCATTGCACAATCCGAAATTTTCACTACTCGAAGATAAAATCCACATTCATGTGTGATTAAAACTCAAATTACTCGCATACATCTTTTGTAATTTAGAAACTGGAATTTGGGATTGAAGAGGTAGGTCCCAGCAGAGCCCAGTTGGACCCGCAAGACTCACCTTGAAGAGGGACGTCTGCGCAAGGACCAACTGGTTCCGCAGGACCCACCATGCTCAGAGACGAAGACCTTACGCGCAGTACGCCAGCTGTTCCCGTAGGGAAAGCCTCCCAATGGTGAAGTACCCCGCCTGTCCCCGCAGCTGCGGATACAAGCCATCAGGGAAGGCTACCCGCACTAATAGCAAGGCTACACGCACAAGGCACTAACTCTCAATAATTCAGTGTCACCTGAAGGAATGAGCAAGGCGGGAATACTCCCGCCCAAATGAGCCAGTCCGTATGCTTCTGGAAGATCTTTTGTACTATACCTGCCAAGGTATGGACAAAATAGACAAGATCTGACCAAAGCAGCCCATGAACCAATCACAGGGTGACAGCTCACCGACAACAGTACGAGGAGCATGCTCTAGTACTGTTTGTCACTATTAGCCGCTGCCTACTCACCAACCCTTGTCGTGGCACGCACATAGCCTGCAGTTGGTGGAAAGGGAACAGTACACAGCCGGCCTTGTCACTATCAGCCGTTGCCTACCCACCAACCAGCATGGCACGTGCGTAGCCCATAGTTGGTAGAACAGGAATATTATACAGCTGGCTGTACCTGCTTGGAAACCTACCTTCGGCTATAAATACTCCAACACCTTGGAACGGTATGATCATCTTGTATTTTACCTTCACTAGCTATTTCTCTCAATATACACTTATATTCAGAGCAATCTAGTCTGATTCTCACGCCGGAGGGTGGTCACAAGGAGGAACCCCCCCCCCCTTCTCAGTGACGAGCTCACGGTGTCTGTTTTGCAGGTCATCTGAAGAACATTCTTCTTTGCCGGACCTAACCCTCGTGAGAAACATTACTTAACCCCCAGATTATCCATAATCTACTCGGGGTCACTTAGTGTTTCTTCATTGGCGCCATCCGTGGGAAAAAGCTAGAACTAATTCAGTTTTTTCAAAACTTCTGAAAAAATGGTTAACGTTACTCCTGTCCCAAGGCCAGTAAGTGACCAAGAAACCCCGGTAACCACAACCCCAGCTACTGGGGGGAACACCGGCGGTTACACAAATTTTACGAACACTACCCCGGTTACCCAAGCCGGGGCAAGTGCAGTAAACAATATTTCATTGGGGTTCACTGATGCCCAGTTGGAGAAACAGACGAGGCTCCCTCGCCAAACACTCGATCAAGTTAAGGCGTGGGCCGAAGCACGTCAGAAGGAATTCCAAGCTGAGTTGGATGAACGCTTGTGTTCACTCCAACAGGCTGACGAATTCGGAAGCACTCGACAACAGCTCAACATGAATAGTGAGTGCGAGTACTCGGACGATGATCGGGAGGAATCCGACACTGACGCGAACCCTCGCCATAGGGCGAAAAGGAAGCGTAAAGAAACGGACTTCCAACCAAGAAGGAATTTCGGAGAAACCTTCAAACCAAGGAACGCGGGGGGAAACCCACGCGACTTCTCCAAAACCTTTAGACCAACTGCTGCAAATGCGGGAACATCCAAGTTTGCAAGGGACATTGCGGAATCAATCGCCCCGAGAAGTGCCAAACAGATGTCCAACATCGGCACTTATGATGGTCTATCCGACCCAGACGATCACTTGAACAGATTCATAGCGGGGGCAACCGTCAGTAACTGGACGGAACCCACGTGGTGTTATATGTTCCAGATGACGCTGGTTGGAGCGGCCAGGGCGTGGTTTGATCGTTTACCAGTCCACCACATCTATGATTGGGCGGACTTTCAACACAAGTTCAGCCAACACTTCAGTCAACAGAGGAAATATACTGAAGAGCAGTGGACGATCCTCAACTGCGTGAGAGAGGAAGATGAATCTTTACTAGACTTCATCACTCGCTTCAACTCCAAAAAGCTGAGTCTGGGCAACATAAGTGAAGATCTTGTTCGCGCCGCTTTCATCCAGGGCGCCGAATACCCAGAGCTTATCCGCACGTTGACGGATAAGGATGGCATGCCATCCACATGGGATGCCATCATGACGGCGGCCAAGCGCTTTGACGAGACGGAGAAGCAACTGGGTAGGGATCTTCCCCAGAGTACACACCTCTACACGCAGAGGACCAGAGAAAACAATGTTCGGATCGCCTGACAGAACAAAAAGAGGAAGCTAGGTATTTGGCAGTCAAGGGTAAACTTTGACACCTCATCCAGCTCTCGCCCTCTTGTTGGCGGAAGGGATAACACGCACCCTTCAAGCCGAAAACACCGGTGGACACCACTCACCAAAAGCGTCACGGAGATATTTGCCACCAAAAAACTCCCATGGCCAAAAGCTCCAATGATCCGACAGCGACTTAATGCGGATCAGAGCAAATCCTGTGACTTCCACGGGACAAAGGGTCACAATACAAAGGAGTGTACATCCTTGAAGGATATTGTTGAAACATTCGTCAAGGATGGAAGACTTGCACACCTTGTGGCATCAATCAAGAATGGAGGAAGGAATGATAACCGGTATAAAGGCAACGGACGAAAGCCCGTTGACATCAGCATCCACATGGTTCATGGCAACATCAGAGGAAGAAAAAGACGAACGACAGAACCATGCGAATGGAAGGAAGCTGAGGCGCGCTTCCCGCGAGTGCCAGGAGGACCCAGCAAGGAAGGCCCTATCGTCATCAAAAGCCAGCTGGGGCATTACATAACTTCCCGCACTCTTGCTGACAACGGCGCCTCGTCAACGGTTATGTACAGGCAGTTCTTCGACAAGCTAGACGACGAAGACAAAGAACGCCTGGAAACGGTTTACGCCTCAATGGAAGGGTTCGACGGCAGCACAAACACACCCCTGGGTATCCTATCTTTCCCCGTCATTCTCACGGACGGAAAATACTCCCGCACAGAAGACGTGGACTTCGTCGTAATGAGGAAGCCACATCACACATACGACATTCTCTTCGGGAGAGACGGGATGGCAAGATTCAACGCCGTGGTATCTTCAGTCCACGGCATGATGGGATGGCCAACTGCTGAGGGTGTAGCGATGATCACCGGTATCCCCCAGACTTTGGTGAGTGATAACGGCACCAACTTTGCTGACAAGAAGCTACAAAAGTGGCTGGAAGAACTTCAAATCACCCACACCTTTACCTCAGTGGCACACCCGCAAGGTAACGGTGAGGTGGAAAGAGCAAATAAAAGCATCGTCGAAGGCATAAAGAAAAGACTCCTGGAACACAGATCCGGCTGGGTAGACGAAGTTCCACACGTCCTTTGGGCAAACAGAACGCTGAAAAAGGCCAGTACGGAAGAAACCCCGTTCAGCCTCACTTATGGCACTGAAGCCATGGTCCCAGTCGAAATTGGTTTGCCCTCACCAAGGGTCTTGATTCAGCCAGAAGACAATGATGCGGAAAGACGGTTAGACCTTATGCTAACCGAGGAACGCAGAGACTTAGCCGCAGCGCGTGAAGAAAACTACAAGCGACAAATGCAAAAGTACTACAACACGCGGGTAAAACTCTGCAACTTCAATGTAGGAGACTACATATTGCGTAACAACGAGGCTTCAAACCAAGAGCACCCAGGAAAACTGACACCGGTCTGGGAAGGACCGTACATTATCAAAGAAGTTTTGGGAAAAGGCGCATACCGGCTCGAAAGGCTCGATGGCACTCCTATCCCAAGAACATGGAACGGAGCTCAATTACGCAAATGTTACATGTAGATCAATTCCAAACTTGTAAAGAAAAGGCCTAGAGCCACTTCTAATGGAAATGATTCTCCTTTATCACATTGTGTTGATAGCCTTACCTTTATACTTATGAACTTCCCACACTGATGCCGGTATTCACCGCATAAATATGGGAAGAAGTAAGTCGTTGCGTGTGGAAGGCGGCAAAACCCGCATAAACACATAAAACGGTAAAAATTTCTAAGGAAAACCTTCACGCAGGTCAGCTATAGGTGAAGTTTGGTCATCCCAATAAATGAAAGTGACGGTCCTACCCGCACAATCATGATAGAGGAAACTGAACATTGACCTATTGGCAACCGCGCGTCGAAAGGTTAACTTATTCAAAACACTTAGAAAATTTCAAAGGAAAAGATGAGGAAAACTTCCACGCAGGTCAGATATAGGTAAAGTTTAGCCATCCAACTAAGTGAAAGTGACGGTCTTATCCGCACAATCACGAAAGAGGAAGCAAAACTTTAACTTATTATCTGCCACGTTGAAAAGTTAACTTATCTAAGTACTCAAGAAATTGCTAAGTTAAAACAAAATATGCGTGAAATAAACAAGGCAAGGCATTAACAAATAATCTTTATTCCATCAACATTCAAACATTAAAAGAATTGCTGGGTACATACCCGCATAAAAGATTAGAAGTCTACAAACATAAAAATCTACTCTAATGGTGGAAAGGGATCTAAAGTATCAAGCTTCAGGACCACTCCCACTTGGACCCGCACCATCAGTAGAGTGTGGCGGTTCAAGGAAAGCTTTGAGGATAGTTAGCCCATCATCAGCAGCATCAATCTCGTTTACCTTCTCCACCACCGGATGCGGGAAGGCGGCATACTAATTCACTGCTTGGTCATACGCAGCTTCAGTATCCACATTGTAGAGGGAAGTTGGAAGGCGGAATGCCTTGTTCAACAAACCCTAGACCAAGCAAGAAGCCAGCCTTTTCCCCATCCTCATGAGAAGCGTTGAGGGCTGTGCTCATCGCATCGTCATATGATGTGTTCGTGAACACCCGAAGCACAACCTAAAAAACAGAAGTATATCAAAAACTCTTCTAAGTGTAAGGAAAAACGTAAAGAAATTGTGAAACTGCGCATACCTGCGACAACGCTTCTCGAAGAAGCCATTCCTTGGTAACCAGAGCCTCCTGGAGGGCAGCTTGAGCTTCATAACGGGCGCGTTCGGCTTCGTTCTTTGTAAGGTTGGCAAGCAACACATCTTTGGCTGCAGCCTCTTCGACGCCCTTTAGCTTACGCTCAGTTTGGTCAAGCACCCCCCTCTGGTCCAAGATCTCTTGGAGCTTCTTGGCATTTTCCATGGCCAAAGCATCATGAGCCTGCTGGAGCCTCTCTAATTTGGCTTTAAGTTCCTCATTCTCAATGCGTAGAGGCTCAGCAACAGCTTCAGCCTTGGTGGCCCTCTCGGTTGCATTCCGTGCAGTTTCCTTGGCCAACCTAAGCCGTTCGTTAACAGCTTGGGCAGCCTTGGAACGGGCCTCGAGCCAGGCCTGAACTTCAACCTCGAGGGCCTTGAAGGCCTTCTCCTTTTCCGCAGCAACGGCGGCAAGCTTCGCATTCTCCTCCCGGATAGCCCGCGCCTGAGCCACTTCAAGGCTACGCGCCGTCTTTAACTTGTCGTTTTCACGACAAAGTAGCTCGACACGCGGCTGCATTCAGGCGAGGAGGATTCGGAGCTCGTTGGACAGCCTACCTTCCTGGTAGCTGGCCATGGCCTCCCCCAGCGCACCGCTTGGGGCGGCGTGACGCGCCCATTCGACGCACTCCTCAGCAGTCCGGAGGGTCGTTCCCCGGCGGATATTCCACTAAGGAGCGTACACCTCGTTGGAATCACGAACTGCAATAAAACAAAAAACAGTTAAGAGAGAGAAATGATGAAAGGGATATAGGCCAAAATAACCCTACGCACCTGTAGGGTCGACAACAGGCCGATAGCCACCAAACCTATCACCTGAACCTAAGGGATATCCATCCAAAAGGTCAAGGAGACGGGAAGGAGGCAAGGATTGGCTAGACGCCCCAACCCCAAACGTACCTGAAGGACTGGCCGTAGTCGCAGGCGCCGGAGGAGGCATGGTGGAGGCTGCCGCGGTGGAAACCAACGGAGGTGAACTCACCGGAGGTGAACTCACAACCGTGGCCGCGGCTGCGGAAGAACCCGCAAGAGAAATCACCGCCGGCTCAGTGATGGATTCTGTGAAAATGGCATTGACAGCCGGCGGGGATAATGTTACAGCTGGAACAGTTGGCTCAACGGGATGAGCAACTGAACCAGTACTGCAAGCAGGCGTAGCCGCCTAGGTCATCGCCTCGGGTAGGTTGACCAAACCTACCTTCATGGGTCCAGAGCTGCTCCCTCCCGCTCCACTCTGAAATGCCGTAGCATCCACGCCTGCACGAAGACAAGATATATAAGTATAATAACGGAAAGATATGAAGTTAAAGTTATGTACACTTACGGGTCCTTTTGAGCTTGAAGGTGCGAACAGGCGGGGACGAACCCGATGGAGCCGGCCTCTTTGTACCGGTCACCGTCGTCGTCCTGGGCTGCTAGGAGGTGACAGCCGTTTCAACCTTCGGAGCAGTGGTCTCAACACCACCTGGGTTCCCCGCCGCTTCTTCACTCTCGGTCTCCGACTCAGACCGGTTCCCCTGATCGGCAGTGGAGGCAACCTTCGCCTTGCCCTTCCCGCCGACAGCCTTCTTCTTCCGCGCAAGAAAAGGACCATTTGCGGATTCCCCATCAGAAGATGACAAGATTAGAGGAATTCCAGCAGAGGTTTCAGCATTCAGAGGGCGAGGGTTAAATAGTATTTTACATGGCCGCGTGGCGCTCAGTATTTCGTGGCCTGGCGGGTAGGCCTCCACAAACCGATCCGCAATCTGCGCAAGGATGGGCAACTCGTTCTCGTCAAGAGCACGAGTACCCAACCGAGCGAGACCGTCAGCTTCCCGCGGACGCAGAAGGGACTGCAAGTCATTTCCCTCTGAAATAAAAAGAAAAACAGTTAGAAAAAACCTTAAATCAACAAAGAAGACGGAGCATACCGTAAGGGATAAAGTTCAAACCGTATTCAAGTACGATGGGAATCTCTGGCGCATCCGCCCCAGCATCCTTCCACACCCTGCTCATACCGAGCATCACCATCCCGGACTCCGGAAAGCGGTAAACCGGAGTCTGGATCCGGGAAATCTTGGAGAACCAATCCGCCTCCTGGTAGTTGGAGGCGTGAAGGCTGGGGAGAGCTCTCCCGTTCTTAAATGTCATCGCTATAGGGACGACACGGGCAGAGATGTAAAAGAACTCCCGCTTCCAAGACCGAAGACTGCGCTCGGTAGCGCAGATCTTCAAACCCTTGATCCGGGTGACCAGGGTATACCAGCCTTGGATACACCTCCAGGAGTAGAAGGTCATCAGGCGGTCGACGTGGGGATCCACGCCAAGAATGAGGCACACCCACTCAAAATGGCGGATCTTGGCGATCGCCATTGGGTGTACCTCGGTCAGGTGCACACCGTGTCTATCCAGAACACGGTATACAAACTTCGTCAACGGGAACCTAAGATTCCCATAGACGAAGAAAGCGGCATATACCCCTATTTTGCCATTGGGGGCATCGTACACCGTCTGGTGTGGCTCCGGAAACTCAGGCTCGAATGGCTCGAGCATGAACTTCCGGACGATGTACCGGTAAAGCTCGATGGGAAGAGCACACTGGCATTCGCCAGCAGTGCTCTTATCGTCCTTATCAGACGTAGACGTCGGGTTCTCGACATACAAGTCAGACTCCTCGACGGTAGCTTCTGGATCATAAGTAGACGACATGTTTTGGAGGTAAAGAACGATTTCAGGAGAATGCTCGACAGAAAGTTAGAGTATTCGTCAGAAATCGCTTAGAAGAAGAAGAAAGAAGTGAAAGTGTTGATTACCGTGAACCCTCTCCCCCTTTATATACTCATCGCAATGAATGCGATGAATTTAATGCGGAGGAGAGAGAAAAGAGCTGGTGCAATGAAACTATGACACATGGAAAAAGCAAGCTGGCAACAGCTGTTGACGGGACGCGCGCCGTAAAATCCGCACCCACGCGCCCGAAAAATCGCGCACACGCGCCTGAAAAAGCGTCTGGAATGACTATATACTGTCACGTCGCCATAACTTCCTGCACGTCCTGACACCGTCAGAAGAAACCGTCGGACGACGTTTCAACAGTTTGGAATGTTCTTATCCTTTCACCAACTCTTCGAATTTCAAAAAGATTCAAAAGTAAGCGGGACTATACCCCTTACCTTGGCAACCAAGTAACTATAAGACAGGTGCGAGTACAGTGTCAAGGCAAAACCCTTCACATACTTAGCACCCGCAGGGAATGGACGCCAAGAATACCTTGGAAGTAAGATAACTATAAGACGAGTGCGGGTACAGTGTTAAGGCGAAACCCTTCACATACTTAGCACTCGCAGGGAATTGAAACCAAGAAGGATCTTCTGGGCCATGCTTGCGGAAAGGGAAATAACATCCCCGAATAGCGGGAACGTTGAGAACTAGATTGTTTGAAGCTCCAGGATGGAATTGGTTCTTTAACATAATTGATCACTATGTTTAAAACTACCGAAACCTCATGGAGAATCTACACAAGTGAAACTCAACGCTCCTAACTTGCGAGGAGGTTACACACCTACCCGCATCATACCCAAAGATCAAGCAGAAAAGTCGGGAATTTCTGCACGTGACATTAGGGAAACCGCGGGAAGAATCCCCACGGACAACCTTAAAACTAAATCCTTTTCAAAACCCCTTGCTTAAGTCCAAAGTTCACCTCACTTATTAGCAATTCATGAGAAGAACATTGGACTGGGGGGACTTGAAGAGGCAGGTCCCAGCAGAGCCCAGTTGGACCCGCAAGACTCACCTTGAAGAGGGACGTCTGCGCAAGGACCAACTGGTTCCGCAGGACCCACCATGCTCAGAGACGAAGACCTTACGCGCAGTACGCCAGCTGTTCCCGCAGGGAAAGCCTCCCAATGGTGAAGTACCCCGCCTGTCCCCGCAGCTGCGGATACAAGCCATCAGGGAAGGCTACCCGCACTAATAGCAAGGCTACACGCACAAGGCACTAACTCTCAATAATTCAGTGTCACCTGAAGGAATGAGCAAGGCGGGAATACTCCCGCCCAAATGAGCCAGTCCGTATGCTTCTGGAAGATCTTTTGTACTATACCTGTCAAGGTATGGACAAAATAGACAAGATCTGACCAAAGCAGCCCATGAACCAATCACAGGGTGACAGCTCACCGACAACAGTACGAGGAGCATGCTCTAGTACTGTTTGTCACTATTAGCCGCTGCCTACTCACCAACCCTTGTCGTGGCACGCACATAGCCTGCAGTTGGTGGAAAGGGAACAGTACACAGCCGGCCTTGTCACTATCAGCCGTTGCCTACCCACCAACCAGCATGGCACGTGCGTAGCCCATAGTTGGTAGAACAGGAATATTATACAGCTGGCTGTACCTGCTTGGAAACCTACCTTCGGCTATAAATACTCCAACACCTTGGAACGGTATGATCATCTTGTATTTTACCTTCACTAGCTATTTCTCTCAATATACACTTATATTCAGAGCAATCTAGTCTGATTCTCACGCCGGAGGGTGGTCACAAGGAGGAACCCCCCCCCTTCTCAGTGACGAGCTCACGGTGTCTGTTTTGTAGGTCATCTGAAGAACATCCTTCTTTGCCGGACCTAACCCTCGTGGGAAACATTACTTAACCCCCAGATTATCCATAATCTACTCGGGGTCACTTAGTGTTTCTTCAGGGATCTTGCTTGCACAATTGATCTAAACATTGTCATCATCATCTTAGCATTCTTCTGCCATCTCAAACCTAAAGTTCACAAATTTCAAAGTAATCAGATGCATGCTTGATAAATATTGAACTGTGGTGTAAGGTTTTAATTTCAAATCAAGTAAAAAAGTTAATATTATTAGTATCCTCGAATGAAGGAAATTAAACTCTAAGAGATCGTATGCTATTTCGAACATAAGATTTAATAAAAAAGGTAGCAATATAACTGAAAAATTCACATAATCACAAAGATGGACATCAATTTCAAAGGTGCTATCCACCCTAAGGCCAAACCTACCACTTGATGTATATGTGAATAAAAGAACAGATCATCATCGCAACAATTATCCCATGTAAGTCATTAAGCAATAGATAACACTAATAGTTAGAATTGAAGGTCAAGTGTAACATCATAGGATAAATTTACTTGGAATGCTTGAAAGAGATCACCCTTTGCAAATTTTAAGTTATCAACTGCCCAACGTCTTGTGAGCTTAATAGCATGTGCAAGGCTTGTATGTCCACCTAATCTCATATATAAAAAAACACAAAGACATTAAAATCAGCTTCATATGCAAACAAAATGTGATTACAAAAAGTACCTCATCAAATGAGGGTGCTTCAAACAAACCCTCTTGTGTATGATGATATATTGGTAGAATATCACTAAATTTGAACATGGAGAGAGAATTGACATAATACCATTGGTTTTGGAATTTCTGTCTTTGCCCAGAATCCTCAACAGCCTCACAACCGCATGAACCCTAATTTTGCCAATTTGAGTGTAAACCAAACGGATGCTTCTCTGCCGCTTCAACCTTCTAATATAAAACGATACAGAGCAACTCAAATCACTGGATCAATCAGCATGTAGATATCAAAGAAACTAATTAATCGATAGGTGGGATTACATCAGATCAAACTTACGGTGATAATGAGATGTTGAGATTAGAGAGAAGAGAATGAATAGGGAGAAGAAGGAGCGGTTCGATTAAGGATCAATTACAACTGATCAATTAATTAACTGTTGTGTTGGAGGAAAATGTTGAAGCGTCTTAGAATAATTGAGTTTTGAATTGTAGTCTGCTAATTTAACGATTTTTAACATGGTGAAGCCAGGTGTCTGAATTATGGAGAGTGAAAATAAAAGGGGAGGTTGATGTATGAATGACAGGTGTCATAAAACCCTGTTTTATTATAATAGCAGATGTTCATTATGATAGTTGCATTTATAAACATTGGTTTTTCTTTATTAAAGGTTAAATGAGACATGTTATGATAGTCTAAGGTTGTTAACTAAATTAAACAAACTTGAGGCATTTGATATCTTTAAAAGGGGTAATATGAAACTATACTCGTGAATATCAAACAAAGACGTGATTGATTCATGTGAAGCCACCATGTGTTGCAAATCCACGGTGTGTGTATGTATTGAGATCACAAGAGAAACCCCCAAGTTATTTGGGTGGATATGAGGGTGACCGACAAAGAGAAGGAAAGAGCAATCATTGGTTATTTAAGAATAAAAAAGAATCAAGGTGCAATTTGAAGTCTTGAATCAAGAAACAAGGATTATTCAATCATCTTAATTTGAAGCATAAATTGGTGAGTGAAGTAGTGTTTCAAACTGAATGATTTTGATGTTGGTAGTGAGTTATAATGATGATGCATTTAGAAAGATTATAGGGTGTATTTGGATGTGTAAAACAATTACGTTGGTTATAAACAAGCCATTTTGTTAGTATTTGATTATAATGAAAGTAAAAAAAAGGCACACGCATATTATCAGCCCATTAAAACCTAGACATACTATCAATCCATGTTTAGCCTACTCATGTCACATGCATATGCTTTCAACCTCAATTTGTGTATATACTCATATGTGCTCGTAGGACCTTCTAATGCATGACTCTTTTCTCCTAGCCGTTTACTTCCTATAATGTCAACTTTCATTGTTGATGATTCAACCGGCGTAATCGTATAGCTCCAATATACTAAAACCATGGCCTATTCAGTTGTATACCATCATTATACCTTTATGTAACATTTCCATAACACAATATGGTCTTATACCAACAAAGTACACTTACACAATTGTATATCATTATTTCTACTTTCTTATACCAATTAACCTAGTCGCCCTTGTATTATCATATACAACTTTTTTACAACTCACATACAAACTAGGTATACTTATATGGTCATATACCATTATTTCTACTCCATATAAGTGAAACACGTTGGTATATGGGAGTATAAATAGTGGTATACGGCCATATGAGTATAAGATCCAAAGAAGAATAATTTTAATCACAAGGTTGCTTGTGACCATTGGTCGAAACATGCATCACTGAGAGTAGGTGAACACAATATTAGAAAAATGTTTCATTGCGAATAGGTGATGTGTACATCACCACAAGCAGGGTAAATACGATATTGGAAAAATGAGCATCACTACAAGTGGCTTATTCGTATACTAACGATAGTAAGTGGATACGGCAATGGGTGAAGTAATAGATATACATGGGTGATAATGGGACTCGGGTTGACCCTATACATTTAGGTAAGAAGCATCAAGTCACAAGCTGCTTAAAGAATAGTCTTAAAACAAGGTATAGAATACAAAGTCTCGAATGTCGTTTTATTAAGTATCAAACTAACATATTGTTTGATGAAACTATTTAGAATACTTTTGTATGGTTAACAACGAATAAAGTTTGACACGTTTTAAACGAGAAAACAACTATTTATAAATGAGTAAAGAAATTTGGAGACCTAAATTCACATTGAAGTTCAATATCAAGTTTTTAGAAAATATGAGTTGCATGAAAGTCAAACTAATAATACAAACTCGTTAAATACACAAAGAGTTTGCCGTTCATCAAAACATGAGTATGACAAGTGTATGTTCAGTTAAAACCATATTTACACCGACATACCATGGAATTTAGAGCATATGGAATGGTTACTCACTTACTCCCACGATGGACCTGTTACAAATGTTATAATCCATTACATATACTATTAATGTTTTACAATTAATCTTCACTCTAGTTAAAAAATCGAACAAAGGTAAAAACAGTACATTTAGTCACTTACTACCAATTACTATGCCCAAAGATAAAATAAAAAAAATTCAAAATTCTTCCCCCTTGGCAACAATTTTGATTATATCCATAATTCTAATCACTATTTTCGACTAGAAATTTCACACTTCAACTTCTACTCTCTATACCCCCCCCCCCCCCCCCCAATCTTTTCTATAACATACTTATGGTCCAAGCAGAATGAGATGCTTCGGCTTTGTCATTAATACCCTCTGTATCAAAGACATGAAGCAGTTTGTTTTCCTTGTAACCGTTATATCCTTTTAAACTCGTTTTCCTAACATGATCATCGTTTATATCATTTGTCAATGTCATTAACGGCTCATCACGCTCCTTAAGCTCGTCTAGAATCCACCGTTTCTCGATCTCAAACTCTACAACAGATTCATCGTGTGACCTTAAACTTTTAGAATCTGAAACCTTAATGTCAACTAAGGACTCCTTGGTTATGCAGAACGAATCATGTGGGCATTTTTGTATCATTTTCGACTTCGTTTTTCCCTCGTAATCTGAAACTTTCTCTTTGTACTTTTCAAGCTCGTTCTCAAGCTCAATATTATCCTTCTCTAGCTTCATAACAAGTTCGTTTAAGAGCTGAAAAACCTCGTGATCATACTCCGCTTGTTCATCCATCATTCTTTGATTTTGAATTGATTCAAGCTGAATTGCAACTTTTTCTTCTTGAAGTCTGGTTATCATAACCATTGCTTGGTTTGCAGCTACTACAGAAGCCTTGCGTTCTTCATCTAGTTCTATGTATAAGCGACATACCGCAAGTCTTTCTGCTTTTAAATCTGCCATTAAACTATCAATCGTGATGACTTTTTCTTTTTTGTCTTTTTCATCTCGACATGATGCTTGCAAGAGCCTGACTTCTGTATAGTGCATACCATTAGTATTGAATAATATGATTGAAGCTTATGATAAGTGTAGCAAATCAAAACAAGTAGATTGAAAATATTTAACAAAGTCTATGTAAATTATGGAAAATAATCAAAAGCCATCTTGACCCATTAATTTGACAAAAATTTCCTGACTTTTTATTTTTAACAAAAAATATCATTTGATTGTTATTATTTTTTTAAAGACGATGACGAATCTTGGGCACAAGCCGCACCAAGGTACACTTGTTAAGCACTAGATGATTGAAGGCTATTTTGTCAAATTTATTGGCCAAGATGATCACTCTTAGTGACTTTCCCTTTTTATAATCTTTCGGTCATGACTTTACTTATTTATTAGTTGGTCTAGAAATGAAGTATGCAATCTTTACCTTGATCTCCATCTTCATCACCATTCACACTAGAACTTCTGCTACAGCTAGTTGATGAATCGGTCCACTCAAGAGGGATTATTTGGTCAAAAACTTGTAAGTGTGGACTCTTATTCCCAACAGGAAGATCTATGAATTCCGCCATTTCATTTTCTTCAAATTTTGATTCGATCTTTGACGCGCTGCTGAATGATCTATCAACAGACATTGGCTCAAAGTTAATGCTAAAACACGAGCACCTTCTGCCACTCTCAGTTGACAACTTTTGACTGTCAAGGCAATGATAACGATTTAAAAACTCAGTTGCATGTGCTTCACAAATAAGGTTTTGATATGGGCTTACGTTGGTGTTCGGGTCAAACAAATGATCAATTGTGGAACACCAAACACATGGGGGTTTAAGAGTGTAGTAAGTAGCAAATTTTCGGATGAGATATGAGAAGATAGAGTTGAAAAGAAGCATTATGATTAGGATCCATTCGAGTAGTGCATAGGATAGCATAAGGATTGTTTTGTGGGTGGCAGCCATTGATGTTCTTGTGGATGATTTGAAAGATATAAAGAATATGGAAAAGAAAAAGGAGGAGACATAGTTGATCAAATTAGTGGAGTTATGATCATTATGATGGCCATGGTGATTATTATTATGATTCCCTCACACCAATTTTTGTCTACTCCCTAATAAAAGTAATTTGAGTTAAGACTTTCTTTTTCCCGAAAAGCGTACTTTATAAAATCCGCCCCATAAAAAGAGCAAAACAAATACAAACGAAACTACAACATAATTACAACAGATTGTAGTTACATACATCTAACCAAGAGTTCGATTTTTTCATGAACGTATTGTTGACTAAAGATAGCCAAGCGATTTTATTTATTCCAAAATCCTTTTGGGATTAGCTTCCTTGGTTGAGAGGTGAAATTCATTATGCGCCTTCCAAATCACCCAACATCCTATCACCAAGAGTCCAAGATGTCGTGGACAATATCTTTAAGATGTTCCTCCTTTGAGACCTATTTATGGATCTAAATATGTCTTGAGTTGTAAAAACAAAAATCGGGTTAACTTTTGCACCACGCCATACAACCGAAGCCGTGATACAAGAGGTAAAGAGGTGTTTCAAAGTTTCGTTCCCATCGCCACACAAGGGACACGAAAGAGAAGTCAAATGCACAATTTCGGGTTAAGACTTAATATATGTTATTATAAGGCGCTTTTATCAGTTATCACTATACCAATTAAACCATTATTGTTTTATTTCTCAAATCAACTTTATCGTTTTGTTTTATCGTATGTTTAACTGGATAATTTATAGAAAAATTATAATCATATATATGTTTAATCTTAGATTTTTATAGGATAATTGCTTTTTTGATAGTTTGTTAACTTTGTTTAATAAATAGCAAGACTAAAATATTGAGTATGGGTCCATGACACATAAATATTATTAACGGAGATGTACTCAGTCACACCCTACACACATATGTCGACACATATTCCCTCGCTCAACCTGCCGATGACCCACAACTGTGGGAAGATAGTATGTGACCATGTGTTGGTGGTAATTGGAGGCCGAAGGAAAAGCCGACTCTTCAGGTTCAAGAACACTCACAATTTCCATTATAACATCACTGGTGATCCCGGTACTTTCATGTTTCAAGTTTCAACACTAAAAGATCTCACGTTACTCATCATGATCCATAGTTATGTATTTTATCATCCATTAAATTATCCATATTTAGTTCATACCACATTCACGTTGGATAATGATGCAAAGACATAGGATCGTTCATCGTTGATTGTTTAAAGGTATGGTATGGTAGTTAACCTTTATAAGATTTTGAGGCCTATAATGTGTTTTATGATCTACTTTTGACTAAAATGCCCCTTGGTTATCCTCACACCTAAATTTATTCGAACTCAAAAACACATAAATTGATGGAAGAAACAATGAGATCTTTGGGTTTATAGCTGAACAGTCAACTAAACCCCTCTGATCTTTGAGATATATAAAAATCAAGGACATTTGGGTTTGCCTTCTTGTGTCTTCCAGTTGTGGTAGCAAGAACACTTCTGTTTGTTGCCATAAACACCTGGTGGGACGCACAAGCATTTGGCACAACACTTTTGGCAAAAGAACATGCATGGCTTCTTGTGCGATGTTGCCGAGCACCTATATGTGCATCGCGGTTTGCATTCTGTATAAAAATTCAATATCAGTTTAATGTACATGATTTGATGTTTGCAACAAGTATTTAAGTTGACTCAAATTGAATACGCACTAATATATGAACATATCTAATAAGCTCATAACATATTAACTTATAAACTTATGATGAATATAGTAGAAATGCCATACCTGAGGGACGAAGCCTGTTTTTCCCCTGTAGAATAAAAACAACAAATTAGCTTCCCACTTCAAATAATTAAGACATGGCATATTTTGATGAGTTCTATATCTAAAACTCAAGGCTCAAGCTAGCTAATAAATTTTTGGTTCCAACTTGATTCATTTATTAATTATATATATGTACTTTTGTTATATCTATAATATTAGTTACATATATAAATGTTATTCAATTTCTGCATAACTTCACATAGAAATGCAATACTTTTAAATGTAACTATATGAATAGTATTTAGTATTTTCATCATAATATTATATATCATAATATGTAATGTGTATTTATATCGTTATTATATTTTATAAACAATACAAGTCATTATATTTGTTTAAATAGTAGTTAGTTCACAGGCCTAGTTTTAGCTCGAGCTCAGACACGTATAAGTTAGACTCGTTTTAAGCTTTAAGTTAGGCGATTTTGAGTAGCCAACG
Source organism: Bidens hawaiensis (assembly GCF_021521415.1). Lineage (NCBI taxonomy): Eukaryota > Viridiplantae > Streptophyta > Magnoliopsida > Asterales > Asteraceae > Bidens > Bidens hawaiensis. The sequence goes on from NW_027493871.1 coordinate 185,324, forward strand.
ACATGCTCGATCAGCTCGTTTACACTCTTCCTAAATTATATGTATACAAATATGACAACGTATTTATTTTCTTCATCTAGCTAGTTAATTCCATATTATGTCGTGGAGATTAAACTTACCTCAGCCACTTCCGCTAACGCAAACAACAAAATAAACGACACGACCAAAAGCAAAGGCAAGCATGATCGTCTTCCTTCCGCCATTCTCCCTCTTGGCAACAAAATCAAGATCTAATTATTGAGAGAGAATTGAATTGAATTGTGAAGAAGCTTGTAGTATGAATGGCTATTTATAGGAAGCAAAGGATATTTTTCCTTGAAAATGTTAAATGTTTGTAGCTCAGATTCACACATAGTAGATCGTGTATGTGTGTGTGTGGATGCGAAGGTTAAGCCGTGAAAAAGGGATGCAGCCATTAAACCAGACCATACTCCAGATCGTGAAATCCAATGCAAATTAAATTCATCGGATAAAATGCCGGGTTTCATGTTATTTTAATGTTTTTACAACGTGACTCTAATTATTTTGTCTCCCTTGATGTTCTTGTCATGTGTATATTTGCATGGGATATGAAATAAAAAAAAAGAGAGAGAAGATATTAAGACAACAAGGTGAAGTTGGTTATAATCGATCACATGTAAAAGTTGAGGTTCTCAACTTTTTACGGGAGCCCATAACGAATTTAGTGCTTTACTTGCAAGTCATGTGATTATTATTTAAATTAAACTTTAACGTACCGACGTACTGGTAGCTTTTCCGAAATTAGTTGCATATTTGTGACACAACTTGTCAAAAGAGTAACAATGTAGCAAGAAAAGTTCTACTTGTCACACACCGATTAAAGGAGACGGAACATGCCGGTGTGCAACGGATTGTTCATGACACTATTAAAGTGACAATATTTAATCAACTCATTAATTTCATTTAATCACAAAAGTAGCACATCTCGTTCATACAATTAAACACCAAATACAATAAATAAATATTGTTTATTCTTGTAATAACCTAGAGGTATTAAATAGAATGGTGTCTTCAAACTCCAAGTCAAGTAATAATCAAACCTGTAACAATGCATAATATTTGTCAACACGTATGTTGGTGAGCAATTTCATAGTTTTGAGTATATATAATATGAGCAAAATCCACAAACGTATATGAGACTATAAATAAAAGCATCGATCGTGGTATATAGAACATATGTAAATGAGGATCCTTTCTAATCGGTAACAACCGACATACTCGGATAATGATGCCCTATGCTACTTGCACAAGGCTAAGTAGTTAGGGGTGCGTATGATCATACTTATTGCGTTCCACAACAACATAAAATAAACACTCGTGCACGTGAAGCATATGAAACATATAACACACAATAGAGCAAGTATTCTAAGTATCATACACCCTAAAGTTTGTGGTTTGATTATAGAGTATTATAAATCGTTCTTGTTGTGGATAAGTATGCATGTTACCCCCCAAAGTATAAATAGTGAAAACGGGGGATGAAATATACTCACGTGAAATAAGTAACTTGAAGGATTTTGCGATAAAACGGGGGAAGGTTGGTTCAACGGGCAAGACCTAGAGTCTGATGCGGTCCCCTCCCAACCACTTAAAACATATGTAAATTTTAAGTCAAACGTACAAGCAGCCAATACATTTATTGTCAGGTATCCTTTACGACCACGATACCTAGAAGCATCTTTGTTTAGTACATTGACACGAACATGTGTTCCGTCAACTGCCCCTATGGAATCCTTGAAAAAAGGATAAAATCTCTTTTCCTCTTGAATTTCTTTTAGGACAATATCACTTTTAGGTTGTTGTATATAATGACTTTCTAATGATATAATCACTTGCAGAACTCTATGGAAGCACCGACTGGTTGTTGATCTAGAACGGCAATATATCCAAGAGGCTAACCTATTTCTCATGTCATTACCTACAATATGCAAAAATCTTGCAACTTGCTCTTCAACGGACATTCGTTGAGTAGGTCGAAGACCATCGTCATGCTTTAAGATATTGCATAATGTCATATAAGCTCTCTCACTCATACGAGTAAGTTCACGACATTTGCCACTATTTGAAAGGTCGTGTAACATCTCTTCTCGTGCATATCGTCGTTGTAAAACTACACCTCTAGTAGGTATATTAACATTTTTTTGGTAGACAATGTATGTCGTGTAATAAAAGCTACCAATAAGCATATTAGGCTAGCTGCTTGCAATTGTCTAACTCGCACAACATGAATAATACGTAGTATTTGATCACGAAGTATTTGATCATCCATAGCAAAGCGCCGAAATTCACTTTAAAAAAAGAAGATCTTTTTAACATAATGAAAGCTACTAATATCATATAAAAAAGAAAGACAAACATTTTTCCAACATACGAATGACAACATAAACAATTAATTATCTATACCTATATCACATACAAACTTTAATAAAAGTGATGCCATATACAGTGTATGACTTTTGCATATTTATTCACATATATCATGAGTATAAACATTCAGATAGTTAACTCCATAGCTTGCTAAGGGTAGACTATTATAAACTGTCAAGATATTGAATGCTTTTATTACAAATATAATTTCAAGTTAATTATGAAAAACATGGTTTGTCATTAGATGTTTGATTAATTAGATAAATTAATATCAATTCAGTATATGTATATGTTTGCAACCAGGGCAAACAATGAAAAAATCATTAGATGTTTGATGATAACTTATAAACAATCAATTCAGTATTTATATCAATTCTGTAATTAATTGGAAGAATCGATTCATTAAGTTGCATATACATCATCAGATATTTGTAACTAGGGAAAAGTATGAAAAAATAGGAAGAAAGCTAACCTGATTCAGAATGAAACTTTCAATACAATTCCAGGTAGAAGTTGAATCACGATGAAGATGATAACTTATTGCTATGAATTATGATGTATATTGGCGCCAAAAAAAACCACAGTGAGTATGGAGAACGTGAGGGAATAATCGTGTTTTATAAAAGATTATGTGAGGGTAAATTAGGAATTGATATGGGAGTTAAAATCTTTTCCTTCCTCATCTCTTCAATTTGGGAGGATGGTTATACATTCATTTTTCTCAGCATTTTCCCTCCCCTCCCCTCCTCTTCTCCCCTTAAAAAATCTATGGAACACAACTTTTTTTACTTTTCCTTTCATTTCCTTCTCCCCCCCTCATTAAAATGAACTCGGGAACACAACGTGAAACTTCACTAAAAAATGTCATGATTAAATAGGTCAAGTTGTCATTTGTTAACCCAAATTATATATTTTAAATAAAAACCCATTTTTTATCATATTATTTTACTGTATATATTTTACTCATGTTTCCACCATATATACATCAACAAAAAGAATTACCTAACATAAAAACCACATTGCCCATATAATTACGGTAGAAGGGGGTGGTGATTACGTGAGAGCCACAAATCACAGTTAGCCACGATATTTATCACTTGATCACTTGAGACCAATTTTCATACTAGATGGTGATCTCGGGCAGGGGTGGACCTAGCCTAAATTAAGGGGGCAACCGTCCACTTTAAAATAATTTTCTAGTGTTATATGTATATAAATATCTCGATCGCCCCCTTAAAATTAGTGTTAAGTCCCCTGATTGTCCAACTAAAAAAGTTCTCCGGTCTGTCACTGATCACGTGATTTTGCTTTCCTTTTTAAAGTTTCATATTATAGCTAGAGGTGCACAAAATACCCGGTTCTGGACCTGACCCGGAATAGGTTTGTGCACCCCTAATTATAGCATTTGGATTTCTTTTCATACTAGTCTCGTGGCCCACATTGCAGTTAGGGACTTAGGGAAAGGCCCTATACAGCCCAAATTCGTAGTGCAAAAACAAAATGGAATTTGAATTTATGGCCCAAATTCTTTGACTAGAAAGAAAATTAAAAAAAATTGAATTTGCAATCTCCTTAATGTAAACCTACATTGTTTCAATCTAGTTTATTAAAATTTTATTTGTATATATATTTATATAACATTGTTTGTTGATTACCTATTTACCTTTATGTTAAATTATTTGTTTATGTTAATTTGTGTGATTATATTAATTCTGTTATTGTTATTTTTATAATTGAGGCTATGAAAAAGTTAAAAAAGAATGGTATCATCTACGTACTCATTTAATACCTATATTAGTTAATTTGTATAATCTTTTATAGAATAATGAATAACTGATAGAGTGGATTAGTAACGATAGCTTAGAGTTTTAGAGGGTCTCACGATTCGTTTAGCCATACAAAATAGATCATTTTGCTAAAAAATAACTTTGTTTTGTTTATTGTTATCACAGTTAACATCGAACTATGATTTCTTTGCATTACATATGTAAGGGCTTTCTTTTCTTTGTACTCACTTCAGGCATCCAAAATCTTAGAGATGGCCTTGACATATAACTCATAGAGATAAGGAAATGAACCAACCTTAAGATCACCAACAATGCCCCCCCCCCCCCCCCCCCAAAATCCGTCATCTCATCTCCCTTCACACATAAGACCGTTTTTAGTTTTTATACAAGAGCGTTCATCCTCCCTAAAAACGTGTAAAACTAGTTTATTGTAGAAGCTAAGTTTGGACAGAAGGGATGAACCACTCACGCACTTTAACTCTTCCATATCTTTGTAACCATGCAACTAGAAATGTACAAGTCTTCGGTGCAGCCACACATCTCATTCAATGAACATACAAATCAGTGATGCATAATGGTCAAATTGCTTGGTCTATCATGAAAAACAAACCCCACCCCACCCCCAAAGGTGTATCCAATCACCGACTACCTAACGATGGTAACTTGAAATTATTATTTTAAGCATACTCAATAAGGATCGATTAACAAATCCTGTTTATACATGGGAAATGATAATAATACACAACGCCGGTTCCAAGATTTGTTTCATAAAGATGATCGTAGTGCTTAACCAATGTGTTATGAGGTATCGCGATTTCACGTATAAATAACACTAAATATTATTTTTTGTGTGTAGGTCCGCCACTGAATTCGTAACCTTAGAAGCAAAGTTAAAACGTCATTTAAATTAAAAGGAAAAACTATAAAGTATATAAGGTGAGTTATTATCTTTTTCCTTCAAAAACCCATGCACGTGATTTGTTATCCAAGATCCAAGTGAGATATATGATCCATATATGGATCTGATTGACGACCCGATCAAGATCAAGCACCGTATCATGTCTATCATATAAAATAATAAAATATGTCACACATGACTTCAGATTATAAAAAAACACATATTCTATCATCTACTGTCTTAGTTATGTAAGAAACAGTCTATTTATTATTAATATTCGATGAACTGTTAAGCACTTTTAGTAAATTAAATTAATATTCTTTAAACTTGTGATTTATTGTGGATTTTTTATAATCCGGATATGACATAATGTTTCCCGGTTTCGTTTTCCACCAACCTCACATGCAATCATGCAATGTACAATTATTTTCCAATTGGTTACGGTATTTGATAGACTAAAATTTACACGAGAAACAAGATTGCAACACAAAACATGTTTTAAGCCACACTATGGTTCTTCTCAATGACACGAAACAAGGTCTTTGATAATCAAACGAAATCCACCACTAACTCGCTCAGGTGTTGGAAGAGATCATGGCTAACTAGTAACTTGTTAGGTTAAGATTAACAGGACGGATGCCCTTTTATTGGAATTGTACTCATGCCGTAATTTTAATTTCACAAACTTTATGTATAAGATTAATATTTATATGCTACTTGCTAGTAGCTTGTTGAAAAAGATTTTTAATCAAGTAGGCAAATTCATTATTCCTCAACCTAGAAGATTTTGGTAGGTTCATGCTTTATTATCAAATTTGGCTAGACTAGTATAACTAACAAGGCCTATTGTTTATATAAATACATTAACTTGTTTAATTTCAATATAATATAATAAATATTAAATATATGATAAAATGTTCAAATAAATTAATATATATGACTACAAATATAAAATAATTATATATGTAAAAAAATAATAATTATTAAGTAATTAATAAATAAGAAACAAGTTAAAACTCTTTTAAGTTAAATGGGTCAAGCCCAAACTTAGATGAGTTCAAGCTTCACTCAATTTATTTGTGCCCCTAGCTACTTCTCACATAGGTTTGCGGCATTTCTAATTATTGGGATAATATTTAGCTACTATGCTTGATGCCGGGGAGGGTAAGGTCCAATTCGCATGCGAGATCATAATTAGTATTGTCACGAAGAAGGCATGACTCCCGTAAGTGTTTAGCAATAAGAGAACTCGCAAGTATGAAAGTTACTAAAAGATCACACATGTTAATTGTCAAGATGGTTTTAAATGCAAAAGCTTAGCAGTAATTACTAATATAGTTTACTGTAGTCTGTACATACATTATTTAGACAAATAATATCTTCACGGTGTCACTCATGCTACGTGGAATATAGTCACAGTGTTGTTTGTCATGATACGACTTTAATTGTGTTGTGGTGTGGCATGTAATGCTAATTATCTCTTATGCTGGCACGTTGCACTTCGTATTGTTCGTCAACCATGTCGAATCAGCTATCATGGGATTCAAAAAATAGACGGTCATTCAAGATGCATGTTTGACTAGCATGGCTCGTTATAACATACAAATGACCATTTTTTTATTGATGACTATTCTACTGGTGTGAGATTAAATTTACAGATGTGTATACAGTATTATGACCCTTTTCTAAAATCTAATGTTGGCTTGTTTTTTTTCTATCAAAGACTTAATTTCAAATGGCACAAGTTTGATAAACAACAACTCAAGAAGGTAATTCTTAAAAGAAAGAAAAAAAACACAAATTTGGTTGAATATCCTAGTATAATCAGTACAAAAAACAATAACATTTCAATTTATTCTGGGAGAGCACAGTCATGCCCTTCCACTTTAAATAACTGTCAATAAAACCCCTTAAACTTTGAGATATCAAAATCAAGGACACTTGGGCTTGCCTTCTTGAGTCTTCCAGTTGTTGTAACAAGCACACGACTGTTTGTTCCCGTAAACACCGGCTGGCACACACAAGCATTTGGCACAACACTTTTGGCAGAAGAACATACACGGCTTCTTATGCGACGTTGCCGAACACCTATACGTACATCTCGGTTTGCAATCTGTAAATACAACATAATTAATGTGACAATGTCAATACTTAATTTACTACATTAATGTAACGTGTAACATGGTCAATTGGTCATTCACATTAAAAATAAACTTTCCACAAGAGATAATATAATATGCATATATACCTTGTGGACGAAGCTTGTTGTATCCCTGAGCTACATCGGCGAATGCGATCATGAGAACTAAGGAGAGAACTAAAACAAGAGGTGTGAATGAACGTGGTCCGGCCATAGTTGCTAGCAAAATTGAGATATGATGATAATGTGAGTGAGAGATAATTGATGATGAATTGTGAAGAGTGGAGTGTGTTATTTATAGTAAGGAGAGGATATGTTTTTGATGGTGGATGGTGAATTTAATTTAATGTGACATTATGTACAGTAGAAGGTAGCTAGTGGGTGTTTGTTTGTGTGTGATAGATATCGGTGATGATCATTGGTGTCATGAGCGGAGGTTAAGGCGTGATAAGGGGAAATCAACTGCCTAGATTTATGTATATTTTTGTTTCGTGGAAATGTTGAACTTTTTTTTTTCGGATTATTAAATTGGTTTTGTTTTTTCAGTTAAAGATGTGAATTTTGTTTTTAATAACTAGAGGATTTTCGTATGGGGTAAATTACACCAATAACTATTTTGACCAACATAATGTCAAAATTAATAAAAACTCAAGAAAATGAGGTGAGCAATTTTATTCATTCTTTAGAGATTATCTGGTCAACTTTACACATACGTACGTTGCATGTATATATACACAAGTATTTCTAAAGCTCATAAACACTTATAAGTCAGATAATAAATTGGTTTGATTCGTCACATTCTCTCTTAAGTATTCTATATTATACACTACCAACATTATTATATTGGATAATTTGGGACTCGGTTATTCCGAACCAACATTAATTGATAATACAGGATTAGTTATTTTGCTTTGTTAAAACTTTACTAAGAAATACCCAGTATGACAAAATTTAATTTAAGAAAAAAAAAGTGATTTTTAGTGTGAAAATAAATTATTTTTAGTTAAATTATATGTTAAAGGATGGGATGCGAATACTACATTGTCAATACGTCAAATATGTCATGCTGTGGTTACCTACATAGAAGTACACATAATTAGATCATAAATTACACAAAATTCATAATGAACTTTTCATGCTCTATTCATTTTTATATTATATGACTTACGATACCATATTTAACAAATTACATTGAATAGTAATAGATATTTAGCTCGTTTTCAAGCGTAACTATATTTGATATAAAAAGTATATATTTATTATTTTTATTAAAAATAAAATAGGTTATCTACTTATTCTAAGGCCACCCGTAGTGGACGACCTTTCTGGACGAAAAGTGGGTGATCCGGGCGAGAACACCCCCCCCCCCTTCTCCCCCCGGCGATATGTGGGGCGAAAGAAGGGGGCACCTATTTGTCGGGCGAAATGGATTGAATATTATTATTATATATGTTTGTGTGTGGTATATATATATATATATGTATATATATATTTAGCTTACAACACCATTACATCACAAAAACAAATTCCTAACTTTTGATGTCTGGACTCCACGTATCGCAATTCGTCCAATTTGTAGCCCATCCACTACACATCTACCTATTCTAATAAAGTAAAATAATGGTAGACAGGTGTCGGTTTGTGGTTAATGCTCACAATTTTTTCCCTCCAAAACTAATATATGTCATAGATCAATAATTATTCACTTTTCTTTTACACTACATTTATATTATTTCTATAATATGATTAAATTATTCACTTTTCTTTAAACTATATTTATATTATATCTATACACTTTTATAAAAATATATATTTACATATGATACTACTATACATTGTTAGAATTATTTAACAACATATTATGTGAAATTCAAAAATCAACAACAAACAGTGTTTGTTAAATATTGTAAATAATGTAATTTTAAATGTTATCATTAACATATTATACTATGTATATTGTTGAAGATTATAAATAAACAAAACAAAAAAAAACTCTAATATGCTTTCAAATTTAACGAAGTAATTTTTTTAATCATTAAATTATAATTATAAATATATGTTTAAAAGTTGATACAGTTTTTAAAATTAACCATTTATCTATTGGTTTTATTGTACATTGTCATATAAATTTAAAAATTATAAATATATGATTTTAATCTATCAATTTATTTTTCATATATTTATAAATTATAAATTGTCACACTCTCAAAATCCACTAACGGAGTTTTACCGTCAGAGGGTGTGAACTGGCAGGATCGGAATCATCAGTTATAATCAAACCATAAAATAAAGTTTCAAAACCATGAAAACGTTTACGAGTAATTAAATGCGGAAGCGTAAAAACCTTTAATCAAAAGTTGCGTCACGCAGGACGACTTAAAAACCAAAGATAATCGTTAAAAATAAGTTTGCAGGACAAAAGCGTTTTCAATCAATGCATGTTCCTAAACCGCGCGCCCGCCTCGGCTACCTGAGAATAACATACTAAAAGTGTCAACACAAGGTTGGTGAGTTCACAAGTTATATAAAATAAATCGTTTAGCGTTTGCGTTCAGCGTTTTACGTTAAGCGTTTTGCGTAACCACGTTACGGCGTTTTGCGTTAAGCGTTTTGCGTAACAACGTTACGGCGTTTTGCGTTACCAGATAGTGTTATGTCAAATTATATATCGATAGGTAGCTAGTCTATACAACAAGTATTACTAAGTGTTCGACACCAAAGCTGACTCGTTTAGTAAGTGCCTTGTCACCAGGTCCTCCAGACCATGGTACGTGTTAGCCAAAATTACACCCGCTCGACCTCCAGTCGAGTTTAGCGTTGGGTGGGGTTTGTCAAACCCAGTAGTACTACTCAACAGTGACTCGCTATTCTAAATATTAACCGGTTCGATGTGTAGGACTTCAAATATTTCGTTTTCCACTTAGCCTTTACAAGTGATATATAATTTATAACAAAATCTTAAATGCGTTGTGGAGTATGTTATCTCCCCCAAGTGAAAAGCGTTTGAAAACAGTTTAAAGAGGGGAAAGTGAAACTCACTGTTTGCGAAGAATTTCCCAAAATAAATCACCAAGATGCGCGTCACCGAAAAACTCTCTCTAACGTTCTAAAACAACAAAGAGATTTTTCTAAGTGTCGGAATATTATCGAGTCTCTAGACCCGGCACATAATACCTATGCACTAACATGTTTCGTGTTTCGTTTGTGAATCGTGTGTGACTTAAACAAGTGTTTTTGTGACACATTACATGTGTAAGCAATCATATACGTGCCATGTATTCATAACGTACATTACTAGTAATTATTCCCCGTAAGGGCATTTTGGTCAACAATTAAAAATTAACTAGCCATTATTCCCCATAAGGGCATTTTGGTCAAATTATGACAATCAATTAGCAGTTATTCCCCGCGAGGGCATTTTAGTCAAAACACGACAATTATCTTGCATTCATTCCCCTCAAGGGCAATTTGGTCAAAACACGATAATAAATTAGCAAGTATCATATTTCATGCATTTTCACAAAACTCAGCAGCTAGTTTCACCGAGACAGAAATCCTACTAGAAAGATTGTACTATTTCACCGATCATAGCATCTCAATTAATTTACCAAAAATCATCACAGAAGCACATATGTCTTAGGTTTCCAGAGCAAATTTTATTACATTTTTATTCCTCATAGTTTTTTCACAATCATCAAATCATTACAGAAAACTCATAACAGTCAGATTCATGCACAACAGAATGTTATTTGCAATTCCCGTTAAACGAAAAATCCAATAAATGCAAGACCACTTGGGTTAGGTTCCTAACTCAATGAGTCAACTTCCAGAAGTGGAACCAACCCAATTGGTCTCGTAGTTCATGAGATATAACATTTACAACATAACCTAACAGCAGGTCTAACAGCTCAGCTTTGCACAATGTTTTTGTAAAATCATAAAAGTTAACTTCTACTTGTCCAAAAATTACAAACTTATACTTTATAGAAACTAGACTCAACCTAGTTTACTGCAGTACCAATAATCTCAACCAATTTTCACGTTTACACTTCGTTACAGTCACTTAAACATCATATACACATTCTGTCCAGAAACTGTTTGCATCCAAACTCAATATATTAACAACCTATGAACTATCATGCATTCATATGACCCTCTAGACTCTATAAACACCATCCATGCACATCAATTTCATATTACATACTTGATTAGGGTTTGTGTTTGAACTCAAATCAAAGACACAACAATTTACATGCAACAAGATTCAATCTAGTTATCAAATCATCATCAATCAACAACAATCATGTTAACTTCATACATACATGAAATCGGCTCATCTAGGGTTTTCAATTAACCCATTAAACATCAAAATCAATCAACAAGAATGTAAAGGATGATCAATTATACCTTCCTAGCACCTAGTTCTTCAATCAAACACTTGATATGAGGGTTGAATGTGTATGTAGAGTGGACGGCAGCCAAGGAGAGGGGGGGGGGGGTGGGGTTTGCGATCGGAACTTGTGGGAAAGAAGAATAATAGTTAGGGTTAAGGTTAAGGATCTATTTATAAACACACAAGTTACACTCAAGTCCCTCCACTTCTAAGTATTACTTTTCTAGCCTAACTAACTTGTTTTCATCTTGAGTTAACGTTTTATACTATGTTATCACATAACACATAAGTCTAACACATAATTATCACATAATTATTGTTTTGACGTTTTTCGTTTATTCATCAATCGTTTGCGTCAACTCGTTTGCTTTTCGGTGCAAATCCCGAAAGACTACACATGTAGTAAGTGTTAAGCGTCATTTAAACCCTAGTTTAAATGTAATGAAGTGTGCGTTATAGATTTAGTGATCTTAAGTTTGAATTGACGGAGTTGAGTTAACGGAGTTAACCTGAAATTGACGATTGTCACATCATTCCCATGTTAAAGAATTTTCGTCCCGAAAATTTGAGTCAAGTCGTGATGAGTGTCTGAAAGAGTAAGAAAAAAAAAATTTCAGTTTGTCATATCATCCCCTAGTAGAAAGAAATTTCGTCCCGAAATTTAATTCATACCTCCGGTGATGTCTGACGGTTTGCCGAGTTTCGCGGTTTTCTGTGTTTGGTTAGCCCTTCAAAAAGGTGAGGATACTTTTTCATTATTTGATCCTCGCGTTCCCACGTGAACTCCGGTCCACGTCTCAAGTTCCAACGAACCTCAACGATTGGAATTTTGCTGTGTTTGAGCGTTTTGGTTTCCCAATCCAAAACCTCGACTGGTTCCTCAATGAAACGTAACTGTTCATCAACTTGCAGTTCCTCCAAAGGAACTACTTGGGTTTCATCGGACAGGCATTTCTTCAAATTTGATACGTGGAATACATCGTGTACGCCACTGAGTTCTGTTGGTAGGTCCAGTCGGTACGCCACCGGACCAATGCGCTCAGTTATCCGGTACGGACCAACATACCGTGGGTTGAGTTTGTTTCGCTTCCCAAAGCGAACCACACCTTTCCAAGGTGAGACTTTGAGTAACACTCGATCGTTCACTTGAAATTCGAGAGGTTTTCGGCGCTTGTCGGCGTAACTCTTTTGGCGATCTCGTGCTGCTGCCATGCGATTTCGGATTTGAACAATCTTTTCCGAAGTTTCGAGTACCAGTTCCGGACCAGTGATTTGGCTGTCACCCACCTCTGCCCAGCAGAGTGGTGATCGACACTTCCGTCCGTACAGCGCTTCAAATGGCGCTGCTTTAATACTTGCGTGGTAGCTGTTATTGTACGAAAACTCTACCAAGGGTAAGTGGGGTTCCCAACTTTTTCCGAAATCCAATACGCAGGCACGCAACATATCTTCCAGGGTCTGAATAGTTCGCTCGCTTTGCCCATCCGTCTGAGGATGGTATGCTGTGCTCATATCGAGACGGGTGCCTAGTGCGCTTTGCAGCGACTTCCAAAAGTGCGAAGTGAAACGAGAATCTCGATTAGAAATGATTGAGACAGGCACTCCGTGTCTAGACACTACTTCCTTCATGTAAACACGAGTCAGTCTTTCCATTTTGTCTGTTTCTTTAATTGCTAGGAAGTGTGCCAAATTAGTCAACCGGTCAACGATCACCCAGATGGTATCGCATCCCGTCGGTGTCTTAGGTAAACCCGTAATAAAATCCATTGAGATGTGTTCCCATTTCCACATTGGGAGTTCCAGTTGTTGCAGTAGACCAGATGGTTTCTGGTATCCTATCTTGACTCTGGCACAAGTCAAGCATTTGCTCACGTAGGTGGCAATGTCGGCTTTAATGTTCGGCCACCAGTAAAGTGCCTTTAAATCATGATACATTTTATCTGAGCCAGGGTGGATAGAATATCGGGACTTGTGTGCTTCGTCCATCACTAGAGTTCTCAACTCTCCGTATCGTGGAACCCAAATCCGGTTCTCAAAATATCGAACCCCGTCCGATCTGGTTTCAAGTTGTTTGTTCATGCCCCGCATGAGTTCCGATGGAAGATTGTCATCTTTCAAAGCTTCAAGTTGCGCATCACGAATCTGATCGGGTAAGCTGGCATGAATCGTGAGTTGCAATGCTCTCACCCGTCTGGGTTTATCTGTTTCTTTTCTGCTGAGGGCGTCGGCCACCACATTGGCCTTGCCAGGGTGGTACTTGATGGCACAATCATAATCTTTGAGCAGCTCGACCCAACGACGCTGTCGCATGTTCAGCTCCTTCTGATCGTAGGTATGTTGGAGACTCTTGTGGTCGGTGTAAATGGTAAACTTGGTACCGTACAAGTAATGCCTCCATATCTTAAGGGCAAACACCACAGCTCCAAGTTCCAAATCGCGGGTCGTGTAGTTCTTCTCGTGAACCCGTAGTTGTCGAGAGGCGTAGGCTATAACCTTCTCGAGTTGCATCAGCACACAACCGAGACCTTGTATAGATGCGTCACAGTGTACCTCAAAATTTTCCGTTCCCTCGGGGAGGGCTAAAATAGGGGAGCTACAAAGCTTGGTTTTCAACAGTTGAAAAGCGGATTCTTGCGCGTCACCCCAATTGTACTTAGTGCCCTTGTGAGTCAAAGCGGTGAGGGGTTGAGCAATCTTTGAAAATCCCTCGATGAAACGCCGGTAGTAGCCGGCCAGTCCTAGGAATTGTCGCACCTCAGTCGGAGTCTTAGGTGCTTCCCAGTTTTTGATGGCCTCTACTGTGACATCTGCCCCGATCCGACCCGACCCAGGTACCCGTTTCCCTTATCCGATCTCTTTCTTTTATGATTTAATATTTATTTATACTTATATTTTACTAATATATTTTCCTTCCCGCCTCTTTCTCTCTCTTTCTTTCCGCCTTCCTTTTCTCTTGTCGCCGTCCCGCCCTCCTGTTTAACCCCTCAGCCTTGTTTCCCTCTTTTTCTCCTAACTCTCCTTGTCCTTTGTTTCTTCCCGCCTAAGGTTGTCTGCGCAGCTCCACGCGCCAGACTCCTTACAAGGAAGCCTGCGTGATGACCAGCTGTTCCAGCGATACGCGAGACGAACTCTTCTCGCAGCGCGCTAAGAATTGTAATTCTTCTCGCAGCACGCTAAGAACGGTAGTTCTTCCCGCGACGCGCTAAGGATTTGTAGTTCTTCTCGCAGCGCGCTAAGAATCGTAGTTCATCCCACGACGCGCGAAGAATTATAGTTCTTCCCGCGGCGCGCTAGGAATTGTAGTTCCTCCCGCGGCGCGCTAAGAAATGTGATTCTTCCCGCGGCGCGCCTTAGCCTTCTCGCGCGCAGCTTTCTCGCGCTAGACTTATCTTTTCTTCTGTTTTATCCAGCCTGTTTGCTTTTGTGTTGTCTTATCTTCTGTGCTGTTGACCTGACCTATTTTATGTCTGAAAAGCCACTTTTGGCGCAGCATGCGCACCAACCCCATTGGTTGACAGAAAAAGTGACTGACATTATCTTTTGAGATCTGCTTTTCCATGCTTGACCAGTACCTTTATCTGACCCTCCCATGCCTGTTTACTGTTACCTGTCAGCTTTTCCTTTGTCCCCTGCAGCTGCCATATCTTTTGATATCTTTTGCTTTTGGAATCTTTTGCTTTTTGAGATCTTTTCCCCTTTTCTAGGGATTGTGTTCCCTAGGGTTTCCCTATAAATAATAATGTTAATTTCCTAACACTACACACACAAAGCACTTAAACTCTCCTGTTCTTCCTTGCTCTCTGCCGTTGATCCTCTGTCGCCTCCCTCTCTGCTTCCGTCTTCCTCCCTGTTCTGCCCTGCTTTTCCGGTAATATATATTATATATAATAATTAATTATGCTAACTTATAATCAAGACTTAAAACAAATCATTAAAACAATAATCTTATTTATAGGTTAACTTGTGCTTGTTTTAAGTTGGTTCTTGCTTTATCTTTCAACGCATCTTTATCAAGTGAGTAATCTCGTACCTAATCCCTTTTTATTTTTAATGTTTTGGGATGTTCATGTGTTCGTACAAACTTGAGTCTTAAACTTGTTTATGAAATTTAGTCGCGCAGTATCCCATGTGTTGAGGACGTTTACTTGGCTGTTTATTTGTATGTGTGTATCATTAACCGCTTTGTTCAGCCTATTCCGCAGTTTTCATGGATCCATTAGATGAACACGGGAGACCTATCGTTTACGGTTTTCTTTGTTTACACTTGCACAGATGTTTTCTTGTTTTTGTGCTCATTTGGGAGCACGGATTGAACTATGAACTATGAGCTATGATCTATTTAGGCTTGATCACAATCTGATTACACCCTTGTTAAACACCAGACATACACGTGTTGCGCGCAGATTTATTGTTATCTATTATCTATTAAACTTGATTTCTCACCAACACGCAAGTGTTTGACGTTTTATTTTAACACATGTTCAGGTTTGCTGTAGCTACATTTGGAGCTTGTGGACACGTAGGACGTTTTTACTTTTGGACTTAGATTAAAATGTATCAAGACAAGTTATTGTTGTTCGAATATTTTGCCTTATAACATAATGATTTATGTTGATTTATGTTATCTTCTGTCTACTTTGCGTGTGCGCGAATGAATGTATTTATTAAATATTGACACCCAATAGTGTCACGAGTAATGAAACAATATGTGGCGCCCCGATGTATAATCCGCCTTTGGTCGGGGTGTTACAGATTGGTATCAGAGCTCCGTGACTTTAGGATAGGTGGTTAGACGTAACGGCCTAGAATACCTAAGAGTCCATTCTCGCGCATGAGAGAAATCTCATGTTTGCGCGCTTATTGTTAATTTCTCGTTATTTATAAATATGCTTGCGCAGACGCAGTATTTGATTTTATGTTTTATTTCACGATATTTCGATTTTTGCTGAATTTCGATTTTTATTGATTTTTCTTACATATTCGTTTGTTGGATTTGAAAATCCGAAAAGTCATGGTGATACATGAATAGTTGATTTTCAATTTCCATTTACGATTATGTTCTGAGGTTGGAGACTTGAAAAGTCATGGTGATACATGAATTGTCAACCTCCAATACTCATTTTCTTGTATATTTTATATTGAGGATTGAAAAGTCATGGTGATACATGAATCGTCAATCTCCAATACTCGTTTGCTAGTATATTTTAAATTGGGAATTCGGAAAGTCATGGTGATACATGAATTGTCGATTCTTGATTCGAATTTGTTACCTTTATTAAGTCTGCATTTAGGGTCATTTATTTTACTTTTAACTTTTGACAGTAACTGACTCCGCGAAACCAAGCTTTTCGAGGTTATACTTTGCGCTAAAACCAAGATATTAACTAAAATTAAAACTTTTATAGAATGCCTCCGCTATCCCGCCGTCATCAGAGAAGAGAAGCCTCGCGCAGACGTTCGCTGCAACGTTCCCAGGAAATGGCCGCCGCAATAGCCCAAGCTTTGAGCCAAAACAATGCTAACACCTCTGGTTACAACATTAAGTCCTATAACGCGGGTAACCCTCCAAAGTTCACAGGTCTTGAAGGAGCCACCGTGATGCTCCAGTGGCTTGAGAAAATTGAAAACACTTTCCTCCACACCCAATGCCCCTCAGACAGACGAACCCTATATGCTTCCAGTGTCCTGGAATCTAGAGCGCTTACATGGTGGAATGGAGTAGCTCATGCGCGTGGCGCAGAAACTGCTTCTAGCATGACATGGGAGGAATTCAAAGAAATTCTGACGCGAGAATTCTGCCCTCCCAACGAAGTTAAACGCCTGGAGGAAGAATTTTGGAATCTTAAGCAATACAGTGGCGAAGCGCGCGAGTACGCGACGCGCTTCCATGAACTAAGCCTGCTTGTCCCTCACCTTGTTACCCCTTCCCGCCGAGCCATTGAGAAATTCCTTGGGGGTCTCCCCATGGAAATTCAAGATTCTGTGTGGGCCAGAAACCCAGTAACCCTCTCTGACGCCATTGAGTTGGCCGCTGTGCTCAGCGACAACCATGTCAGAGCAGGAACCCTGTTCCTGCGGGGAACAGAAAAGACCAAACCCACCAAGACTGTCCCAGAACCAACAGAAACCAAACCTGAACCCTCAAACCGTAACAACCTCAAGCGCAGGCGCAAAGCCTATGCGCTTACCAACCCGCCCATTGTCCAGCAACCCATCTACCAACCTCCAGTTTACACGCCTAACCCACTGACAGCCTACCCAACACCTCCTGTAGTCCATAACTATGCCTTAACCAATCCCGCACTCCCTGCCCCGCCACCTAAGAAACCTTATACAGGAAACCAACCCTTTTGCCCAACCTGTAGACTTCACCACCCAACCCAAACCCCGTGTCGACAATGTAGCCGATGTGGCCGCGTTGGTCACTCTACCGAGTTCTGTAGAGTCCCTTCCGCCAACCCAATCGCGCAAACACCACCAGCCTACCCGCAGAACCCACAACCAACCTACCAAAACCCACGACCCAGATCGTGCTACAACTGCGGTGATCCCAGTCATTTCCGGAACGCGTGCCTGAGACTACAAGTTCAGATTACGCAAGCAAATCCGGTGAACCAGATTTCGAACCAAGTGACGCGCGGACGAGCTTTTAACATAACCGCGCACCAAGCGCAAGCGAATAATGACGTAGTTAATGGTACATTTTTGCTTAACGGATTTTATGCTTCTGTACTTTTTGATACTGGCGCCGATCGAAGTTTTATTTCTCGCGCGTTTGAGCAGAAGCTTGCGCGACCGCGCGATAACTTAAAAGAAAATTTTTCAGTTGAATTGGCTAATGGCGAAACTGTTTTAATTAACTCCGTGATTAAAGATTGCACGCTTAACCTTAACGAAAACGATTTTCTGATCGACCTCATCCCCATGCCTCTTGGAAGCTTTGATGTTATCATTGGTATGGACTGGCTTTCGCATAATCGCGCCGAAGTTATTTGCGCCAAGAAGTTGATTCGCATTCCTCGAGAAAATGGTGATCTTCACATCTACGGCGAGAAACCCTCCAGTGGTCTTAAGCTTATGTCTTGCGCCGAAGCCCGAAGACTCATGCGGAAGAAGTGTATTGCATTTTTAGCCCATGTGGTTAAACCCGATGAAGGAAAGAAGAAGCTTCGCGATATCCCCGTTGTGCGTGACTTCCCTGAAGTTTTTCCCGATGATCTTCCTGGTATCCCTCCCGCTCGTGAAGTCGAGTTTCGTATTGATCTTGTCCCTGGTGCTTCCCCCGTAGCCAAATCTCCTTATCGTCTTGCACCCGCTGAAATGCAAGAATTGGCAAGTCAACTTCAAGAGTTGACCGCTAAAGGATTCATACGCCCTAGCTCTTCGCCCTGGGGTGCTCCGGTGTTGTTCGTTAAAAAGAAAGATGGTTCGTTTCGCATGTGTATTGATTACCGCGAGCTGAACAAGCTCACCATTAAGAACCGGTATCCCTTACCGCGTATTGACGACCTCTTTGATCAACTCCAAGGTGCCTCTTGTTTCTCCAAGATCGATCTCCGTTCTGGCTATCACCAGTTGCGTATCCGCGAAGAAGATATTCCCAAGACTGCTTTTCGTACTCGCTATGGCCATTTTGAATTCTTGGTCATGTCCTTCGGTTTAACCAACGCACCCGCCGTTTTCATGGATCTAATGAATCGGGTGTGTAGGCCTTTCTTGGATAAATTCGTGATTGTGTTTATCGATGACGTTCTGATTTATTCTAAGACCAAGGCCGAGCATGAGCAACATCTTCGATTGGTATTGCAAAAGCTTAGAGCCGAGCAGCTCTTTGCCAAGCTCTCCAAGTGTGAATTCTGGTCGGATGAAGTACAGTTTCTTGGCCATATTGTTAACAAGATGGGTATTCATGTCGACCCATCCAAGATTGAAGCAATCAAGAACTGGATTACGCCATCCACTCCTACCGAAATCCGTTCCTTCTTGGGCTTAGCTGGTTACTACCGGCGATTTATTTCGAACTTCTCGAAGATCGCTTTGCCTTTAACAGCTCTAACGCACAAAGGTAAACCGTATATTTGGGGCTCGAAGCAAGAAGAAGCCTTTCTGACGCTCAAGCGTTTGTTGTGTGAAGCTCCTGTCCTTGCGTTACCTGAGGGTAATGAAGATTTTGTCGTGTACTGCGATGCCTCCAACCAAGGTCTCGGTTGTGTTCTTATGCAATGAGACAAGGTTATCGCTTACGCATCAAGGCAACTTAAGGTTCATGAAAAGAATTATACGACTCACGATCTCGAACTTGGTGCAGTGGTATTTGCCTTGAAGATCTGGAGACACTACCTTTATGGTACTAAGTGTATCCTCTACACTGACCATAAAAGCCTTCAGCATATCTTTGATCAAAAGGAACTCAACATGAGACAACGCCGATGGAACGAACTCATCAGTGATTACGATTGTGAGATCCGGTATCATCCTGGTAAGGCTAATGTGGTAGCCGATGCGCTCAGCCGAAAACCCTGCCAGCTTAACTGTATCTTGCCGCGCACAGCAGCTTCACTTCGCGCCGATCCAAAGCAACCTTGAATCGCGCATTCGTGACGCGCAGCGCGCATCCATCAGTAATGGTAACCTTCGCGCCGAGTTAGCGTGTGGTGCGGAAGCGCATTTTGTGCCCAATCTGAGTGGAATTCTCTGCTATCTCAATCGCATCTGGATTCCCTTTGATGAGAATCTTCGCGCTGATATCCTGAGTGAAGCGCATAAATCTCGGTATTCTATTCATCCCGGCGCCGATAAAATGTACAAGGATTTGCGCATTACTTATTGGTGGCCCGGTATGAAAAAGGAT
The DNA here is from genome assembly GCF_021521415.1 of Bidens hawaiensis. Lineage (NCBI taxonomy): Eukaryota > Viridiplantae > Streptophyta > Magnoliopsida > Asterales > Asteraceae > Bidens > Bidens hawaiensis. Next base: position 205,781 of record NW_027493871.1, read on the forward strand.
ATTGCTGTGTTCGTAGCTAAATGCCTGACTTGTTCTAAGGTAAAAGCTGAACACCAACGCCCATCTGGTTTGCTCGAACAACCAGAAATTCCTACGTGGAAATGGGAATGTATAGCGATGGACTTTATTACCAAGTTACCTTTGACAGCAAGCAAACATGATAGCATTTGGGTAATAGTGGATCGTTTGACTAAGTCTGCTCACTATCTGCCCATTCGTGAAAACTACCGTGTTGAGCAACTCGCGCAGCTTTATGTCAAGGAGATTGTCTGCCGTCATGGTACTCCTTTGAGCATCATATCCGATCGCGATGGCCGTTTTATATCCCGCTTTTGGAAATCTCTCCAATCTGCGCTAGGAACTCACTTGGACATGAGTACGGCATATCATCCTCAGACCGACGGTCAGTCTGAACGAACTATTCAAACTCTTGAGGATATGCTCCGATCTTGTGTTCTTGATTTTGGAGGTAATTGGGATTCACACCTGCCTTTGATCGAGTTCTCTTATAATAACAGCTATCATTCCAGTATTGGTATGGCCCCATTTGAAGCACTTTACGGTCGTAAGTGCCGCTCCCCGATTTGTTGGAGCGAAGTGGGTGAAGCTCAAATCACAGGACCCGAACTTGTTCAAGAGACAACCGATAAAATCGCCAAGATCCGTGATCATCTGCTGACTGCCAGAAGCCGACAGAAGAGTTACGCAGATCGCAGGCGAAAGCCTCTCGAATTTCAAGTTGGTGATCTTGTTCTCCTCAAAGTGTCGCCCTGGAAAGATGTTGTCCGCTTTGGGAAGAAAGGTAAGCTTGCTCCTCGTTATGTTGGGCCATTCAAGATTCTCGCGCGTGTGGGAAAAGTTGCCTACAGACTTGACCTGCCGCCCGCGCTCAGCAATGTGCATCCAACGTTCCATGTATCCAATCTCAAGAAGTGTTTAGCTGACGAGAACCTTCACATTCCACTTGATGAAGTTCAAGTTGATGAATCTATGCATTTCGTTGAGAAGCCTGTTGAGATTATGGATCGCGAGGTTAAGCAAACCAAGCGCAGTCGCATCCCTATTGTTAAAATTCGCTGGGAGTCCAAGCGCGGAGCAGAGTTTACATGGGAAAGGGAAGATCAAATGAAGATCAAGTACCCGCACCTGTTCTCTGCGCAACCTACTTCGAGATAAATTTCGGGACGAAATTTCTTAAAGTAGGGGAGACTGTGACATCTGCCCCGATCCGACCCGACCCAGGTACCCGTTTCCCTTATCCGATCTCTTTCTTTTATGATTTAATATTTATTTATACTTATATTTTACTAATATATTTTCCTTCCCGCCTCTTTCTCTCTCTTTCTTTCCGCCTTCCTTTTCTCTTGTCGCCGTCCCGCCCTCCTGTTTAACCCCTCAGCCTTGTTTCCCTCTTTTTCTCCTAACTCTCCTTGTCCTTTGTTTCTTCCCGCCTAAGGTTGTCTGCGCAGCTCCACGCGCCAGACTCCTTACAAGGAAGCCTGCGTGATGACCAGCTGTTCCAGCGATACGCGAGACGAACTCTTCTCGCAGCGCGCTAAGAATTGTAATTCTTCTCGCAGCGCGCTAAGAACGGTAGTTCTTCCCGCGACGCGCTAAGGATTTGTAGTTCTTCTCGCAGCGCGCTAAGAATCGTAGTTCATCCCACGACGCGCGAAGAATTATAGTTCTTCCCGCGGCGCGCTAGGAATTGTAGTTCCTCCCGCGGCGCGCTAAGAAATGTGATTCTTCCCGCGGCGCGCCTTAGCCTTCTCGCGCGCAGCTTTCTCGCGCTAGACTTATCTTTTCTTCTGTTTTATCCAGCCTGTTTGCTTTTGTGTTGTCTTATCTTCTGTGCTGTTGACCTGACCTATTTTATGTCTGAAAAGCCACTTTTGGCGCAGCATGCGCACCAACCCCATTGGTTGACAGAAAAAGTGACTGACATTATCTTTTGAGATCTGCTTTTCCATGCTTGACCAGTACCTTTATCTGACCCTCCCATGCCTGTTTACTGTTACCTGTCAGCTTTTCCTTTGTCCCCTGCAGCTGCCATATCTTTTGATATCTTTTGCTTTTGGAATCTTTTGCTTTTTGAGATCTTTTCCCCTTTTCTAGGGATTGTGTTCCCTAGGGTTTCCCTATAAATAATAATGTTAATTTCCTAACACTACACACACAAAGCACTTAAACTCTCCTGTTCTTCCTTGCTCTCTGCCGTTGATCCTCTGTCGCCTCCCTCTCTGCTTCCGTCTTCCTCCCTGTTCTGCCCTGCTTTTCCGGTAATATATATTATATATAATAATTAATTATGCTAACTTATAATCAAGACTTAAAACAAATCATTAAAACAATAATCTTATTTATAGGTTAACTTGTGCTTGTTTTAAGTTGGTTCTTGCTTTATCTTTCAACGCATCTTTATCAAGTGAGTAATCTCGTACCTAATCCCTTTTTATTTTTAATGTTTTGGGATGTTCATGTGTTCGTACAAACTTGAGTCTTAAACTTGTTTATGAACTTTAGTCGCGCAGTATCCCATGTGTTGAGGACGTTTACTTGGCTGTTTATTTGTATGTGTGTATCATTAACCGCTTTGTTCGGCCTATTCCGCAGTTTTCATGGATCCATTAGATGAACACGGGAGACCTATCGTTTACGGTTTTCTTTGTTTACACTTGCACAGATGTTTTCTTGTTTTTGTGCTCATTTGGGAGCACGGATTGAACTATGAACTATGAGCTATGATCTATTTAGGCTTGATCACAATCTGATTACACCCTTGTTAAACACCAGACATACACGTGTTGCGCGCAGATTTATTGTTATCTATTATCTATTAAACTTGATTTCTCACCAACACGCAAGTGTTTGACGTTTTATTTTAACACATGTTCAGGTTTGCTGTAGCTACATTTGGAGCTTGTGGACACGTAGGACGTTTTTACTTTTGGACTTAGATTAAAATGTATCAAGACAAGTTATTGTTGTTCGAATATTTTGCCTTATAACATAATGATTTATGTTGATTTATGTTATCTTCTGTCTACTTTGCGTGTGCGCGAATGAATGTATTTATTAAATATTGACACCCAATAGTGTCACGAGTAATGAAACAATATGTGGCGCCCCGATGTATAATCCGCCTTTGGTCGGGGTGTTACATCTACCTTACCGGGATCGACATGGATACCATTCTCGTTGATCACATGTCCTAAAAAGTGAACCTCGCGAAGCCAAAATTCACATTTCGAGAGTTTAACATACAGTTGTTCCTTCTTCAATAGTTCCAGAATTACCCTTAAGTGCTCTTCGTGGTCAGTCTCGTTCTTGGAGTAGACGAGAATATCATCGATGAAAACAATCACAAACTTGTCGAGGTACGCCTTGCATACTCGATTCATGAGATCCATAAATACGGCTGGTGCGTTGGTTAGGCCAAAAGGCATAACCGAAAACTCGTAGTGACCATACCGTGTTCTGAAAGCCGTCTTTGAAATATCTTCCTCGCGCACTCTCAGCTGGTGGTAACCAGATCGCAGATCGATCTTCGAGTAGTAACTCGATCCTTGAAGCTGGTCAAACAAATCATCAATTCGGGGTAAAGGATAACGGTTCTTGACCATCACCTTGTTCAACTCCCGGTAGTCGATGCACATTCGGAAAGTCCCGTCTTTCTTTCGGACAAACAAGACAGGGGCTCCCCCGGCGATGAGTTAGGTCGGATAAAACCCTTATCCAACAAATCTTGCAACTGAGTGGACAACTCCTGAAGTTCCGCCGGTGCGAGCCGATACGGGACTCGTGCTATGGGTGCTGCACCGGGGTGTCAACTCGATTTGGAATTCGACTTGACGAATAGGAGGGAGTCTGGGCAAATCCTCCGGGAAAACTTCCGGGAAGTCTCGCACAACAGGTATATCTTCAATTCGTTTCTCCTCCGCAGGTTTCTCAACAATCTGCGCCAAAATTGCCGGATGACCCTTTCGTAGATACTTTTGCGCCTTCATAAGGGTAATGACGCTGGTGGTCATGCCGCTTCTCTCGCCTCGGACCGAAATGATCTCGCCGGAAGGGGTGGTAATATGGACTATCTTATCGTGGCATATAATCTCCGCTCGGTTCTCGGATAACCAGTCCATGCCGACAACGACATCGAAACTACTAAGCGTAAAAGGAATAAGGTCGATATCAAAGATATGACCTGACAGTTTTAACTTACATCCCGCAAGTACATGAGTCGTTACTATGGTCTTACCGTCAGCTAATTCAACAGGAAACTTAGCATCTAACGAAATTGGAGTTACGTCTAAGAGTTGACTAAAGGCTTTCGACACAAAACTCCTATCTGCTCCAGTGTCAAACAAAACAGAAGCAAAACAATCGTTTACAGGGAACTTACCAGTCACCACGTGTGAATCATTGCGGGCTTGACCCGACCCAATCACAAACGCTCTTCCCTTGCCATTGCTTCCACCATTACTGCCACTTCCATTACCCCCATTGTTGTCATTCTGTTTCAGCTTGGGGCAATCTTTCCTGAAATGACCTTCCTGCCCACATTCAAAACATCCTTTCGTCGTCATAGGTGGCTTAGGAGCACCCTTTGCCGCAAGGTCTCCTCTACATTCTTTCGCTTGGTGACCCATCTTTCCGCATCTCTGACACTTGGCACGGTCACACTGGCCAACATGATGATAGTTGCACCTGTTGCACTTTGGATATTTCCCAGCATATCCGCTCGAAACCTGCCCGCTACCGTTGTTGTTGTTGTGATTCTGAGTGTTAAAGCTCTGAGTGAATTCGGGCTTACAGTAGTGTTGTTGCGGTGGGAGGTTCGAGGATGAAGATCTGGTGTTATCAAACTTCCTCTTCCCGCTGTTCGGGTTGCTGTTGCTGTTATTGTCGTTACTCTGGTTGTCACGGGCTTTAACGGTCGAACCCCTAGGTGGTAACGCACCTTGGGTCACAGCCTGATCCGTCAGTTTGTGAGCTAAATGGATCGCTTGTTGGATCGTGGCTGGTCTGGAAGACGTTACCATGCCCTGAATCTGCGGTGCTAACCCATCAATGTACATTTCGATCCTCTTGCTCGGCGGATCCACCATCCGCGGACACATCACAGCCAACTCGTGCGAACGGGTAGTGTAGGCTTCGATTTCCGAACCCACCATCTTCAGTGACCAAAATTCAGACTCCAACTTTGAAATCTCTTCTCTCGGACAATACTTCTCTCGCATCATGTTTTTGAACTCCTCCCAGTTCATCGCATTAGCCAGTTCCAACCCAAGGATCTGGACGTTTGAATTCCACCAAGTGAGGGCGGAATCCTCAAGTGTCCCAGCAGCGAATTTGACCCTACTGGCAGGGGGACAATTGCACATCTCAAATACCGACTCAGCCTTCTCAGCCCAACGCAGGAAGCCTATAGCTCCCTCAGTGCCCTTAAACGTACTGGGCTTGCAGTCAAGGTAGTTCTTGAAGGTACACGTTCCACTCGGACCTCCAGCTTGATTCTGAACGTGCGCGGCTAAAGCGGCCGCAACATGGTCGTTCAGCAGAGTTTGGAGTTCAGCTGCAGTCAAGCTGATGTTACCACGTCCTCGTCCAGTGTTTCTTCCAGCCATTTCCTAGAATCACAATATAAAATGTTAAACATGAATTTTTCTTTCATATACAACACACCATACATGTAATAAAAAGATAGGTAAGAAAGAAATAAGAAACAACATCACATCACAACCACATATTAGTCTAAATAAAAATTCATGATTAAAACCATTGTATTCGCCACAAAGTATTTCCAATCAATCCTTAAAATCATAGAAAAATAATAGTTCGGATGGAGACAACCCCTCCATCTAAGTGTCATCATCACTAGATGTCGTCATCTGAGGACACCTCTGAGTGAGCCTCCTCCTCAGCCAATTCTTCCTCCGGTTCTTCTTCGGGTTCCTCCTCGGGATCCTCCTCAGGCTCCTCTTCGGGATCTTCTTCAGGTTCGGCCTCAGGCTCCGCCTCAGGCTCGGCCTTAGGCTCGGCTGCGTTCTGAGCAAGTTGCATTTGCAAGACATCGCAACGCTCCAACGCTATCTCAGTTCGGGTCCTTGCTTCTTGGAGTTGCTCTTTCAAGTCTATCATCTCAGCTTGCATCTTCATCATAACTTTCATCTTTTGATCACTAGTCTCTTGCATTTCCTTCATTTCCGTTGCCATGCGGGCAATCTCCTCCTTAGTCTCGGTTCCGTCTTTTAACATTCTGGAAACGTTCTCCCTCGTATAGCGCATGTAACCCACGTCACGCTCCAAGCATGAAACAACAGCTGCGAGAACTCTCTCTACAGGTTCGGTTATGGGTGGTAGGGTGTTGGGATAAGCAGGGTGGTTCGGGTGAGGCAACGGGGGAACTTGTTCGTGATAGACCATACGTCTGATCATGTTAGGGTACCAATCCCAGCTAACGTCGTTTTCGTAAATGCCTCCGGATAGGCGGTACCTCTTCGGTGCGGGAGCTTCGAGTTCCGGGACTACTCGGGGTGGTGAGGCGGTAGGTGACTGCGGTTCCTTCCCGTGAGCATGCGTCATCGAATCGGATGATGATGAGGGTGGCGTCGACATTCCTACAGGTAAGCCGTGTATGCGCGCGCGTATGAGTGAAAGAGGTAAAGAGATAAGATTACAAGACTACACAAACCTATGCAGTGCATATCATTATAACTAATGGGTCGTCGCGGTTATAGTCTAGTATGCATGCAGCTTCTAGTTCGCTATAACCAATGGCTCTGATACCAATCTGTCACACACTCAAAATCCACTAACGGAGTTTTACCGTCAGAGGGTGTGAACTGGCAGGATCGGAATCATCAGTTATAATCAAACCATAAAATAAAGTTTCAAAACCATGAAAACGTTTACGAGTAATTAAATGCGGAAGCGTAAAAACCTTTAATCAAAAGTTGCGTCACGCAGGACGACTTAAAAACCAAAGATAATCGTTAAAAATAAGTTTGCAGGACAAAAGCGTTTTCAATCAATGCATGTTCCTAAACCGCGCGCCCGCCTCGGCTACCTGAGAATAACATACTAAAAGTGTCAACACAAGGTTGGTGAGTTCACAAGTTATATAAAATAAATCGTTTAGCGTTTGCGTTCAGCGTTTTACGTTAAGCGTTTTGCGTAACCACGTTACGGCGTTTTGCGTTAAGCGTTTTGCGTAACAACGTTACGGCGTTTTGCGTTACCAGATAGCGTTATGTCAAATTATATATCGATAGGTAGCTAGTCTATACAACAAGTATTACTAAGTGTTCGACACCGAAGCTGACTCGTTTAGTAAGTGCCTTGTCACCAGGTTCTCCAGACCATGGTACGTGTTAGCCAAAATTAAACAAACTCGACCTCCAGTCGAGTTTAGCGTTGGGTGGGGTTTGTCAAACCCAGTAGTACTACTCAACAGTGACTCGCTATTCTAAATATTAACCGGTTCGATGTGTAGGACTTCAAATATTTCGTTTGCCACTTAGCCTTTACAAGTGATATATAATTTATAACAAAATCTTAAATGCGTTGTGGAGTATGTTATCTCCCCCAAGTGAAAAGCGTTTGAAAACAGTTTAAAGAGGGGAAAGTGAAACTCACTGTTTGCGAAGAATTTCCCAAAATAAATCACCAAGATGCGCGTCACCGAAAAACTCTCTCTAACGTTCTAAAACAACAAAGAGATTTTTCTAAGTGTCGGAATATTATCGAGTCTCTAGACCCGGCACATAATACCTATGCACTAACATGTTTCGTGTTTCGTTTGTGAATCGTGTGTGACTTAAACAAGTGTTTTTGTGACACATTACATGTGTAAGCAATCATATACGTGCCATGTATTCATAACGTACATTACTAGCAATTATTCCCCGTAAGGGCATTTTGGTCAACAATTAAAAATTAACTAGCCATTATTCCCCATAAGGGCATTTTGGTCAAATTATGACAATCAATTAGCAGTTATTCCCCGCGAGGGCATTTTAGTCAAAACACGACAATTATCTTGCAATCATTCCCCTCAAGGGCAATTTGGTCAAAACACGATAATAAATTAGCAAGTATCATATTTCATGCATTTTCACAAAACTCAGCAGCTAGTTTCACCGAGACAGAAATCCTACTAGAAAGATTGTACTATTTCACCGATCATAGCATCTCAATTAATTTACCAAAAATCATCACAAAAGCACATATGTCTTAGGTTTCCAGAACATATTTTATTACATTTTTATTCCTCATAGTTTTCTCACAATCATCAAATCATTACAGCAAACTCATAACAGTCAGATTCATGCACAACAGAATGTTATTTGCAATTCCCGTTAAACGAAAAATCCAATAAATGCAAGACCACTTGGGTTAGGTTCCTAACTCAATGAGTCAACTTCCAGAAGTAGAACCAACCCAATTGGTCTCGTAGTTCATGAGATATAACATTTACAACATAACCTAACAGCAGGTCTAACAGCTCAGCTTTGCACAACGTTTTTGTAAAATCATAAAAGTTAACTTCTACTTGTCCAAAAATTACAACCTTATACTTTATAGAAACTAGACTCAACCTAGTTTACTGCAGTACCAATAATCTCAACCAATTTTCACGTTTACACTTCGTTACAGTCAATTAAACATCATATACACATTCTGTCCAGAAACTGTTTGCATCCAAACTCAATATATTAACAACCTATGAACTATCATGCATTCATATGACCCTCTAGACTCCATAAACACCATCCATGCACATCAATTTCATATTACATACTTGATTAGGGTTTGTGTTTGAACTCAAATCAAAGACACAACAATTTACATGCAACAAGATTCAATCTAGTTATCAAATCATTATCAATCAACAACAATCATGTTAACTTCATACATACATGAAATCGGCTCATCTAGGGTTTTCAATTAACCCATTAAACATCAAAATCAATCAACAAGAATGTAAAGGATGATCAATTATACCTTCCTAGCACCTAGTTCTTCAATCAAACACTTGATTTGACGGTTGAATGTGTATGTAGAGTGGACGGCAGCCAAGGAGAGGGGGGGTGGGGTTTGCGATCGGAACTTGTGGGAAAGAAGAATAATAGTTAGGGTTAAGGTTAAGGTTAAGGATCTATTTATAAACACACAAAGTTACACTCAAGTCCCTCCACTTCTAAGTATTACTTTTCTAGCCTAACTAACTTGTTTTCATCTTGAGTTAACGTTTTATACTATGTTATCACATAACACATAAGTCTAACACATAATTATCACATAATTATTGTTTTGACGTTTTTCGTTTATTCATCAATCGTTTGCGTCAACTCGTTTGCGTTTCGGTGCAAATCCCGAAAGACTACACATGTAGTAAGTGTTAAGTGTCATTTAAACCCTAGTTTAAATGTAATGAAGTGTGCGTTATAGATTTAGTGATCTTAAGTTTGAATTGACGGAGTTGAGTTAACGGAGTTAACCTGAAATTGACGATTTTCACATTATTCCCATGTTAAAGAATTTTCGTCCCGAAAATTTGAGTCAAGTCGTGATGAGTGTCTGAAAGAGTAAGAAAAAAAAATTTCAGTTTGTCATATAAATATATGATTTGAATCAATCGATACGTAGAATACATCGTGTATCCCTTGCATTCCCTCGGGTAGTCGTAAACGATATGCGACTGTACCAATTCGTTCGAGTACCTCGAAAGGTCCAACGAATCGAGGAGTTAGCTTGTCTTTCTTGCCAAAGCGGACTACGCCCTTCCATGGCGAGACTTTCAAAAGAACTTTATCACCGATATTAAACTCTAACGGCTTACGACGGACATCGACGTAACTCTTTTGGCGATCACGTGCCGTCTTAAGTCGTTCGAGAATTTGAAGAACTTTGTCGGTGGTTTCTTGGACTATATCGGGTCCAGACAATTGATTATCTCCAGTTTCAGACCAGCACACAGGCGTTCTATATTTTCGACCATATAACGCCTCGAATGGTGCAGCTTGAATGCTCGCGTGATAACTATTGTTATACGAAAATTCCATTAGGGGTAAGTGGTCGTCCCAACTTCCTCCTAAGTCTATCACACAAGCTCGGAGCATATCTTCCAACGTTTGAATTGTCCTTTCGCTTTGCCCATCAGTTTGTGGATGATAGGCGGTGCTTAGGTTTAACTTTGTACCAAGTGCTTGTTGGAAGCTTTTCCAAAAGTGAGACGTAAAGCGACTGTCTCGATCAGAGATTATAGATAGCGGTACTCCATGCAAAGCAACGATGTTTTTTTCATAAATACGTGCTAATCTATCCATTCAGTATGACTCGTTGATTGGAATGAAGTGTGCGGATTTTGTTAAACGATCCACAATCACCCATATAGCGTTATGTTGTCGAGTCGTCTTCGGGAGTTTGGTTATGAAATCCATGGTTATTAACTCCCACTTCCATATGGGAAGTTCGGGTTGCTGAAGCAATCCCGAAGGCTTTTGGTGTTCAGCCTTGACTTTCAAACATGTTTGACATTTCGCAAAGTGCGAAGCGATGTCATTTTTCATCCCATTCCACCAGTAGTTCGATTTAAGGTTTTGATACATTTTGTCACTACCGGGTGCATCATGTACTTGGATTTATGGGCTTCGTTCATAATCTTTTCATGCAAGTCTCCAATGATTGGTACCCAAATCCGGTTTCCCATTCTAAGGATACCATCGTCACCTTTGACAAACGAGTCAATGGCGCCATTACGTTTTTCATCGGAGTTCTTGTTTTCATTGATCGCTTGACTTTGAGCGGATTTGGTTTGGTCGATAAGAGCCGTAAATCTTGATTTATCTGCGGTGGGAAAGAGTCGTTTTCTTCAAATTCATGAGGTTGAGGAGTTACGGAATAAGGCATATGAAAGAAGTTGGGGGTATAAGGAGCGGACAAAGGAACGTCATGATAAACATATTAAGGGGCCCAAAGAGTTTAAGTGTGGGGATAAGGTGCTTCTATATAATTCCCGATTGAAGTTGTTTCCGGGTTAATTGAAATCCCGATGGGCTGGTCCATTTGTTGTGAAGGAGGCATTTCCGTATGGAGCGGTTGAGATAGAGGCTGATGATGGACATTCTTGGAAAGTGAATGGGCATAGACTGAAGCATTATGTTGGAGATCTAATTGGTGATCGCGAGGAGGATGCGATCTACCTTGATCCGCCTGGAGAGTAGAGGAGGAGAGCACACTCGGGACTTCGCCCGAGTTGTATAGTTTGTACAATATTTTAGTTGCATTATTTTTATTTTTTATTCTGCTTTATTTTATTTTTCTTTGAGTCTTTTAGTTCTTAGAGTCTGTTTGATGTCTGCTTTGGGTTGTTTTGAGTTTTATTTTGCAGGATTGGATTTTCTCGTTCGTACTAATCTCTATTCGGATGAGGATTTTTCTGAGCCTATCATATTGTAGAGGACACCCAGAAGCTGCGGCCGCGAATGAAATGCTATACGGTCGCCTTGGAACGAGACTTGTGAAGATAACTGCATTATTACCAGGAGAGTCTGTTCCAATTTATTGTTTTATTTGCTTATATTTTTTATTCTGCTTTATTTTTCTGTCTTTTTCTATTCCTACATTGGGGACAATGTAGATTTTAAGTGTGGGGATGGGAACTGACGTTTTCTTTTAAGTTAAAAAAATGTTTAAAAAAAAGTTTAAAAAAATAAAAGTAAAAAAAACAGTTTCAAATTTTATTATAAAAAAAAGAAAAAAAATATAAAATATAAAAATAAAAAAAATGTCCCGAATATTTACTGAAAATTTTTGCAAATAATGGAAAATGATAGAAAAATTTGAGATTGATTTTTAAAACTACTATTATATATGAGATTAAATAAAAGATTACGTACTAAACTTGGGATGTGTCGGTAGGCCCAACTAGCTTTGATAGTCCTCTTTAGCAGATTTTATATATATCTAATAATTTGAAAAACGGTGAAACCGAATTTCGATGCTTAGAGAGGATTACCATAATCTAAAAACTTTGAGATGGTAAAACTTAGATGCACTCAAACCAGCACACCACCACATGTCCATCTTTTTACGAGCTTAGAAATAGTTATATACTTTAGGGTGATATAAAAAAAGAAGAAAAAAGAAAAAAAGAAAAAAGAAAAAAAAAGAGAAAAAAAAAGAGAAGTATGTTTTGAAAGTTATGTGTATTATCAAAAGTTGTTCAAGAAAAGCAAATGCTTGTGAAGAAAGTTATGTATTGTAAAATGCCAAAGAAACATTCTCAAAAATAGAAAAAGAGGCCAAAGATGCACATACTAGACGAGACTTAGAGTTTACGTGTTACCAAGGGGATAATGAATCTGAGGATACACTATTGGGGCTCGAAGGTTTTTAGTCAATAAATATTTTTTAGGAATTTATAGGACAAAGTCCAATAATATTTAGGAATAGCTCGTACGACCTCCACATGACCATCCATCCATCAAAATTCACCGGGTGCATCTACTTAGTACCATCAACGAGTCCTTGGCTTATGGTGATTTGTCAAACCAGTTTGCTTTGACTCTAGTTTTTCTATCTCTCTTTGTCTGAGATGGGGTAGGTGTAGCCGTGGTTTTTGAACTTAAAGTGCTTAATGCAATTGGGGGCTTGATAGGCTGGTGGCTGGGTTTATGTGGGCAACAATATCGGCAATCGCAGTTTTTGCGTTTATCTATGCTTAAAAGATAACCTATATGTTTTGAAAACTAGTATTGAATTCTGATTCCATTGCAATATATATTTTTCAGGGACGAAAAAGGTTTAAGTGTGGGGATATTTGATGTGGTATAAAATATACAAATATTATAAAGATATTTCCTACACTTTTAAGTTGCTTGGAGTAAATTTTGATTTAAATTACACAAGTTTTCGTTTAAATGTTTCACGTGACAATGAATTTGGTTATTCTTAATTTTATTTAAGATATATAATATACTATTATTTTTAATGATAGTTCAAAATTTTAAATTAATAATAATATGACTAGTAAACAGGTGTTTGGGTTCACAACAACTTCAGTTGGAAAAGTTTAACTTATGGCTCAGTTATTTTATTTGTGAAGGAAATATGTAGAAGTCCCGTGGAGTTGAGCTCGAGACAAACCGCCAATCACTTGTTATAATAAATTATTATATGGGCTAAGGTCACAAAAGTATAAAGAAAAAAAGAATCTAATTTGGCTCTCGTTCAATTCAAGACAAATGGGCCGTAGGTTCTGTTTTGTTGGAGCTTAAAAAAACCCTACGTGCCCATTAATATAATTATAAGAGAAGGGATTTAATACCCGAGGAGATTTTTCTGGGTGGAAAAGAAAGACAGAACACAATTTTGTTCGGTGTGCACCTCCTGTACACAAGCTTGCTAGACACAAAGTCAAACAATTATACATTAATTAATTCTTGGTGGAGGATATTTGGGAACAAGGTGCAGCTCACGTGAAATCGAAGAAGAATATTATTGTTATAAATTTCGCGAGGTGGGGTTTTTGGTGCAAACAAGGTCAACTTTATTTTAATATTTTGATGAACCATAATCTCTATTTTACTTTTGTTTCGTACCTTATTATGAGTAGCTAAATACTTTACACTACCTAGGTTTTGGTTGAGTACTATGTTATATTAATTGTTTGACGAACTACTATTGATTATTGGTTGATTTAGTATTATGGTAAAGTTTTTAATTGGTTTGTTCACAATATTGTTGAGTGATTAAATCTAGTTTATTACTTTAATATTTATTCCATTTGTGTTTAATAGTTTTTGGTGATTGTTAGACGCATGATTAGGTTGTCTACTTTGTGTTTTCAACTTGTTTGCGGTTTATGGTCGAAATAACCGTAGGAATAATTATTGAAAGTTTATTATATTTTATTGTTCTTTCACTAAAGAGACCGGGAGGTGATTTAGTTTTGTGTTATCTTTGTCTTTTGTGGGTTTGGGTAATAATTGCACGGGAGTGAATTATCCTAGGTCCCTTAAGATTATTGTGATACAAGTTGTGTTCAAGTTAATTAAAAATACCCTCTTTATATTAATATATATTGTATTCGAAGAGACTGGGAGGTGATTTGGGTTTTGGGGTACCATAATATTATTAGGCAAGGTGAGACCGGGAGGTGATCCAAACCTTTAACAATTGAGCTTCACATGTCATTAGAGTTCTAAGGTGTCGTTGGTCAGCCCGGGAGGCGATCTATCGTATTTTAGTGGTCTTTAATGTCATATTTTTAAGATATTGTTTTTCAACCAAGTCAAGTTCGTTAACTTTTAATTTAACTAGTGGGATTCCATTACCTAGGTAGTCGTTTCTCATATTTGTTTTAAAACTCAATTTTTATAAAGTTTTATTTTTAGTTAATTTTAATTAGTTACGTTTTATTAGTTTAATTAATATAAAGAATTCTAAAAATCAAAAGAAAGTATAGGTTAGTAATCATTTAAGTTTAATAATTAGAGTTTACCCATAGTGTCCAAGGTTCGATACCCGTTCTTACTTGCTAGCTACATTGCGTTCGGTACACTTGCCGATTGTGTGTGGTTTTTTTTAGGTAAATTCGGTAAAACTTGGTTTTTAATATTATATACGTTTTTCACACATCATTAAGAGTTTTCATCCAGTGTCGTTGGCGCATATTAAGCTCTTTTTGGTCAAATATGTGTTTCAAGCTTTTGTGATAGGTATATACGGTAAATCTTACTCCATAGAGATAGTGTCTCCATATCTTAAGTACAAAGATTATGGCTCCTAACTCTAGATCGTGAGTTGTATAATTCTTTTCGTGCACCTTAAGTTGACGAGAGGCGTAAGCGATTACTTTCTTTCGTTGCATTAGTACACATCCCAAACCAGAATGAGATGCATCACTAAAGACAACAAAGTCTTCGGTACCTTCTGGAAAGGCCAGTATAGGAGCTTGGGTAAGCTTTTGTTTGAGTATATCGAACGCCTCTTGTTGCTTTGTTCCCCATTCATACTTGATGTTATTACGAGTTAAAGAAGTTAGGGGAACAGCGATTCGGGAAAAGTTTTCGTTGAACCTACGGTAGTAGCCGGCCAATCCCAAGAAACTTCGAATCTCGGTTGGCGACTTTGGGATCTCCCACTTTGGGATAGCTTCAATCTTAGTGGGATCCACTTGAATACCGTTGACGTTGATGATATGACCAAGAAATTGCACTTCTTGCAACCAGAACTCGCATTTCGAGAACTTGGCGTACAACTTCTCGGTTCTAAGAATTTCAAGTAAGGTTTGAAGATGATTTTCATGATCGTCCTTAGACTTAGAATAAATGAGTATGTCGTCGATGAAGACGATAACAAATTTATCCAAGTAAGGCTTACAGATTCGGTTCATCATGTCCATGAATGCGGCTGGCGCATTAGTAAGTCCAAATGGAATAACGGTGAACTTATAATGGCCATACCTAGTTCGAAAAGCGGTTTACGGGATATCTTCGGATTGAACTTTAAGTTGGTGATAGCCGGAACGAATATCGATTTTTGAAAAGAAGCTAGCACCTTGAAGTTGATCGAATAGATCGTTTCGAGGAAGTGGATAACGATTCTTGATCGTGACTTTGTTGAGAGCTCGATAGTCGATGCACATTCGCATGGATCCATCCTTCTTCTTGACGAATAGTATCGGCGCTCCCCATTGTGATGAGCTTGGTCGTATAAAACCTTTCTCGAGAAGCTCGTCCAATTGTTTCTTTAGTTCCTTCATCTCGGTTGGTGCCAGACGATACGGAGCTTTAGCGATCGGAGCAGTACCAGGAATAAGATCGATTCTAAACTCTACTTCACGATCGGGAGGAATGCCGGGAAGTTCGTCAGGAAAGACATCGGCATAATTGGAAACAACAGGAACATCTTTGATTTATTTGGGCTTTGATTCTTCGGTAACGTAGGCCATGAATGCTAAGCATCCTTGATTTAAACATTTGTTAGCCCTTATCATGGAGATTAGGGTAACTCGGCTAGCGTCTTTATCCCCTTCAATTCGAATAGTTCGTTTACCCGGGGCTTGAAGTTCAACGGTCTTGCTATTGCAGAGGATATGAGCATGGTTTTCGGATAACCAATCCATACCCAATACAACGTCAAAACCAGCAAGAGTCATGGGTAACAATTGAATAGGCAAAACATAACCGGCTAATAAGATTTTCCGTTTTCTAGGGCTTCGGAGATTTTAATTGTTTCGCCACTAGCGGTCTCGACGCTTAGAGTTTTAATTAGTTTGATTAAAGGTTCGTTTAATAGACTACAAAACTTATAATCTATAAAACTTAAATTGGATCCTGAATCAAACAAAACTCTAGCATACGCGTTGTTAACTAGGAACGTACCGGTGATAGTTTCCGGTGTGTCGGCCGCTTTCTTTGTATCAAGCACAAAGACTCTTGCATTGCCCTTCTTGGGCTCATTCTTTTGACCGCAACCACCCGCACCACCAGTCGCGGGCTTGTTCTTGGGGCATTCAAAGCTGAGATGTCCCATCTCCTTACAGTTGTAGCAGGTCATCTTCTTCTTCCAACAATCGGCCGTTGCGTGGCCAGGTTTGTGACATGATTCACAAAGACGTGGAGTCAAATGGCATCTACCCCTATGATACTTCTTACAGATCTTGCATTGTGGAATGCCGGGGTTGAAGCCTGACCTTCGTTGGTCAACTCCCTTACCCTTGAAACGGGTATTCCCTTCCTTCTTGGAGTCTTGCGTCGTTACAACCTTCTTATCATCTTCTTTGTGGCGGATCATTCTGCCCATCAAATATCCAGTCAACTCCATCGCGGAGTCAGCGGTTTGTGGCAAGTGTGACCTCACCATGTCACGAGTCTCTCGTGGCAGTCCCCATATGTAACGTGTCACTTTGCTGGATTCCGGGGTGACCAGCTGGGGAACCAAACGACAATATTTGTGAAATTTTTTGTTATACTCACGAATTTTTGATCCAACAACCTTGTGAGCCAAGAACTTGGTTTGGATTTGGTCTGTCTCATGCATCGGACAGAACTTCGACATCAACAATTCTTTGAACTCATTCCAAGACAAACTATACATCACCTCTCTTCCTCTACTCATTATCAGCGTGTTCCACCACTCAAGCGCTTCGCCTTTGAACATCAGGGCGGAGTATTGTATTTTTTCCTCGTCTGAACAGTTGCTTGTAATAACGATTGTCTCCATCTCTTCTAGCCACCTCACGGTTGTGATGGCTCCCTTGTCACCATTGAACTCTTTTGGTCCATAGTACTTAAAGTCTTTAAACGAACATCCTCCTATCTTGAGTTTCTTAAATTCTTTACGAACTCCTCCATCAGCATTTGATTCATGTTCACTTTCTTCCTC
The DNA here is from genome assembly GCF_021521415.1 of Bidens hawaiensis. Lineage (NCBI taxonomy): Eukaryota > Viridiplantae > Streptophyta > Magnoliopsida > Asterales > Asteraceae > Bidens > Bidens hawaiensis. Next base: position 223,175 of record NW_027493871.1, read on the forward strand.
GTGTGAAGGTCGAATACGAGGTTTAGAGACAGATTTTCGGGAAAGATTTTCAGATTGAGTATGTTTTGTTTGTCTAGATTGGGATATATTTTCAGATTCTTCCCGAACAGCTTTCTTAATCATTTGTTGGATTTGTTTCATATATTTATCGGGGATTGGTTCCTTTTTCTCGGGACCTTTCCCTTTTGCTTCACGTTTCTCGGCTTCCTTTCTGGAAACCTCTCGGTTATCGCTTTGTCTAGACATTCTTTATCTTTTATTCTTTTATCTGAAATTTTAACATAATTCTTTTCTTAATATACAAGTTTATTTATTTCACATTCATATACATATCATAAATGATATGTATATTATTTTACAACACACTTGTATATCGTTTAAGTGATTTATAAGGTCCTACCCTTATTACATATGATACATACATTACACATAACATACAAACTATTTTTAACACATAACTTTTTTTTCTTGAAAACACCATCCACTTTTAGTCTTTCATAAATTTCTTCACCACTTTTGTCACCTTGTTGCATTTGTGAAGAAGCTTGTCTCCTATCTTCTTCTTTTTCTTCTCATCCACATCAATCTTCTTCCTCAACTCATCCGTTTCTTGTAGGGCTCGATCCAAATGTTCCTCCTGGGACCGAGGTATGTCGGTAGGATACCAGTACCTTGGAGGTGGGTCGCGGTAACCCATCATCACAATGTCGTAGTGGTTCTTGGGATCGGGGTATGGAGTTGCAGTCACATCAGAGGGATAATTGAAGAATGCATCGGCTGCTTCATTTTATTCACGGATCTCATTGGCCTGTTCTTCAATGGATGTAATTTCACCTTGGTATGGTGGAAAACTTGATGACGCCTTACCCTTGAGTTCATGGAGAAATTGCATATACGGATCAACTGAACCATAACTTGGAGCTGAGTGTTGTTCTTCCTCTGGTGTGGTTACTTCATTTGGATTGTCCGGGTATTCTTCCTCGGGGTCGGTTTCCTCTTCCGGTTCTTCTTCTGATTCCTCTTCTGGTTCTTCTTCTGGTTCTTCTTCTAGTTCTTCTTTATTCATTGCCGGCATGTGCATTTTCTCGTATGGCATCATCCCTCTCATCTTGGGCTTGTGAGAGGGTTTTTTCTTGTTGAAACGGGAATCAACAGTATCTATAGCTGAAATGCCGGTATGCCACCTTCGTTGATCGGAGTGGCATTGCATCCAGTCGGATGAAGAAGATTTTGGTTCCTCCTTGATCGGTAAATTGGAGAGGAAAGCATATGAAGGGTGAGGATTGGGTGGTAAGTGTGTTGATCCTCCAGATGGGTAATACGGTGGGATTTTGGTTGGTTGATATGTCGGGATCTCGGTAGGATGATATGTCGGGACCTCGGATGGTTGATACATCAGAAGGCTTGTTGGATGGTAGCTGGAATGTCTTGGTGCTTGGTATGTTTGATGTGGAGTGTTATCTAGATGGCAGATTGGACTTGGATTGGGGTTTTGGTTGTTTTGTTCTTCGTTGAAGAATGATTCAAAGTAATTTTTGCTCATGATGCCTTGTGGAAATTTGTAATATTTCCTTGCTCTTCTTGCTTCATTATCATAATATTCCATTAACTTCTCGTAAGACATCTTGATAGGTGGTTTAGATTGAGGAGAGGGAAAGAAAAAGTTACCAACCAATCTTATCCCTATTCAAATAAACAAATAATTATTTCCTATGCTTGGATCGAAGCTTGGGTATTGTTTTATGATACCCAATTCGCTAAGATCGATGGCTCTGATACCAACCTGTCACACCCCCATTCTAGGCCTAGGCGTGTGATCAATAGTTGGTACCACATTTGTAAATAAATCAGAGTTGCGGGTTAATGCAGAAGACTTATAAAAACATGTGGATTTATATTATAAATATTTACAACAAAAGAGACGAGACTAAAGTCTCGTTTAGTATTTACTTGTTTATATGTTTAACAAAAACATTATATTTTAATATCCAAACAAAAATTATCCGAGCCATCGGATTCTTGAGCTTCTTCGTCCTTTAAGCTCTATTCCTGATTACCTGCAAAATGTTATAAAAATACGTTAGCAACGAATGCTGGTGAATATGCTGACGCTAAAAATATTTTCTTTACTTAATTACCCCTCGAGACCACGTAAGCCTCGGCCCATCTTGGCTTAGGAATAATCAAGTTAAACAATCATTATAAACTCGAATCTCTACACTAGATCACCTCAGCAAAACACCGCAGCATTTCGACGTACTTAGGTACCATAAATATACACAAGTTCATTCTCACTCGAACATACTTTGGTTCGGCCCATCGTGGCTGGAGGTCGTGACCAGGCGTGGTGCGATGTGCCCACCGCATACCACATATGTAAGGATCCAGACAAACGTATACCACAGCCTAAGGGCTAGGCTTATACTCTTATTTACAATGTTTTTAGAGACACATAGCCTCATGTAAAGTTTTGCACATAACACATTTGTTTGTTTGAAAACAAGTTTATAAAAGTGGGGTGTATTCACCTTTTTAATAGGATCGGCTTCCAACACCATCCGTGGATCTTTCCTTGCTATCTCGCACCTATAGTACGAGTATAACCTTGTTAGTCGGATACACGATCCGGCTTAAGACCTTTAGTCTTATTTATCTCGATGAACCTTTAGTTCAATATCTCATTTTACTTTAAAACCTTTAGTTGAAAAGTAACATTAATAAACCTTTAGTTTATTCATAAAACTCGACGTTTCTTCAACTTTAAGAAACGTATTCCTTTCTTTATTATTTAAGTATACTCATTATACTTAAATAATATATTTTATAACAAATAATATTTATATACATATATACTCATATATATATATATATATATATATATGTGTGTTCTCTTTCTTTTATTTTCTTTGTTATTTATTTCTTTGTTTATCGAGAATAATTTCGACTTAGGGTATTAAGCCCTTTCAATAATTTATTAATATTTTGGTCGGGCATTATGCCTACCTTTGTCGGCTTAATATACTCTTTTTACTCGGGTAGCACTTCGTCGTCACTTGGTCACGCTTCACGAGACACCAACACTTCTCGACACGCACTTCAAGATAATCGACGGGACGTCGGAACAGCACCTCCTCTTGTTTGGAATATCGTCCGGGAGTGGCATGAATATCGAGATAATAGCACGGTTATCGAGGAATCGGGGTACGTAACACGAGGTGGATCGATGGCACGCTTTTCGAGGTTTAGAGAGAGAGAGTAGTGAGGGAGTAATGTGTGTGTTTTGGGATGTGAGTTGTGAGAACCCGTGGCTCTTTTATTTATAGCAAAAATTGGATCCCGTCGCGGTACGTGACGGGACTTGGCTTAGCCTGTCGCGTACCGCGACATAGGCTTGGCCAGTCACCACTAGACCTTCCACGTGGCGGACGAGTTGCCACGTGGTGACACGTGGCGGCAACCGTTGCCACCGTGTGCAACGTAGCACACGTGTCACAATTTGTCAGACACCCCATCGCGGTACGTGATGGGTGTCTCTCTTGACCTGTCGCTTAGCGCGATGGGTCAAGAAAACAGATTTTTCATTTAAGCCTCTGGAGTTTGGAAATTGGCAGAATTGGTCCCTTTACTTTGAAAAACTGACATTTTTGGCCCGATATTTACGTGATGTTACATTTTAAATATGATTGGGTTTCCAATTTATTTTTAAGGACATTTTTGGAAATAGTCAAATGCTTCTAACTTTTATCAAATTAGAAACATTTGTGTCAAGCATTGATTTTTCATTGAATAGTGGTCAGAATGTTGTATGTGAAACACGTAAAATTATGCTCAAATGAAACAAAACATTCACGAAATTGAACATGTTAACCTGCTATTTTTTGCCAATTGGCAAAGTCGAGAAGCCCCTCAAACTTATCAAAATCTTTTTTATGGTGGAGCTCAAAACTATTATTATATGAGAAGTATTCTCCGAAATTGGTTCTAAGTTTCTTTCAATTATAAATATATTATACCGAGAATAATTTTTCAATTGATGGAGTATTATTGGGTATGCTTTTTCACGTGCATTATTTGTTTTATTAAGTTTATTTTTTAAGAAAAAAATCATTTTGTGATATAAATAAAATCAATTTATGTATATGATACAAGCATAGATGTAATCAGGGCCGACCATAAGGTGAGACCGGGTAGTCGACGGCCAAGGGCCGACACCCCTCTAGGCCTGATTTTTTTAAAAATATTATATGTATTTTTATTAAAACAATATGTATATTTAGTGTTTAAACTTAATAATATGACCACTAGCTTGATCTAGTGGCAAAAGGGTATTACTCTCAACCCAAAGATTACGGGTTCTACTCTCATTTGAGACATGCTCTGAAGCACCGAAACGTGATGGAAGGAGGAGTCCCCGTACCGGGGACTGCATGGGGACGGAAACGCCTTGGGGACGGCCGGAAACGTTTCGGCGGCCGCTTCGTCCGGTCGGAGATGTTAGAGGCGGTGTTTCGGAGACGTTTATGCAATATTATGTTTTAATATTATTTTTAAAATTCCAAACTTAATTTATTATAATATAAAACAACTAATGGGCCTATATCAGCCTTTTAATGTGACGGCAATTGGCAAACCTTTATAAAATATTCGACCTTACGAAGTTACGACCTTCGACCTATTCTTCTTATTATTAGTAAATATCTATCTTCTTCATCAATTAATTATTGATACCTATGTTTGATATAGATGAACTGGAGTTTGAAAACGATTTGATTATTGATAAATGATAAGTAATATAAACCTATGTTTGATATAGTTTTTTTTGGAGTTTGACTTTATATCAATATAAATTTATTTTGGAGTTTGTTTAATATATTTGTATTTTTTTTATATTTTTTTTTACTGTACCCTTCCCGTACCCGTATCTTGGATTTTTGATTTTTGCCATTTCCCGTACCCGTAACTTCCCCGTTTCTTGGTCCCGTACCCGTTCCCGTGCTACTTAGGTTTAATCCACTTTTTATACAAAAGTTTTTTACACAGCTCAATTATAACAAAGTAAACTCATATAAAAATTAAATATTTCCAACAAAAAACTCTGTTTACCTCAGGCCCAAAAACTATTTCGCATTCGGCCCAAATTTTTTTGTTTTCTCGGAGCCGACCCTGGATGTAATACATTTTTTTATATACATTATGTATATTATTTGTGACTTATTTATTTAGATCATCCCGTGTGTTACACGAGCTCTAAAACTAGTAGCCTAATAAAGTAAAATTGTAGACATGTGTCACTCTGTGGTTAATCCTCACAATTTTGTTCCTTCCAAAACTAATATATGTGATAGATCAATAATTATTCACTTTCCTTTTACACTTTATTTATATTATATCTATAAGATAATTAAATTATTCAGTTTTATTTAAACTCTATTTAATATTATATCTATACACTTTTATAAAAAGAACTATTTACATATTATACTTCTATACGATATTAGAATATATATTTCATAGCATACTTGGTGAAATCCAAAAATCAACAACAAACTGTGTTTTGTTAAAGATTGAAAAGAATATAATTTTAAATGTTATCATTACAATACATTATTTATTGTTTTATTTGTAACTTTATTATTTAGATTAGGGCTATCATATCGTGTATACCCGTACACGATAAGACACGAACACGAAATGTGTATACCTGTACACGACATGAAAACTTATCGTGTACCTGTATCCTAAACACATACACGAACCTATTACTACCTGGTATACACGATAAGAGCTGTTTAGAAACTCTTATTTGACAACCTGATTAGTGAAACAAAAGCCGGAGAGGAAATGTTCGTGGGCTGAGAAACATAGAGTAAGAACGTTTTAGGAATTTGGGTTTCTGATAACTTATATATATATATATATAAAATTGTAAAAATCTAACCAGGTAGTTAACATGTACTTAACAGGTAGACACGAAAATTAACAGGTAATTTCGTGTCTACCTATTTATTACACGAAACCCGTTAAGGCCTTACATTTAACCTGTTAAAGTCGTATAGGTATGTGTCATGTATTCGTGTCTCGTGTATAAATTGACAGCCCTAATTTAGATCATCACGTGTCTTACACAGACTCTAAATCTAGTTATAATGAATATAACAAAATGTATGTTTAAATGGATTACCCGGTGAAAGCGGCGCATTCATTGGACCATTCATCCCCGCATCCTAATTATTGTGTCTCCCATGTTATGTTGTGAAATTTTTCTTCTTAAAATTTTGGCATCATTTGATGATAATTTCAATATCAAGCTTATTAGATCTCCATGATTGCTTTATCTATTTTTTTAACATTTAGCGAGAAATTACAGTTTTTATATTAATTTGGGTTTTCAATTTCTAGAAAGATAACAATAGTAGATGGAGATGGCGATATGATGGATCAACTTTTTATAAGTTCAAGCAATCTACCAAACTAGCATATTCCCAAGCCCCCACGTAAAGATATCTAATTCATGATGCAATTTGAATTGACAAATTTGGCATCTATGCTAAATTTTAAATGTTATATACATTCTTTTAACGAAGTTACAAACCAAACAAAATTATGCTAAATTATGTAAGCTTAATTCCATTCTGTTTTCCAATCAAACACAGTGCATATCTTAACTCTATAATATTACAATCCTTTTACAAATTTAAATGCATTAAAAATACATTAAGACTTTTATTCCTTAATTTTTTAAAAAAAAATTCTTAGAAATAAGTTTGTATCGGTCAACCTGTGATGGTAGAATGGCAGTTTGTTAGATATTTACATAAATAACAGAAGGAAAAAAAATCTATGAAAAAAGTGTTGGCGACAGGCTTAAGATCCATGTCCAACCACTTTTTATAAAAGTTAATATCTTCAAATACTATGATAACGTTCCACTAGCACATGTAAATATCAACGTATTGAGGACCATGTGATGTTACATCATTCGTACGTTTCAAATATTCCCATATTCTAGATCGCTCATTGATAGAAAATGATACGTGTACTATTAACTAAACAAAATGCTATTTTATGCTCAGTTATTAACAAACTATAGTAATTTTATTCGATGGTACATATAAAGAAAACTATAGACCCACAAATTTAGAAATACCTAGAACACGTTTTAAAATGCCTTGTTTTTAAACATTTGTTTAGATTGTCTTCATGAGTATCATGCGTAGGAGGAGGGATGATACTGGTCGAGCCGAGCTGATCGAGTCAATTCATGGTCAATTCGGGCTTGAGCTCGAAAATAAATGACCCGGACCGACTCAGCTTGAAATGCCCAAGCGAACTAAAAACTTGAGTTTGAACTCGGCTAGTATACAATTCCAGTTCGTGGTTCACTCAGCCGCCTCGTTTCCTATAAGAAGTTCAATGTTTCAAAGTAGAGTGGAAAAGGGTATGGAAGAAGCTCAAAAAGTAGATCTGCGAGAGTTGGAACAATCAAACCAGATCAGCGGATTCCACATAACCGACCACATCCAAAACTTACGTAAACATACACATCTTTGTCTTACACAAGATCTGGTCTAAGAGAGTGAGATTGAGACCTTTGTTACACGATATGGATATAGTTTAGTAAACCTTGCAAATTGGGCGGGTCAGACGGGTTTAGGTGACATGCCAAAACAGTCGGAGTCAGAACAACTTCTGTGCAACACAAGCTGTTTTAAGAAGGTATCAACTTTGTACAGGTCAAAATAGACCGATATGAATAAAAATCTAGAACTTTAGAGACTGTCATGGTTATATTATCTCGGTTTCTTCTGCTCAGTCTTCAGACCATCATTCACTAGGACTAGGAGTGTCATGTGTCGATTAAATATGGTTTATGTTGTGTGTATATGCTGTCAAATTTTGTACACATGTTCTGTATATATATGCCCAAATTCTGCAAAATAGATGTTATACTTCCTGTCCAAAAAATTTGATTGGTCTAAGTTTCAAGGTTTTATGTATCTGAACTCCTTACAGCAGATATATTTGCAATAATTTGCTTTGAATTTGTTTAAAACTAATGTGAATGCAATTCACAGAATGAATTATATGTGACCTTTTGTTGATCTTGATGGGAGAGAACAGGGCGGATCTGCCTTAAAAAATTCAACGACGATGGTGGTGGCAGTTTAGTGCGGTATCGGGCAAGACTAGCTTGGTACTTGACCCATGGGCGGTGCTTACGGGTTTAGACTATTTTTAAACTAAAAAGTTTTATAATAGTTCCATTTTGACCCTTTGATGAATTTGAGTAAACCTATATTGACCTTAACTAATTTGAGTTAACCCAAATGTACCCATATACAACTTCTTTATGCTCAAATCAACCATTTTTCTGTATCCAAATAAATCATTATTGCCACCTATGAGTATCTATTAACCAGTAACCACCACATCATTTTGAGGTAGCAGAGCAGATTGGTTTGGTGGCCAACCATCCACATATTTGTCATAGTACCAATCATTTTCCCTTTATAAATCGCGGTTTCAATGAAACCTAACGGGTATGAGTAAAAAACCAATTTAACTTTCTTTAACCAAAAACGCGCTGGTTTGGACACAAAAACTGATTTATGCAACTTTTTAAAAGAAAAAAAAAGACTCAAAACGAAGAAAATATTGGAAACCGGTCAGTTCCGGAACCAGTTTCTTTACACCTGACAGAATACTTAGCCCAAAGTGAAAGGCTCAGGAGTGACCCAATACACTCAAGTATATCAACTGGCCAGGGTAAGTAACATTCGGGTTTGATTATAGAAACCTGAAAACCCGACCCGGCCCAGCCCAGCCCAATCCAATTACCCCGAGATTTTACTAGTTTCGATTCTGTCCTTGATATTCGTTGTATTCAGTTTTGGTCCAATTCGGGCCAAACCCGAGGGAAACCGTCAAAGCCTGAAAATAGCTACTACATTCAAATCTTACAGGGGAACTATCTGGGTGGAAACCAAATCAGCATTTGTAGTTGAGAAAATCAGTAGATGGGACGGTGACTAAGGCTTCATAAGAACTTATTTCTTCATCATAGCGAATATTTGAAGGCATTCATCTAGTTCCACTCGAGGTGTTCATCTGATTCCATTCGAGATATTCATCGGCCCATCTGGCTTTTGAATACTTTGAAGTTTGATCACGCAAATCAAACTGTCACCAAAACTTTTTTATTCTAATCTAAGGTTAAAAAACTACAATTCCTTGGCAGTAGGTTTAAAAACATATTCTATCGAATAATTAAAATCTCCATTGCAGGGATAAAACTCTTTAGCAGCCAATTCCAAGTTATGGGTTTAAAAAAAAAAGAAACAAAAAATGAACGTATCAAGAAGAAACCCAACACATCCATTTTCACTTCGGTCCTAACCCGAAACATACCAATGCTAACTAACCAACTGATATCAGGCTCGAAACAGTAAAAACAGGTATGCTCATCAAGTCATCATTATGCAAACTATTCAATCACAAAGCAAGTTTAACTTATAAAAAAGAAATCAAGTAACCAACAAAACCCGCAAAACAATCCCTATCTTTCCTATAAACAAACCCTTATTTACCAGCCACCGAAGAGCGCTCCACGATCAACTTCAAACGTTTCGCCAACACATCAAACTCCGCAGCCCGTTGATCCCTCCACCGTCTCTCAAAACTCATCTCCCTCTCCAAACTCTTAACCCTCCCCACATCAATCACCATCATCATCTCCTTCAACGACCGGTCCACCACATCCGCAGCCGCCGCCGTCACAAAACGCACAATCCCACTCCTCAAATCATCCTTCTTCACCTTCACCTCCTTCTCCACCAGTTTAACCTCGTCAACACGTTTAAAACCACCACCAACCTTATTCATTTTGCCACCGGGTTTCGTAACCGCAGACGGTAAAGCCAATACAGCCGTCGAAGCAGACGGCAATGAAAACTTATCATCATCATCATTATTATTATTATCATCAACATCATCATTATTATTATTATTAATATTATTATTATTATTATTATTAATTGGTTTACAATTGGAATTAATACCCGCAAAAACTGGGTCCCAGAGCTGTTTGGAAAGATCAAACAAGGCTTGATCTTGAAGCGAAAGCTGAGAATAATCCAAACCCTTATCCAATCTAGACGAAATCACACGAAACTTTTTACGAAGCCTTCTGAGCTTCTCAGAGAACTGGGATTTGGAGTAGGGCTGGGACATTGACATGGCATCTGAGAATTGGTTGTAGAAGATGCCAAGATCTCTGGGGAAAGATAACCCCTGTGAAGAGCAGTCGAGGAGGCCTTGGAGTAAGCGGATCTCGTCGGGTTCGGTCCAGATGCGTTTGAAAGGAGGGGTAGATTCATGGGGTGTGAAGGTGGAATTGGAGTTATTAGGGGTTTTGCGTTTGATAGGGAGTTTACGGGAACAAGGAATGGAAGAGATGGGGCTGGCTTGTATTGGAGGAAGGTCTGAGTCCATGGCTGGCTCTGTTTGTGTGTTGTGTTTGGATTGTTTTGTTAGAGGGTTTGATACAGACCGGCTGATTTGGTCTAAGGAATGGGAATGGGAATGGGAATGGGGGAGTCTTGAACCAAACTCGTGATCCGATTAATCTTGAGATTTCTATTGTGAAATTTATGGCTTTTTGTGATACGGTATAATGGTATATTGATTCGGCTGCTTTTAATTAAAGTTTCTTTCGGGTTTAAACCATTAGTTACGGTTTCGATAATCGATAAACCAACATCTCAACTTAGGGTGGAAAATGTTAGGCCGCAACTAATTGCACGGTAGCTAGCAAGACACTATTAGGGCCGTCACTTTTACCTGAAACTCAAACCAAAAAAACTCATACCCGGACTAACCCGACCCAAAGAACCCGAACCCAAGTTGTAGTAATTCGGGTTGGTTTTCGGGTTTGATTTATAAGTTTTGGGTCAACTTGAAAAACCCGAATAAACTTTTAATTTTGAAATTAAATATTTTTTAGGTATAATAGGCTAAGTTTTAGCCAGTAAAGTTATCAAAATCTTGCTCTAAACAACTATTGTCATTCTAACTATTATGAATCTATTGTTTATTATTAATTTATGTTTTTCATTTATTACTAATAGCAACCAAAAACGAACAACCAAATCACGCCCGATTGAATATGATTATGGTTCGAGTTAGTTTTATTCTTCTTTTGATATGTTTTATCAAATTATATTGGTTTGTTATTTGATTATTTGCGTTATATGCATCCAACATGTGTACCTGCAACTAGTGTAAAAATATATATATATTGTCAACATAAAGGTTGTTGAACAATATATCTAATAATAAAAAGCACAATTCATATGGCTATGCGGATGCGGAATTTGCAACAATTAATTGATACAATAACAAATAAAAATCCATTTATTATGATACTAAACCAAGCTATTAAAACGACATGTGTAAGATCTTATTAATGAGGATGAGGCCACCAACAATAAAGCATTAAACATTTAATCATATAACATGAAACAACTAATTGAGCAAATACTTGTAAACGCATATATTAGGATTTGTGGTTGAGGATGATAAATAATGATAAAAATATTTGCGGTCACCTCAAAAGTAGGCGAGCTTAGAAGATAATAAATAAGAAAAGTGAAGTTAAGCGAGCTGGTGATCCAATTCAAAGAAAGTTAAAACCATAAACAAATGAGAATAATGATAATTAAAGAGAATAATTAATCAAATCAAATTTTATTAACAGAAAAACTAGAAAGTTTGTTTTTAAGTGAGTGTTCGGTTCGTGTCCGACTTGAACATTGATTTGAGGTCAAATTCTAATCCAACGCGACTAAAACACAAATACAAACATAAAACATTGAAGGAACATAAGCTAATTCGGGTTAATTCGTGGTCTAATTAAAAACCCCAAATTAGTTCATAACATAAACCTTAACTTGGATTTGATTCAACTAAACTTGAAATCCACCAAATCTATTGAAATTAGATGAGGGCTTTAGTTCAAGAGTTGATAACCAACAATACAAATACAAACTTACCCCGAAGATTGATGGAAGAGCTAGAAGAAATAAGATTGCAAAACCCGTTTGACTATGAAAGTCAAATCGTAAAGAACACCTTGATTAAGCTCTATTTCGTGAGAGAAAGTGACATTTGTGAGTTGAGGAAATAATAATAGGAGTCAATGGTTTATATAAGAATCGGATTAAAGGTTAGTGTTTATCGACAAAGTTAGATAATTTGTTTAAAACTCAAACTAGTGATAATATAATTCAATTTGGAGATAAAACATCATCAATTGATGATAAAGATGACTCCTTTTCGATATAATATGAGCTAGAAAGGTTCTAGAATCCATTGTCTGAATTATAACGAGATTAGGATGAAAAATCAGATTTAAACGAGTCAAATCGAATCAAAATTGAAGTTCAAACGCGAACCAAATGCAACTGGCAGCTAGTTGCACTACGCAATGAATGGGAAGGATCCTCGTCGCGACATGTGACCTGCTGAATTACCCATAACTCTACTTACTAAAATTGCGATTTTAGCCCAAATTAAGCGTTTTAAGAGTTGTTTAACATGTTTAGATGACATAACAAAATCGAATTAAACAAAATAAAATACTTATTTTCATTGATAACGAAATATCTGAAATACAAAACCGAAACTGGGTAAACCAATACAATTTAAAACCAGAAAATGACGAATGTTACAGTGTGGGATGATGACTTTGAAGGTTTGAACCGATATATTAATTTTCTCAAAAGTGTTAGCTTTATTAAAACACACAAAACTTATTTCACCTAAACCGGAAAATGACGAATGTTATAGTGTGGGATGACGAATGTTACTAGGGATGATAAAAAGATCTAAAATCGATGGGAATAGTTGAAACATGAAACACTTTAAACAAGTATTATCATTATCGTACTCAGTATATCCCACCAATAGCAAAACTATGGTAGGGTATGAGAAGGGTAAGATGTTGACAGCCTTACATCTACCCTTTAGGAATAGAAATGTTGCTTCTGGTGAGACCCCCGGCTCGATAAACAAGTATTATCAATGTATGGAATTAGCTTTAAAGTAATTCGTGTGAATGAGCTTTGGTGATACACTACTCAATTGTCTGAAGCCCATTTACTTGAATTATATGTCCGGAATTTCTTATTTTAAATTTAATTTTCTCTTTAGCTTTCCGTAGTAATGTTTTTTTTCTAGTAATTGTTTTGTGTAAAGAAATAATTTTCTTTTTTGATATATATTCAATGATATAATATATAATTTGTATTCTATACATATGAACTTATCGTTTGAATTTGTATCAATATGAAATTTATGTTTATAAAACATTTCAAAAATTTTATGTTTAGCGTATTGTATGCAATATTTCATATTCCAATATGTGTTAGTCTCGTATGTGAAGTTATAAGAAAATTAGAACGATAAGAAAGGTTAATGCATTTGAGAAATCCAATGTATACTTTTTAACACAGAGTTAAGTGTCATTTTAGTACATGTGGTTTGATCAACTACGCAAATTTAGTACTTTTTTTTGAATTTTTCGCAACTGGCTACTCCATGTTTCAAAAACTGGCCATTTTAGTACTTTTTCGTAACCCCGTTTAATTTTTCCGTTAAGTCAAGGGCATAATGGTAATTTTAGTTATTTTATCTATTTTCTTTTTCTTTTAAGCCCCAAAAATAGTGGCGGAAAACTGAAGAGAAAAAACCGGAGAGTTCCGGCGAGTGGAGCTATTCAACGGAGGATGCGCCGTGTTGTTGCTCGCCGTGTACACTGATGTCGGCATGTGATGATGGTATGGTGTCGGATATCCATACCTGTGATGACTGGAGGGCTTTGGTTAATAGATTTGGTTGTACTTTGCGCCGGTGCCGGAGCACTTGATGACGATGTTTCTCCGGTGTTGTTCAAATTACTATTTTGCCCTTCCTTTTTATTTTTCTTTCCTTCACCATCGTCGCCGCCGTCATTCTTGTCCTGTTGTTCCTTCTTTTCAGCCGCTGCAGGAGATGGGTCACCGGCTGAACCGGTCTCCGTTTTTTCTCTTCAGTTTTCCCACCACTACTACCTTCCTTGACTTTACCACCGCCTCCGCCGTTTATTTTCCGGCCAACACCATCGTCACATGACTTCATCACCACCTTCACTAACTTTCCCGCAACCACCACCGCATTCCTTGACTTCGTCAGCGCCACCTTCCTTAACTTTATCACCACCATCGCCACGGCTGCTGCCACCACCACCTTTCGTAACTTTCCGACCACCACTACCCCTTCGGAACTCCACCAGCCGGAACTCTCCGGTTTTATCTCTTCAGTTTTCCCGCCACTATTATTGGGGCTTAAAAGAAAAAGAAAATAGATAAAATAACTAAAGTTACCATTATACCTTGACTTAACGGAAAAATTAAACATGGTTACGAAAAAGTACTAAAATGGCCAGTTTTTAGAACATGGAGTAGCCAGTTGCGAAAAATTCAAAAAAAAAATACTAAAGTTGCGTAGTTGATCAAACCACATGTATTAAAATGACACTTAACTCTTTTAACATATTAACTCGAAATTTGATGTTAATTATCCGACAAAACCCAACACGTATTAGATCGGGTAAGATACATGATTTAATAACTGAGTATAAGACTAAGACTACCAATACCGGTCTCAACTTTGCATGACCAATTTCGATTTTCAAACTAGATTGAACCGTTAAATCAACAAACCTTCAAAACCAAACTAGTTGATTTGTTCAACATCTATTGTTTGCTCGATTTCAATGGAAACCCGCAAATTGATGCAAAGTGAAATTTGGAATTAGCCATACTAAAATAGTAAAATTATCACACTCACAATCCACTATAAACCTGAACCTGAACTTTAAACTGCAATTTCACAATCAAGCATTCGACTGATGAAGACTATTTTACGCCGGATTATCAACCCCAACGCCAAACTCACAAACCTAACCATTACTTGGTTTCCGAATTGCGTCCATACGGTGGCAGAACCACCACACACGACGGCGACAGAGGACAATGAAGAAGACAAAACAGCAGCAACAATCACCACCATCTGCAAATCATTCCCAAACAACCTTAACTGGCAAACCTTAAACCAAAACCTCAAACTCCTCAACCTCAACAACCCATCAGTCATCAACAAAGTATTAATCCAACTCAAAGACCCACCAAATGCCAAAAAAGCCTTATCATTCTTCCACTGGTCTTCACATTTCACCAACACCACACACCAAACACACACTTACACCCTCTTGATACATCTTTTAGTTAAAGCCAAACTAATCAAAGACGCCACCGTGTTAGTCGAATCACTTCTCACCCGCGGTAGTTCTAACTTAAATGCGCGGCTAATGATTCATTCGTTTATGGATTGTTATGAGGTTACTGATTCAGACCCATTTGTGTTTGATTTGGTAATACGAATATGTTCTAAGTTAAGGATGATTGATGAAGCTATAGACATGTGTGTTTGTATCAGCGAACACGGGTTTAAGTTGAATGTGATTAGTTATAATATTTTGTTACATGTGATTCAGAAATCGGATAAGACGAATATGGTTTGGAGGGTTTATGAGCATATGATGGTACATAGGTCGTACCCGGATGAGAAGAGTGTTGAGATTATGGTTAATGGTTTGTGTAAAGAAGGGAAGTTGAAGAAGTTTGTGGATATGATAGGTAGGATTGATCGAAAGAGATGCGCGCCGAAAGTGATTGTGAATACTTGTTTGGTTTTTGGGATGATAGAGGATGGGAGGGTCGAAGACGGGTTGGTTTTGTTGAAGCGGATGCTGATGAAGAATATGATTCTTGATACCGTTTCGTGTTCGTTGATTGTGTTTGGTAAGATAAAGGTTGGGGAGTTGGAAGATGCGTGGAAGGTGTATGATGAAATGCTTAAGAGGGGTTTCTTCAAGGCCAACTCTTTTGTGCATACGTCGTTTATAGGTGCGTATTGTGAGGCTGGAAGGATTGAAGACGCGGATGAATTGTTTGATTGTATGGAACGCGATGGTTTGCAGGAGTATGATGAGACCTACACGCATATGATTGTTGGTTGTGCTAAAGGTGGAAAGTTGGACGAAAGTTTGACTTTTTGTGAGAAAATGGTGCAGAATGGGTTCATTCCATGTTCTTTGGCTTTTAATGAAGTGGTTGAGAGGCTAAATGGACATGCGAGTGTTTGTCGAGCCGACGAGATGCTGACTATTTTGTTGGATAAAGGGTTTATTCCAGATGCAAATACATATTCTTATATTATTGCCGGTTATGGTAGACTAGGTGATGTTGAGGGAGTTTTGAAGCTTTACTATGAGATGGAATATAGGAAACTCTCTCCTGGTGCATTGGTGTTTAACTGGTTGATTGTTAGTCTTTATCGAGCAGGAAGATTGGAGGAATCGGAGAAGTTTTTGAGGGTAATGAAAGCTCGATCTTTAGCCCCGTTGGATTACACATATGATGCATTGATTTCTAGCCATCTCATGGACAAGGACACCAAGGCAATCGAATGTCGGTCTTGTAGTTGATTTTGGACTTGTACCCGAATGTGATACATTTACATGCTGAAACAGTTTTTTGCTCCTACGCATTTCTTGTAATTAGGCTTGTAAACTAGCTGAAACGGATACAAATGGGGTGTGCTTATGTTCGTATCGTTTAACTTTAACCAAACAAATGAACGGACGTCAACACATAAAATGATCGGATTTTCATTGTTTGTCCTTTTGTTAAGAAACTGACATCTTCGTACCCCTTCTTTGTTTTTTCATTAATATTGTAAACGAACAGTTCATAATCATAAACAAATATAAATAAAAAAGAAATAATTATTAAACGAATGTTAATAAATGAATATAAACGAACATTCACGAATGTAAATAAACAAACCTGACATATGTTCATGTTCGTTATTTTAACTAAATGAAAAAAATTGTTTCTTGTTTGCTCCTTTATTAAATGAGCGAACATGATCAAACTCCATGCAGAACAATACACTTAATGCTTGGTTCATTTACAGGCTTGTAATAAGTTTTGTTCATGATACCATGCAGAAACTCTCATAACAATAACAACTACAATAGTTTCAAGTTTCAACTAAATGTATATATGCTGGCCAATAAGTGGGCATTAGACCATCTAAAGAAACTTTTAGACAAATTAAGGAACTCCACATAAGCAACAAAAAACCATAACAAATTCAAGCAACATTATCATACATATACTGATATGTGACACCGTAAGATCAGCCGATTTTAACCCTCTACCTTTGGCCGCCATCCCTCAATTATATCTTCTGTCAATGGCGTTGTTTTGACGAACGAGTCCAGTGAGAACACAGTCTGAAATAACAATATTAATCATTATTAATGAGTTAGGGTGCTTCGAATATACAAGGTGTCATTATGCAAAAGTATTTTATGCAATTCAATAAAGATTAGTATACCTTCATGTAAGTTTTCAGATGAGGAAGCGAATCCGGGACTGACCACTTCTTATAATGACCCAAAGCAATCTCCAAATGGTAGAGCTTTGGACCAAGCGACAAGTCAGCGGCAGATACATCCTTACCATTTATAAACGGGCCCTTCAACAAACAATGTAACTAAAATCAGCAAACAAATTCAACAAACCGTTTGATATTATGTAACTCACATTGTCTTTGATGTAATCATTAAAAGCAGAGAGCTCATTCAGTAAAGCTTGCTCGGTTCCATCATTAGGATCCTTGCTCTTTAAGAAGCCGATAAACGTTGAAAAGATCTTCGACCCACTACATATACAAATCAGATTATCAATATTATCATTCTTCTACATCAATATGCAAAAATGAATGTAAAAGTTGAACAAAGCGGGCATGAAGAGGATGAGTGTACACAGAAGCTTTCTCGGGTGGAGTCACGAGTGACGGGTCGGGGTACTTTTGCTCTACCGTTTGTGTAATAACATCAGAATCTGCTATCCATTTGTCATCAAGCTTTGCCACCGGAACTTTACCTTCTGGGCTAATACTAAAAAACCAGTCTGGCTTGTTACTAAGATCAACCAACTTTAGGTCATAAGGAAGATGCTTTTCCTCTAGAGTCAACAAAACTCTTTGCGTAAAAGGACCTAAAAACACAGAAAATATAACTATATGTATTCAAATGCACATTAACGATCTGGAAATCGTCATCTCAGAGTCTCACAGCACATTATAAAAAATCGCCACATGAGTAACTATTGAATCAAATACATTACTGATATGGGTGTGTAAACCAGCCGAGCCCACCCGAGCTTCACTAGGCTCAAGCTTGGCTTGTTTTGACTAACAAGAGCTCCATCGTGGCTCCTTTTAAGCTCTTTTTTAAAGCACAAGCTCGGCTCGCGAGCCGTTTTCTCAAGCATTCGGCTCATCTTGTTTATAAAATGTCATAATTAATTTATATACATTATAACTAATTACTATTACTATTACTAATATATATAAAAATGAACTTTGGTGCCGCAAGTGCCCTATTGGGCCACTTTGCGGCACCTATTGGTAGGATTTTTTTTGTTTTTTTAGTTTCGGCCCGCAATGAATGTAACGAAAACCTACCGAATATGAACTTTGTTTTTGTTCTTTTTTTCCTGTAGAATCACAGAGTTTTGTAGTTATAGTACGTAACAAAATTGACCGAATGCTATTTTTGTTTTTTAGTTCCGTTACCGTAACGAACATGATGAAAACCGACTAATCGCGTAGACTCAAACGACCGGGATCGATAACGTTGGGATTTACCAACAATCGAGTTTTTCCGAACGACGCCACGCCATTGGTTCACCCCAATTTTTATAATATTTTTGTTTTTATTTCTTGTCTTAGTTTCGATACTATAACGCACGCCACCGAAACCGACCGAATCCCGTCGACTCACCGTATCAATGTTTGGGTTTTATCACCGCCCGGGTTTTACCGACCTGTCCGGCACAACGCGCCGGGAGAAATACTAGTTTCATATATTTTGAGAAAACTCTTAACAAGCTTAAGCTCGGCTCAGGAGATGTTTTTTCAAGCTTGGGCTCGCCTAGTTTATTATTTATTAATTAATTTATATACATTATAAATTACTTTCATATATTTTGAGAAAACTCTTAACAAGCCTAAGCTCGGCTTGAGCTCTTTGAAACTCTTAATAACTACACGATAAATATACAATAGGCTCGTTAAAACTCAATGAGCCTGTCTCATACATGGCTCGAGCTCCGACTCAATAACTACAGGAGCTTTATTTGGGACTCGGGGTCGGCTCATTTCAAGCTTTTTATCGATATGTTCTCGAGTGGGTTGCACCCTTAATTACTGAATTATATATCAGCAGCTATATGAAAGCAAGAAACAACATCTTAATCTTATCCTCAAAATATTGGAATAAGAAGACTTACAATCGCCTAGCCTATTGGGGAGAGTGACGGAGGTTTTGGCGCAGACCTCAATTGGAGTGGAAGCCATAGCCACGGCGGCGACAATTGGTGGTGAATTTGGGAGGGTTGCAGGTAAGGTGTTTGATGGAAAGCGAATGTATTCTTAAAGCAGACATTTGGACAACACAATGAATTGTTTAATAATGAATACCAACACCGACTAATATTTTAGTGAGCTCAGGTCAGGTGGGTGCGGTCGCAGGAGATGAGGTTAGTGGTTACGTGTGCAAACGCAAACCAGACCCAGATAGATACAATCCCATTCCCATCCACATTCATTATCATCGGACATGTTTGTAAAACAAATTCATTCGTTATAATCAACTAAAATACTTTTTTATATAAAAGGTAAAAGAAGGTAGTAAATTTTAATATTTATATTCTTGATTCACATGAAATATATGGTTTTATTTTCCTCTATATTTTAAGCAAAAGCTATGTACACAATTAACGGTGTTTATCAGGTTTCGGGTTTTATAAGTTTTAAATTTGTATTCGAAACTCGAAGAACTTGACCTGAAACACCCGAAACCAAAAGTAACACGATGCCAACCAACTAAATCGGTGTGTGGCTAGGTTTCATATTAAACCGGTTATTCCAATCAGTTTGTTATTCATTACACAATTAAAAACATTTGCATTTTTATCTTACTCAAATTTATATTATCTATACATATAAAAATCCAAATGCCAATGCCACAAATGCACTTTTTAAGATATTATTTTGACCTTTTATAGAATAAACTTTAAAATTTAAACAAACTGTTAGCATGGCCTGATGGCTGAGGAGATTCTATATAACACTTGATGATGTGTAGCTTGTGCGAGTTCTACTATGCAGCATGTGTTTTTTTATTTATGTTTTATTTGTTTTAAATATGATAATTTGACGAAATTATTTTTTTGGTTTAGTTTTGGTACCCGTAATAAACTTAACTAATTTTGATCGAATTCGTGTTAACTCGTTACTGCTACACCCATGTTTTAAACATGTTAACTTGACGGAATTTATATTGGTTTAGTTCCGGTACCATAATAAACGTAGCCATAATTTTTTGTTTTAAACATGTTGGTATTTTATATGTACGAGTGTCAATACTATTATAGGTGTTTATTATTTTATCTTTTGGGTTTAACGCATATTCCGGTACGATCCTTACCGATAGCGACCACATTCGTGTTACTTTGATTTTAAATTGTATGTGTGTTGATATTGCTTTGGACGTTTACGAAGTTATAGTTTTTGATTTTGTATTGATGACATAATGAACTAAACAATACCAATCCAACTTGTGTCCCGCTGCCGTAACGTGACGGGTTTGTTACCTAGTTTGTAATGAAAGTTGCGTTACATAACACTAGTAGAACAAAGGAACCAATATTAGACTTTCATTTAATTTGATTTTACTTGCATATTGCAGGCCCATTTTACTTAGAGGTGAAAAAAAAACCCGAACTCGGGACCGGACCTGAAATAAATACCCGGAACCGGACCCGAAATAAATACCCGGAACCGGTTTTTCTAATACCCGGGTTTTTAGTACCTGAATCCGAACCCGACCCTACCCGTAAGGTACGGATAGGGTATGCATTTTGGCACTAAAACCCGAACCCGAACCGGGCCCGATTTGGCACTAAAATCCAATACCCGAAACCGGGTATTTCAAATACTCGAAAAATACTTTAAAAATACCCGAATAATACTCCTAAAAAGTGTAAACTTTTAAAAAATCCAATCTATATAAAAAAATACCGGAAAAAAACCCGGAAAAACCCGTAAATAGAGTTTGTTCAATACCCGATAATAGGGTATTCAAATACCCGGTTTTAGAATACTCGGTTCTATACCCTTCCCGAACCCGATGCATAGGATATGATTTTTTGAGACCCGAACCCTACCCGACTATTACCAATACCCGGTCATACTCGTACCCGGTCATACCCGAACCCGGTTCTATACCCGAACCCGGGTATTTAGAAAACCCGATTTGTGCACCTCTAATTTTACTTGCTTATTCAAGATTTCAAGGGCAGCCCAATGGGCCTGCCATTGAAACTAGAGTTTAGACTTTAGACGTTCACTTTTTTAGGGCCACGTTACTTTTATATGTATATGTGAAATTGGGCTTGGGACTTTGATTTAACCCAATGAAAATGAATGTAGAGATTAGAATTCAAGTATAATCTTGATTTGTAATGTTGGAGATTATAAATTTCTAGCAAATCAGTTTCTTGTGTATATTTCTCTATATGTTGCTTCATTGTAATTGAATAATATATTCTTTCTTTTTTCCAGATACTCTTATGCTGTTTTGAAATATACAGTTTGAGTTTTGGTTGTGTATGATTGATCCTACGGAGAACTAATAAGATGATTAAACTCAAGAAAATTGACAATGGATGTTGTGTCACGACTTACTTTTAATCTTTTGATTATTTTTGAATCACACATTATTGATTTCACAGTCATATTAGTCTATATGATTCGATTTGACTCCATTCTTCCATTGGCCCGACATACATCACCATCACACAACAACACACACAAAAATCAATTTAAAACTCAACTCCTAACTCAAAATCAATTTTCAATCAAAAACTCAATTTAAAACTCAACTCTAACTCAAAATCAATTCCAATCAATACTAACTTTCAACTTTAAATCAAGCCAAAATCAAGACTTTTAAAATGTCTTTTAACTCAAAGTTCTGATTTAGAGTCTTTGAAATCCAAAATATGTTTGATTTCATTTGCAAATGTGGGTTTCATGCTTTAATTACTTTAGTTGGATATATATATATATATATAGAAAATAGTTCAAATAAGAATAAGGAGTTTCCTATAAATGGTAAGAACCAATAAATTTTTGACATTTGGCATTACAAATGATGGTGAAAAAACAATTCTAGGAAATTATGTCGGTTATAAAGATTAAAGAGTTATCCTAGGAAACTATGTCGGTTATTGATAATTTTAAATCTCAACCATTGATTAACATGATCTAATGGTTGTGATTTATTCCTAGTCTTCCTATGAAACTACTTATTTTTAGGATAACCCTCTCCTATATATATATAATATAGGAGTTAAGGACCTCTTAAATTTTAAGAGGTACCACTTTTGTTACATAATCTACAAGTATTAATGCATAAAATTTTAAAAATTTAGGGGTAATATAGTCTTTGCTCATTCAAAAATATTTTATAATAATGGTCCTTCAACTTCAACCAAATTTTGTTAATTTATTAAATAGTTTCACAATTCCCCCTCATTATTAACCAACTACCCCCACAACTTTTTAACGGCTATAACGTTTTCACACGTAAATATTTTCTCTAAAAGGTTACACCATAAAAACGAGCATTTTACGCTCTTTAATTTGAGTATGATATTGCAATAGTTTATTAATTTTAAAAAACTAACACGTTTCGTGACTACCGGTTATTAAAGACAACGGGTCGCGCAAGTTTGACTAATGTTGTCGGAACAGGTTAGTATTGGAACAGGTTAAGACAAAAAGGGTTATTTTAGTCCATGTCGGGATGTGTTTAGATCGAAAGGGTTCATGTCAAAACGGGCTTCGGGTTAAAACGTTTTCGGGTCAGAATAGGTTCGTCAAAACGGATTGGGTTAAAAAGTAGTTTATTTGAAATTATTGTATATGTCATCTTTGCTTCTTGCTTGTCGTCACCAGTTACGCGTGTTCAAGCATTATTTACGTGGATGACATTGTTTATACATACGGGGTTGCTCGCGTATAGGCATTGTGTGGCGCGCTTACTGGCACCGTTTACACGTCCGATACCACGTTAAATGCATATCACCTTTGGGTTACACACATACCATTGCGAGGTTACAAACGTACTAACACCGGTTGCATTTGCCTGTACACCGCTGCATCACGCGGGCAACTGGCTAGTGTATATATATATATATATATATATATATATATATATATATATATGATGCGTGAGGTAATGCAAGTAGTTAAGGAACAGGTTCTAGTTGGTTTTAGATGGATTGGTGAAAGGTGAAGTTAAGTACATTTTGGTAAGGGGGAGTAATAACTGAACTGATGTGAAAATCGATGAAACCGAATTAATCAAATATCGAACCATTCATATTTACATATATTTCTAGTTTTAATACATCTATTTCATGTATTTTATGTTTTATAGCAGTTTATACCACTATTTCATGTGTGTGTATATATATATATATATATTCATTTTATGTATTTATACATTTATTTCATATATCTATGCATTCATTTCATGTATTTATAGGTAAAAGTTTTAACCCAAATTTGATTTTTGTTATTAACTGAACCGAAAATTAAAAAATTAACCAAATAAACTGACTGGTTAATTTAGTTAAAGCAAATAACAAAACCATACACACCCTAATTTTGGTGTAATTTAAGTCCCTGAAATCTAAAGTGTAGTTGAATATACTTTGGTGTAGTTTACTCCTCCCTTTTGTTTCACTCTATTTATTTCATACGCATGTTCCAATCACAATTGCATAAACAACACTTAAATCTTCATTAGTTTTTTGTTTTTTGTTTTTGTTATTAAAAAAAAGGTTATGATGTGGAACTTGTTGAAATGAAGGCAGTAAACACACATTAGATAGCACCAAATATGAAAGAAATAAGTTATTAACATTATTCATTATAGTGTTTGAGCAAATGACCCATAACATGATAAAAATAGTTAAATCACGAAGGGAAAACAGTTTGACGTCCTTCAAAAGCTTCTCTCATACAAAAGACTATATTGTTATTGATGGAACGACATAAAAGATGACTATAATTTAGTGGTTGTACAATGTATTAGGTTTTGAATTGACCTCTATTTCTAATTGTGGAATATGTTCAATGTATAGTGAAATAAAGCTTGATTTGATGAGTATGTCGCGTCGTCAAAGAGGAGCACTTGTGTCCCCTCCATTACCCTTTGTTTTTGAGGAAAATTCCTATAATAACCATTTTAGGAAATGGTTTTCTAACTCTGTCCATCATTTGCCAAGAATTTTCAAAATGTCCATTATGAAATAGTCGTGATGACTTTCTAATAATCCAAGACGTTTGGTTCGTAGAGTCAATGAAAAACAAACATGTGTCCATAAAGCTGAAGTGACGACTAGATCGTGAACATGCCGACTAGATCGTGAAGACAATCAAAGCACCAACAAAGCAGTCAACCCGACGACTGCATTTGTGTCTATGTCGGGCAGACTAGATCATGAAAAGGTCGACTAGATCGTGAAAATGCCGACTAGATCACAACCAATAGTAAATTGTGATGGCCGACTAGATCGAGAACAAATGCCAACTAGATCGTGATTCATAAAAACCGGGATGACTAGATTATCTTAAGCACCCGACTAGAATGTTAAACCATGACTAATCTGTAAATGGTTTTAGTCACGGGTGTATAGTAAAAAAATCATTTTAAAATTGAAAAAATACTAACAATTTATATAAATAGGCGAGAAAGGAACATAGATAATATGAACGAACCACCAAAACATACCCAAACCACATGCCCAATATCCTTGCATAATGTCTTTCCGATTTGTAAAAAAAAAACATCAAGACCCAAAACCAACATATATCAGTATGTTCCGTCTCTATTGCTAGAATAGGTGGCCTCAGAATTAGGATATGAGCTGTAAGTTTGGAAGTGGGGGTGTACACCATATCACAATACTCCGGCTGCCACCGCCTTTGCTCCATCCACAATATTTTGCCGGAAAGGTTTCGTTGGGGGTCAAGGTCAAGGACGTAAAGAAAACGACATATCTAGTGGTTGGTTCCAATCAGTAACCTTAAACACCTGACATTATGATGTTTATGTCGCCAAAGTCAAGGATGTAGAGAAAACGACATATCTAGTGGCTGGATTCAATCACACACACCAACTTATTTAGACAAAATAACAAAAGACGTCATTTATGTTTGACCTGATTTTCATTAGAAGTCATTTATCGAAAGAAATAGCAAAAAACATAATTCACGTATCAAATATGTTTCACATTATGTCCTTTGTCACTAACCCAATTAGATTATTTCGTTAAGTCAGACCACGTGACAAACACGTGAGGGCAAATCAATAAATTCAATTATCCCTTCTTCCAGTTCATCCCCCCCCCCCCCCCTTTTAACACCCACCCCGACGTTTCATTTCACAAACCCCCTTTCCACGATCGTCTTTTCTGCAGAAACCCTAAACCACGATCGTTTATATGGTAATGTCTACAATGAACTGGTACATTCGAGACAGCATCAATGATGAGGATGTCGATCAACTATACGATAATCAAACTAGCAGAACACCATCCTTCAATCGATTACGGGTTCAATCAAACGATCCCTAATTTCCCAATTTTTTGATCGAACGAACCCTAATTTCCTAATTCTTCAATGTACATCGGGGTGGGTGTTAAAAAGGGGGGGAATGAGCTAGAAGAAGGGGGAATTGAAATTACTAATTTGCCCTCATGTGTTTGTCACGTGCTCTAGTGACAATGGACGTAACGCGTAACATAATTGATACGTGATTTATGTCTTTTTCTATTTCTTTCGATAAAGGACATCTAATGAAAATCAGGTCAAACATAAAGGACGTCTTTTGTCATTTTGTCACTTATTTAAATATTATGTATTTTTTTAAAGATAATGTAATTGGTATATTTGTAACAATAAATTCAATAATATTAATCATATAACTTTGTTTGTTAACTTTTGTGTGAATTTAAAACATTATTACGGGAATTCGTTCAATAGTTGTAGGAGAAAAAAAAATGTTTTGAAAAATTCACGTTCTAGTCGTCATTTTCATGATCTAGTCGGCGATTCACGATCTAGTCGTCATTTTCACGATCTAGTCAGTTGTGATCTAGCCGGCCCGACATAGACACGAATGCCGTCGTCAGGCCGATTGCTTTTTTGGCGCTTTGATTGTCATCACGATCTAGTCGGCATGTTCATGATCTAGTCGCCGCATCAACTTTATGGACACGTGTTTGTTTTTCATTGGCTCTACGAACTAGTCGTCTTGGATTATTAAAAAGTCGTCACGACTATTTCGTAATGGACATTCTGAGAATTCTTGGTAAATGATGCACAAAGTTGGAAAGCCATTTTCTAAAATGGTTATTATGGAAAATTTCCCTCATTTATGCCTTATTGTGCGCACTTTAGTGGTCCATTCTATGTATATGTTGTTGTGATGTGTATTTTAGGTGTGGGTGTTAATGTATATTCGCACATAACAATTGGTTTTACGCTCCAAATTATGAAGGCGTAAGTCAGTTTCATAATTTTTAAAACTGGTTTGCCTGATCAATGGACACAATGGGAATAGGAGAAACAACAAAAGAATGAAAGTAATACCTTAAGTCGGAGCTTGAATTGCACACTCTGATATTTTTTAGGCTTTAGTGGAAGTTCAAAGGGAACCAACAAACTATTGTCCAGAACTTTAGGTAAAAATAATAACAACAATAATATCTTTGGGTGTTAGTACCAGCTCAGATATCTTTGGGTGTTAGTAGCAGGGCCGACCATGGCATGGGACTGAGTGGTCAACGACCATAAGCCTGACTACCTGCTAGGCTTATATGTATTTTTATGAAAAACGATATGTATATTTAATGTTTAAACTCAATTACATAACAACTAACATGGTCTAGTGGAAAGGGGTATGACTCCGAACCAAAAGTTATGGGTTCTAGTCTTATTTGGGACATGTTTAAGCCTAGTTTTAAATGTTAGTTTTTACACAACCCAAAACATAACCAAGGTAGCCAATATGAAAAATTAGATTTAAACAAAATTCAACAAAATACTTTTTTTATTTAAGGCACAAAATATTTTTCGCCTTTGGCCTAATATATTTTTTCAATTCTCGGAGCCGGCCCTGGTTAATACTTGGTAGTTATTCCCATGTAGCTCTAAACATACCTCAAACATAAGATCAACCTTCTCAAGCAATGTTGAGTTTTGTGGCTTTAAGTTAACCAATGGTCCGATTTACCCAAAATGAAGCTGACTCCATACCTACTATGTTAGTAGTGGCGGATTCATGAATTTTTTATGGTTCACGGTTTTTAGATACTCTAATTTCATAGAACTAGACATAGAAATTTTCAGGTCAATTTGACGGTTCGGGTCGAGCAGGGCCAACTCAACCTATTCGGAGGCCTAAAGGCCATTACTAAAAATAACAATATTTTGTTTATGATATGAATACTAGGATTACGATGAAGTTAATAGAACGTGTTTGGTTAGTAAAAATTTGAGTACGACCTTGTTTATAAGAATTAAATATAATACAACCCGATTGTCAAGTAATAAAAAGCGAGTTTTGTTATATCTTAACCTTTCAAAGATTACATAGACCAATTATAAAAAAGGTAGGTTCTATTAAGAGAAGGGAGCGACGTGTGATGGACAACATGAAAGGGGTGTTGGAAATTTAGTGGAAACGTTGCGAATAAGAATTGCCTTTACTTTTCAAAAGTTAAAACGAGAATATAGTCCTTTAAATATCGAGTTTCTAAAGATACAGGGGCCTAAACACATGCCACGTGTAAGAAATTATGACCATGATTTCAATGACGTATAACATCACAAGAACAATCGTCGGTGAATGGTTTCGAAGACATACGACATCATTACACTGTTGATATAATCCGTCTATTTTGTCACCATATATAGCATTCCTTCATCCAAGAGAGATTGACTGAATACATTATGGAAGTGAAGGACTATCATCATGTGTGTGTCCTACACTAAAATCACATGTCAGCTAAATTATTGCTCGTGTAAGAAACGTGCATAATCCAGTAAATCACATTCCCTGCCCCATTAAAATATCTGCTAGATACACCAATAAATTCTTCAAGGTCGTCAGATTATGATCTCATTATTACCTAGATTTTGCTTTATAAATTGGTTGTTCAAATATTGAAGAAGTTCGAATCTCATGCTTTGATCCAGACTATTATCATTTACTAAATATGTATGTAAATTGTTGGATTAAATCGTACACGAATTGAATATGGTTTTGAGTGGAGTTTAAACATGGTTGGGCACTAAATGGTTAACCTGTATAACTGTATAACCGATTATGAATAGGACATGTTCGGGTTCACTACTAAACCCACTAGCGGAAAGATATACATGGTGTCGGGCTCAACCGACACCAATCTTTTTCACGTTTAACACAAAACGTACAATACGAGATATTTTAAATAACCCATTTTTTATTGCAATTGAACCCATTGGTTTTATGAATAAAAGGAAAAATTGGATTTTAATAATTCTAACTCAATGCAGTTGGCCGATAATAATCTTAAATTTGAAAATAGCTGCCATTGGTCCCAACTTTCACACTATTTGTTTTCATTAAACATTCGTTAAAAAAAATTAGCGACGTTAAGGTTTTTCCAAATTTCAAATTGATGTTTTAGGGATTTTGATCTTAATGAGAATATGAATCAACTGATATAAAACTTAATCCGAACGGCGCTTCAAACATCGCCACCCCACCACCCCCTATTATCGCTCCCGACCATCACCACCACCGCCCACCGCCGACCACTGCCACCACCACCTAACCACCCATCGCCCCCCCCCCCTCTCGCCCATCGCCACCGCTGTCCACCACCACCATCACCACCACCACCACTCATTACCATTTTTGTTTTATTTCGGCTCTTACTAACATACCAAATAACACAAAATAATAATTCATTTCATTCCCACGTGATACCCAAACATTTCAATTTTCAATGGAATGATAATGATTCATTTCATTACCTCGTCTGTTCCATTCCATCGCTTATTCCATTACCCCCATACCAAACTTACCCTTAATTTTTTAACCTAATTTCTAAAAAAAACAAAATAAATTAAAGCCGACCGAAAGCAGCCAGTGACTTACGACCTTTGTTTTTGTCTTTCTTATTTTTGTGAGATGCAACCACTCGATTAGGTAGCCAACGGCTAGGGTTGGCATATCGTGTATACTCGTACATGATAAGACACGAACACGAAACATGTAAACCTATACACGACACGAAAACTTATCGTGTACCTGTATCCAAAGTCGATCACTAACTTGTTAATACCAGGTATACATGATAAGACACGTACCTTGCTAATACCATTGGCGCCGCTGCAACTGCGAGGATGCCGAACTTCCAAAGAATTAGAGATGTGGAGAGGTAGACCGAATAATCGATGGGTTATGACTATCGGATATATGGAGGGAAACCACTGGACTACCAGAGATTTGGAGAGGGAAAATCAAAGTATGGTTTATACGTTGTCTGCTTGATATTGGTTAGTTATTATGTGCGTCGTGTTCAGTTGTTTAGTATAAAAGTTTATGGTTTACTATTTTTGGTATTAAACATACTATATTATTATTTACTTTTATTTATTAAAGTTATAATCAGGTACTTAACAGGCTAACGTGTATTTCACATGTCTAGACAAGAAAATTTACAGGTTGATTCGTGTATACCTGTTTAGTACACAAAACATTTTAAGACCATACCTGATACCTGCTAAACTCGTGTAGGTTCGTGTCGTGTACTCGTATATCGTGTCTAAACTGTCAGCCTTTCCACCGGCAATTGGAGTGGGTTGCCCTTTTTTTTGAAAGGCCAGATATATTAAAATTTTAAAGCGATGTCGCTTACAAGAGACAAGTAGCCTAAAACAAAAGAAGAAAAAACCTATAGAGGTAGGTGATGGTTGGTTAATTTGTATATATGTACTCGTTTAGTTAGTTTTTATCTGTTTATTGTGGGAACTTTGATACTTCGTACGTGTTCATTGTATTTCAGGTCACAGGCGTTAACGTAGTTAATTTGGACCTGTTGAGGCATGGAATGAAGACTCGAGACGTCCAGCAAGCAAAACAATACAAAACATCATTTAGTGCTGGTGAGAAGACCCATCGCGATACGCGACGGGAGAGCCTGAAGACCCATCGCGTATCGCGATGGGATTATAATATTATAACCAGAAGACCTCATCGCGTATCGCGATGGGTGGCTAAGACGGGAATGTTAGGGTTTTTGTTATATTATTCATTTGACGACCCTATTCTCCCATAACTCATTCTAGGCAGTTTCTAGAGCAAAGAAGAGGCGAATCCATCACACCAAATCATACCGAGATCATATCTATGTTCCATTTGATCATAATTGAAGATTTCGTGATGTCGAGGCTCGACTAAATCCTTCTAATCATACCCGGGATGTAACGTTTGTATCATTTTCAGTTTTCACATGTATTAAGAACGAATACTTTGTAATTATTATTGATAAATCTATGAGTATTGTTGTTTAGTATTGCTGAGCATTCAGTCGGTTTAGGCTTACGTTGATCAGAACGATTAGTTTGTCGGTTGCTATAATATTGCTCATAGGATTGTTTTGACTAGTTGAATTCAGTGAAGCATACAATTGCCCTTAGTTGAGTCACACTGGTAGGGATTGTTTGATAACCAGTGTCGTGCGTTAGCGATTGTTGATGCCAAAGGTTTAGCTTGTTAGTCAGTCTGTGTTAATCAGTGATAGTTAATTTGTTAGGTTGCATAAGATTATTGTTTGTGTGCATACTTGAACCCCGGGTGTGATGTGCTTTTGTTAAATGCTTGAATTTGTTAATTGCTTGTTTAATCAGTATTAAAACTCAACCTTCTTTGCTTGTGTGATCAGCACTACCAGTCATACTTCATAATATTAGAAATAGTTTACACGATTACATTGACCAGATACTCTTCGTGTTCGACACCCTACTTACCCTAGCTTGCTTAGGTGATTAGGAACTTGATTTAATTGTTTTTGACTAGATAGCGACAGTCTAGCATCATTAGGGTAGCAAAAAGCCTCATATACCTATGAAGTAACACCCACGGGCCGTACAGGTGTCCCTCAAAAGACATCCGCGGGTCATCTACAATACCCCGCCTAGTATGCGAAGAGTAGGCACCAAAAGAACACAAGTTCAAATAATCACCTTGAAGGGTAAGGAACCGTCCGCCAGTGTGGGAGCCTCCTATATGCAGGAGAAAGATTGGATGGCGTTAGTAAGTGCAAGTTGTAACCAACTTCCTTCTAGAAGATTAATTGAAATATTCCTTGAAAGGGACATTCCTTCCTTCATGAGGCGCACGTGACAGTGCGGCCATTAGAAGAGGACAGCTGGACACTTTGGTATAACAATGCACATGGCTGCTATCATCTCCTATCAAACTCCGCCACGTGTCCATTCAGATAGAAGGAGCATCTTCTAGATTATGATAGCTGCACCAATCACATTCCCCTAACCACCAGCTATAAATACTCAACTCGTCATCATGAGGTATTCATTCACACTTCACATATTACAACAATCACTTAGTATTTTCTCTCTCTCTAAAAGAACGGTACTTATTCTCACGCTGGATGGTGGTTACGGAAAGAACCCTACTCTTGTCCTTCCCGTAACGAGCTCATGGTGGTTCTGTTTTGCAAGTCATCGCCGTTGAAGTTGCTTAAATCTAAACTTTAGTTAACATAATCCCAATTTCATAACCCAAACCCGGTGGAAATACTGATCTAACATATTTTGTTTTGGATCCATGTTTTTTCAATGGCCCCATCCATACTTTTTGCTAGAACATTTTTTTTTCATTGTGTTGGTTAACATGAGTCAACTTCAGCAGATTCCCATGGAAACTCCGACGACAGTGAAACGATCTGCTGGTCCGAGTGTGTAACAACGCGGGTTTTCGAATGTATTTATTTTTTTTATTAAAAATATTGCATTTATCAAGCTAGTTTGATTATTTTATTAATATTAAATTGTTTATAATTAAATCTTTATTGTTATTACATACTTAACCCAAAATATAAAGTTTTAATCTCTTTTGTATCCAACCTCAAACATCAGGGTTCTAGCTGTAAATATTATTATAATCCATATTTATAACTTGGATATTTGTTTACCAAACCTGACCATAATCGTTTCTTGTACCCGAATCCAAAATTTGTTATCTTGGACCACAGTAATCGCATTAACTTTAGTAATTGATCTCGTAGTTAGTTGGTGTATGTTATTTGCGGCCTAACCAGCGTTATTAATATGTTAATCAAATCAAAACGAATCTGCAATTGATATAGTAATGAGCCGACCCTAACCCTAAAGCATTATGCATATAAACAATCATAAAAACGCAATTAAACTTGGATTCACAGCCTCTTAACCCTCGTCGTCCAAACCCATATCATCAATTACAATATAATTGTCGTTTGTTACCTGCACTTGCTTCAATTTGGGCCGATGGTTGTCTTCGCAATTAACACGTTATTCATATCAGTTACAGGTAATTGATTGTATGCTCGAACTAGTCATAATCTGCTGATCAATACCCCCATGGTTAATCGGCCAATTGATTAACAACTTGGCCGATTAAGATTTCTAGGGTTCTTTATGAATATTGGGTCTGTATGCGTGTAGATATATTGTTTCTGTATCACCGTTTAATCAAACATGCATCTAGCTCAGTTGGTCTGCGTGTTTGTTTGTTGATTGCTGGGCTTGGTGGCTGGGGACGCAGGTTCGATCCCCCCCCAACCCGTCTTTTTAGTTAATTCTTGATAACTTGTTATTTTTAACCATTTTTAATATATAATTAAAATAATAAATTAGTATTTAAAATATATTTTTGTTAAAACCGATTATTGAACTTGTGTTTTTCTCATCTTTTGTCCGTATATGCAAACATATACGTATATATATAATATCACGCAAACTAATATTTATGATTTAATATATATATACCACGAGTAAACTTTATAAATATATTTATATACTTTAACAAACTTATAGTTTTTTTAAAGATGTAATTTGTTCATATAATATTTTTAAACGGATTAATAAACTAATAATTTTACATATAAATTCTTTATATAAAATAAAATATTATATTAATTATGAGTAAAAAAGAATAAAATTTGACTTGATAATAATAAAAAACATCGAGCTTTCTTATCAATCTAGTTCATTAACTTAGCGTATCCGCATGCTATTTTCCTTCTTAGGCTATATTGTCAACGTGTGATCCGCTTTCGTCATTCTTAGTATTATCTTTTCAATTTTGTTCGTCTATCGAGGTGAGTACCACATTCCCCTATTTTACTTGTTTTCTCGTGTTTTGGGGACATATGCGTAAATATACTTTTCATATATACTTATACACAAAACTGCAACTTTGTCTTATGTGTTAACAACTTATACCTTACTTGTTTATGTGCTTATTTGCTTTGTATGCTTCCGCATTCGGAGAGGTCCAACACAATCTCAGTCAGTATGATCATACGCCAGTCGTTAGTCTTTGTGGTTCTTGACATCAGTTATACTTGCTCATTTGGTTAATTTGTTATTCTCATCTGACATGTTGCAACTACATATTTTTGTTATATACTATATGTACATTTAAACTGGTGTTTTGCTCAATCAACCTTGTGTTGACAAACTATATTATTTTCAACGCATATGCAGGTTATCGTGAGACGTGATTATCAAGATTTTTTGAAGCGACTTAGGATGCATGTTAGAGAAAAGATACAAGAACTTAATTTTGGATGTTTAATGTAATTGTTTATTTATAACTTTGATATACATGAATATTGTTTGAAATAATTAAATAGATATTGAAACTTATATGGTGCATGATAGTAACCTTGAGAGCTGTGACAATCGGTTCGCGCCCCGGCATTTCCGCCATAGGTTGGGGTGTGACAGAGTGGTCCTGCTCTAGACGATGGTGGACGAATAACGATCGAGACTCTATGAGTTCGTCCAATTCCAAATCTGAAAGTTCTCCTCAGTCAAGATCTCACCGTCATCATTCCAGATCTAGGAGGATCCAAATTACAGAAGAGTGGTTGCAGATGCAGCAGGAACGAGTTGCTGCAGAGTATGAACGAGTGCTGTGTGAGAAACGGGTATGCGCAAGGACTTTGACATATGAAGAAACTCATCCCTCATCTCCATCTCCTTCTTTGACAATCCGCCGTAGTCAACTTCATGATAGTGTCAAGACTACGACATATTATAAGGAGAAGGGGGAAGATGGAAGTCATGACAGAGGTCGTCGGGTTGTGCAGAGCATCTTCTGCAAAACCACGTATGATCATAGTCACGCTTCCTGGAGTCAACGGGATACCGCATAGCGTCGTGATGATGACAGCTATTTAAGTGAGGATAGCCAAGTTTATGGACGAGAAGAGACTTGTCACACCCCCATCTAAGGCCTAGGAGTGTGATCACCAGTTGGTACAACAATTGTAATTAAATCAGAGTTACGATTTAATAGCTGAACTCTTAAAAACATGTGGATTTAAATATAAATATTTACATACAAAAGACGGGATTTAAAAGTTTCCCGTTTAACGTTTGAAAGATTACTTGTTTAAGTTTTGCAAAACCACTATTTACAATATATTAAGTTTATCAAAAAGATCTGAGCCATCAGATATCTTGAGCACTTTGTTACTCCAAACCCTAACCTTGATCACCTGCAAAATGTTAAGAAAATACGTCAGCAATGAATGTTGGTGATTATGTTGACGCTAAAAATATTTTCTTTACTTGATCACCCCTCGAGACTACGTAGGTCTCGACCCATCGTGGCTTATGAATAACCAAGTTAAAACAACACAATTTATAAACTCAAGTCTCTACACTCGGTTCCCCCAGCAAACACCGCAACGTTCGACTAGTTGAGTGCCTATACGTAAACACAAGGTCATACTCCCCGAAAGCGAGCGTAATTGTGACCAGGTGTGATGTGCCCATCACATATGTAAGGATCCAGACAAACGCACACGATAGCCTGAGGCCAATGTTTATACTCTTGTTTATAAATGTTTTAGAGACACTTAGTCTCATGTAAAGTTTTTCATATAAAATGTTGACTCTTTGAAAACAAGGTTGTAAAAGTTGGAGCGTATTCACCTTTTTGATTTGGATTGGCTTCAAACACCGTCCGAGGGTCTTTCCAGTTGCTATCTCGCACCTATAGTACGAGTATAACCATTTGTTAGTCGGATATACAATCCGGCTTAAGACCTTTAGTCTTATTTATAAACTTTACCTCGATGAACCTTTAGTTCAAAATTTCTTTACTTAAAAACCTTTAGTTAAAAAGTAATATTATAAACATTTAGTTTATTTTAAATAAAACCCTACGTTTCTTCTTTTCCAATAAACGTATTCTTTTCTTTTCTTTATTATTTAAGAATAATTATTATTACTTAAATAATATTTTCATAATAAAGAATCACATATAATATAATCACATTAATATATATATATATATATGTATTCATAATTCTAACATTTCTTTTCTTTGTTATATTTTCTTTTATTTTATCGAGGTATCGAGTATAACCTCGACTTAAGGTTTAAGCTTTTTATAATATTTTATTTTTATTTTATTCGGGCATTATGCCTACCTTTACTCGGCTTATAAACCCTAATTACTTGAGCAGCACGCCAACAACGTTTCACCTTCTTCTTCAACTTCTCTTCTCGTCACTTTTCCTTGGCACTCAAATCTATGAACATCAATACTTTATCCTTCGTCAACACGCTTAATCATCATGATGTCGAGGATGACAAACTCTTTCTTGGTTGATACGTTGGTGGAAAGTGGTATGAACAACGAGGGAATGACACAATAATCGAGGAATCGGGGCACGGTTTTCGAGGCGAATCGAGGGCACGTTTCCCAAGGTTTAGAGAGATGTTTTAGTGAGAGAGTGCAAGGTTGATTTGGTGTGAAAATGTGAGATCCCAACCTTGCTATTTATAGGCAAAATCAGCAAGGTCATCGCGATACGTGATAGCCTTAAGCAAGCCCGTCGAGTATCGCGACGTAGCCTTGTTGTGTCATCACGTAGGTCTGCCACGTGGCAGACGTTATGCCATGTGTTTACACGTGGCGGACGATGTGCCACGTGGCGGGACACCTGGCGAACGGTGTGCCACGTGGCAGGCCATGCGTCTCGCTGTCAGACAACTCATCGCGATACGCAATGGATTTCTCTTCTGATCCATCGCGTATCACGATGGGTCAGGAAAACATAATTTTTATTTTAAACCCTATGGTTTGGATTTTGGCATATTTGGTCCTTTGACTTTGGAAATTTAATCATTTGAACCCGATATTTTCACGATGTTACATCCTCACCACCTTGAAATAAATCTCGTCCCCTAGATTGCTTCTTTAGAATAGATGAGGATATTTCTTTCTCATTTCGGATTAAAGTTCCCATGTATACTCAGGTCCTCTTCGTGAGTCCCATTTTAATTTTACTATCTTTATTGTTCGTCTCTTTAATTTATTTTTTTTCGAATCTTCTATTTGATTTGGCTTTTCAACAAATTTTAAATTTTCATTAATTTCAACATCTTTTAATGGCATTGATAAAGATTCGTCGGCCAAACATTTTGGCAGATTAGAGATATGGAACACATCGTGTATTCCTTGCATTTCCTCGGGTAGTTTCAAGCAATATGCAACAGTACCAATTCGTTCAAGTACCTCGAAGGGTCCAACGAATCGAGGACTTAATTTTCCTTTCTTTCCAAAGCGAAGGACGCCCCTCCATGGCAAGACTTTCAAAAGAACTTTGTCACCAAGATTGAATTCCAATGTCTTACGACAGACATCGGCATAACTCTTTTGGCTGTCACGTGCCGTCTTAAGTCATTCTCGGATTTGGAGAATCTTGTCGGTGGTTTCTTGGACTATCCGGGTCCATATAATTGATTGTCTCCGGTTTTAGACCAGCACACGGGCTTTCTACATTTCCGACCATATAACGCCTCGGATGGTGCGGCTTGAATACTTGTGTGATAGCTATTGTTATACGATAATTCCATTAGGGGTAAGTGGTCATCCCAACTTCCTCCTAAGTCAATCACACAAGCTCGAAGCATGTCTTCCAATGTTTGAATTGTCCTTTCGCTTTGCCCATCTGTTTGTGGATGATAGGCGGTGCTAAGGTTTAGCTTGGTATATATGGCTTGTTGGAAGCTTTTCCAGAAGTGAGACATAAAACGACTGTCTCGATCAGAGATTATAGACAACGGTACTCCATGCATAGCAACGATGTTGTTCACATAAATACGCGCTAATCTATCCATTGAATATGATTCATTGTTGGGTATAAAGTGTGCGAATTTTGTTAATCGATCCACAATAACCCAAATTGCATTGTGTTGTCGAGTCATTTTCGGGAGTTTGGTGATGAAATCCTTGGTTATTAACTCCCACTTCCAAATGGGAAGTTCGGGTTGCTGAAGCAATCCCGAAGGCTTTTGGTGTTCAGCCTTGACTTTCAAA
This sequence comes from Bidens hawaiensis, assembly GCF_021521415.1. NCBI lineage: Eukaryota > Viridiplantae > Streptophyta > Magnoliopsida > Asterales > Asteraceae > Bidens > Bidens hawaiensis. The sequence continues at coordinate 261,099 of NW_027493871.1, forward strand.
CAAGTTAAACATTTCGCCACATGCGAAGCGATGTCCTTTTTCATCCCATTCCACCAGTAGTTTGGTTTGAGATTTTAATACATTTTATCACTACCGGGGTGCATCATGTGTTTGGACTTGTGAGCTTCGTTCATGATTTTCTGTCGCAAGTTTCCAATGATTGGTACCCAAATCCTATTACCGAGTCTAAGGATATCATCGTCACCTTTAACTAGCGAGTCAATGGTGCCGTTACGTTTTTCGTCGGAGATCTTGTTTTCATTGATAGCTTAAACTTGAGCGGATTTGATTTGTTCAAGAAGATAGACTTGAAGTTCTAGCCTTAACGCTCGGACTCTTTTCGGCATTTCATGTTCCTTACGACTTAAGGCATCGACCACGACGTTGGCTTTGCCTTCATGGTAAACGATCTCGCAGTCGTAGTCGTTGAGAGTTTCCATCCATCTTCGTTGTCGCATGTTAAGCTCTTTTTGATCAAAGATGTGCCTTAAACTTTTATGATCGGTGTAGAAATCTTACTCCATAGAGATAGTGACTCCATATCTTAAGTGCAAAGATTATGGCGCCTAACTCTAGATCGTGAGTTGTGTAGTTCTTTTCGTGCACCTTGAGCTGACAAGAAGCATAAGCGATTACTTTATTTCGTTGCATTAGTACGCATCCTAAGACGGAATGAGATGCGTCACTAAAGACAACGAAATCTTCGGTGCCTTCTGGCAAGGCCAGTATAGGTGCTTGGGTAAGCTTTTGTTTGAGTATATCGAATGCCTCTTGTTGTTTCGTTCCTCATTCATATTTGATGTTTTTGCGAGTTAGAGAAGTTAGGGGAACGGCTATACGAGAGAAATTTTCAATGAACCTTAGATAATAGCCGGCCAAACCCAAGAAACTTCGGATCTCGGTTGGCGACTTTGGAATCTCCCACTTCGAGATGGCTTCGATTTTAGCAGGATCGACTTGAATACCATTCACATTTATGATATGCCTAAGAAATTGCACTTCGTGCAACCAGAACTCGCATTTTGAGAACTTGGCGTACAATTTCTCGGCTCTAAGTATTTCAAGTAATGTTCGAAGGTGAATTTCATGATCAACCTTTGACTTAGAATAAATAAGTATTTCGTCAATGAATACGATAACAAATTTATCCAAGTAAGGCTTGCAAATTCGATTCATCATATCCATGAACGCGGCTGGATCATTAGTAAGTCCAAACGGCATGACCGTGAACTCATAGTGTCCATACCTTGTTCAGAACGTTGTTTTCGGAATATCCTCGGATTGGACTTTGAGTTGATGGTAACCAGAACGAAGATCGATTTTGGAAAAGAAACTTGCACCTTGGAGTTGGTAAAAAAGATTATCGATTCGAGGGAGTGGATAACGATTCTTGATTGTGAGTTTGTTCGATGCTCGATAATCAATACACATACGCATGGATCCATCCTTCTTCTTGACAAAAAGTATTGGCGCTCCCCGTGGCGATGAACTTGGTCGAATGAAACCCTTTTCAAGTAGTTCGTCGGGTTGTTTCTTTAGTTCCTTCATCTCAGTCAGCGCTAAGCAATACGGAGCTTTGGCGATCGAAGCAGTACCGGGAATAAGATCGATCATAAATTCTACTTCACGATCGGGAGGAATTCCAGGAAGTTCATCAGGAAAGACATCAGAAAAGTTGGAGACTATAGGTACGTCATTTATCTCCTTCGATTTGGATTTTTCAGTGATGTAGGCCATGAATGCTAAGCATCTTTGATTCAAAAATTTGTTAGCCCTAATCATGGAAATTATACTAACTTGGCCAGCGTCTTTGTCCCATTCAACTCGAATGGTTCGTTTATCAGGGGCTTGAAGTTCGATAGTTTTGCTATTGCAAATGATACATGCATGGTTATTGGATAACCAATCCATACCAAGTACAATGTCAAAACCAGCAAGAGTCATTGGTAAAAGTTGAATAGGCAGAATATAACCAGCTAAGAGAATTTTTTCGTTTTCAAGGGCTTCGGAGATTTTAACTATTTCGCCGCTAGCAGTCTCGACGCTTAGAGTTTTATTTAACTTTGTTAAAGGTTCGTTTAATAGACTACAAAAGCTATAATCTATAAAACTTAAATTGGCACCCGAATCAAACAAAACTCTAGCATAGGTGTCGTTGACTAGAAACGTACCGGTGATGGTTTCCGGCATGTCAGCGGCCTTTTTCGTGTCAAGGACGAAGACTCTTGCATTTCCCTTTTTGTTTTGGCCACTTCCACCCGCACTACCAGTCGCGGGTTTGTTCTTCGGGCATTCGAAGCTTAGATGCCCCATTTCTTTGCAGTTATAACACGTCATTCTCTACTTCCAGCAATCAGCAGTTGCATGGCCAGGTCTTTGACAAGATTGACAGACGGTTGATGAAACATGTCGGCATTGCCCTCGGTGGCGCTTTCTGCAAATCTTACAAAATGGTGCGTTTGAATTAAATCCGGTTCGGCTTTGATTTGCACCCTTGCCTTTGAAGTGGGTGCTTCCACCAGTTCTTCCTTGGTTGTTGGTTGTTGCCACCTTCTTGTCTTCCTATTTGTTGCGGGCAAGACCGCCCATCAGATATCCAGCTAACTCAATTGCGGAGTCGGTCGTTTGAGGAAGATGAGACCTCACCATATCGCGGATTTCCCGCGGCAATCCCCATATATATCGTGTGACTTTGCTGGACTCAGGGTTAACCAGCTGGGGAACCAGGCGAAAGTACTCATGAAACTTTGTGATGTACTCTCGAAGATTTATCCCTACGACCTTATGATTAAGAAACTTAGTTTGGATTTGGTCGGTTTCGTGCATTGGACAAAATTTCGCCATTAACATCGCTTTGAATTCTTCCCATGTAAGGTCATACGGTACTTAACGTCCTTTTCTTAATATTAGCATGTTCCACCATTCCAATGCTTCACCTCTAAACATCTGAGCGGAGTATTGTATCATCTCTTGATTCGAACACTTACTTATGATGACAATCGATTCCATCTCCTCGAGCCATCTAACAGTCGTGATAGCTCCCTTATCTCCATGAAATTCCTTTGGCCCAAAATACTTAAAATCTTTAAATGAACAGCCTTCAATATTCAACTTCTTAAACTCATGACGGATTCCACCATCGGCATTCGATTCGTGAACACTCTCCTCAACACAAGATGGTTTAGGACGAGACTTAACGGATTTTTGAGAAGGGTTAACGGATTGTGAACGTTTAGTTTGCCTAGATTGAGATCTAACCTCGGATTCATTCCTAACCGCTTCTTTGATCATTCGTTGAATTTGATTCATGTATTTTTCGGGAATATTTTCTTCTTGTTCTTTCTCGGGATTCCCCCTTTTTCTTTTCTTATCTCTTCTTCTTCTCGAGAATTTTTATGATTATTACTTGATTGAGACATTATCTTTTCTTTTCAATCTTTTTCTTTATATATGAAATTTAACAAATTCTTTTCTTAAACATATAGTTTATTAATTCTCTCTCTCTATATATATATCATAACATGATACATATATATTCATTATTACAACATTCATATATATATATATATACACTAGGGTATAGGCTCGTGTTACACACGGATGGAAAAACATAAAACATAATAAATTTAAACAACAAATTCAAGCAACCCAAAACTTCTTCAACTTTCGGATCAAAACGTTAACCATTTACAATGTCTATATATTAAAAGTTTAAAGTCTTGATATATAAAGCCAAATAAATATATCAATAAAAACTACATCATGATATATGAAGACATAAAATCTTGTTTATTAAACAATCATCGAAATAAAAAGAAATGTATTGTAATTTTTTATACTTTCAAAGAAGAAAACTAAAATTACCACATAATCAAATCCAAATAGTTATTTGCATAACATACAACTTATATATGCAGAGCATATACAAAAGATATATATATACATAATTAAAAAGTAATTTGCGTAACACAAAACTAACAGCTAAAAGTAATTTGCATCATTAGTTTTTCATTTTTTCAACTAAATCATTAAAAAGCTAAACATAAATAACTTAACCACCACACAATAACACACATATGCAGAAAATAGAACTTAATAAACAAAGCAAAGCTATACAGAATACAAACATTCCTCAAATACTCAAAAAGTAAAAAGTTAAAAATGAGACTTTTACATATATTCTACCTTTATATGTAAGGTCATATCATATATCTTTATCCTTTTATAATATCAAATCTTAATGACTGTAAAAAAGTTTTTGATAGTCTGAAATTTGTGTTTAGAAATTATTTTAAGCAAGACTGAAAAGAAGAAGAAGTGTGAGGAGTTTGATACCTCTTTGATGCTAAGTCTTGAAATACAAAAGATTTGACTTTGAATCTAAAAATGGCAACACTTTTTAGTAACATTCGTGTTACAAACTTTACATGATAGATAAATGTATAGGTTATAACCACTTGGAAAATATGTAAAAGTCTCATTTTTAACTTTCGTGTTACAAACTTGACATGATAGATAAACTTTACATCAAAGCAAATCTTGTAGTATTAAGCTTATGGTACTAACAATTACCACAAATTTAACCTACATACATAAATGTATAGGTATAACCACTTGGAAAATAAAAAGGTTTAATCTATGAATGCATTATCTCATGCTTTATATTAATTATAAAAATGTAAATTTACTAAAGGCATCATTAATCAACTTTTACGATCACGTATATTTATCCACACTTTAATCAACGAAAACGCATCTTTGCAGCTTTGTTTTTTCATCATCAAATTTGGCCAACCAATCTTGACCGAAGAATAGGTCAGTTAAGTTTAAAGTAAGAAAAAAAAGCTTTCAATAAAAAAAATATATATATATATATATAGTTTAATAACGTATTTGATTACAATATCTAAAAAACATATCTAAGCTTTTTTTTAAGGACAGTGTAACCAACATAAAAATTTAAATTTTTTTTAAAAGTTTGTGTAACCAACATATACATCTAGCGGGTTTTGTGATTTAATAAGAAACCGAAATATAACCAACAAAATGAAAATTAATCATTAAAATTGTAGAAAAAACAACACATTAATTCAAAACTGTATATTGAAGCAATAATAAGCATCAAGTCACTATAAGTTAACAAACATTGAATTTGTAAGCATGTGTACCACATATGGTGATAATTAAACAAAAAATAGTAAAAAATAAAGTCAAGTCCTCTACTTAAAAAAAAAAACTATAACAAAATAAAAAATTATAGAGCTCTTGTAGCCTTAGATTTAAATTCATCTTCATCCTTGATTATATGTGGATGAATGGATAATACTTTTTCTTAGCTTCCAAGTGAACATCTCCACCTTAAACAACATTCAATATGTTCTTCTCAATTGAATCTTTGTGGCCATCATAACCCTAAGAAATCAAGCATATTAGGAAATGCTAATGAAACTTGGCTCAGTAATTTGCCAGTGTGACAGTTGGGTTGAAAAAATAGTTTTTAAAACAAATTAATATACATAATCTATAAAATTTTAAAAATTGAATTCACATGTAACCAAATAACTTAAAAGACATAAAAGGCTAATAAATAAATATATATACTTTTGTTTTACCTCGAATCAAGGGGTTCTTGATGTCACTGAAAACAAACTGAGAGCCGGGTGAAGCTGCCAAAACACAAACTTATAATATTAAATGAGCATATACCTAACAATCGTTAAAACATATTGAGAAATATATTACAGTACTCCAAAAAATATATTCAAGAATTCACATGTAACCAAATAACTTAAAAAACATAAAAGGTTAATAAATACATATACTTTTGTTTTACCTCGAATCAAGGGGTTCTTGATGTCACTGAAAACAAACTGAGAGCCGGGTGAAGCTGCCAAAACACAAACTTATAATATTAAATGAGTATATACCTAACAATAGTTAAAACATATTGAGAAATATATTACAGTACTCCAAAAAATATATTATTAGATATATATCATAATATTATTAACTATTGAATAAATATACAATGATTAAGCATAAATAAGTTAAATAAACCTAAACCTAAATTTGCGACGATTATGCATAGATAAGAAAGTTAGACAGTACATGGTCCATTTTCTTAATAAACGAACTTGAACAAAAACTTGTGTTCGATTAAATGTACACGAAGATGCTCCTTTTCATGTTCGTTCACTTCATTTACAAGCCAAAAGATCAAGCTTAAATAGGTAAACAAAATCAAATAGGCAAATGGCAAGTAGTGTGATAATTAAAGGTTTTGGGTGTCCAAAATTAACATAATTCAGTTTCTGCAAACGGGTATATGTATGTGCACTTTTTCTACATATGAAACATTGTGTAGATCTCTTTTGAAAATCACATGAATATGGATACACAGTATTAGAATGTAATCATTTGAACTATTTTTCAAAATAATGATTAAATCTAAATAAGTAATTTATTAAGAAATACTTTACAGTAACTTAAAAACTAAATCCTTATTATTAATTATATCATAATACTATTAATTAAATATTTAGATTTGTTTATGAAATAAGTGCAGAAAGGATAGAAGATCGTACCTGATTGATTGCATTGAGAGACTAAATATCGAAAGCGAAGTTGACGACGATGAAGATGAGATCAGCCTCCGGTGGCCGTCGGCGAACGTTATCCCTCTCTTATATATCGATGAAAAATAGAAATACAAATTTATTACGAAAACTCACCTAAATCTAGACTTCATTAATACCCTTATGATCCTCTATATACATGTTCAAGATGTCCAAAAACCACTTGTAAACATGATCATTGTTTTAAAAGCGTCTCTGCAAATAAAAGGGTAGCATAGTTATAATCAAAATTTCAAACTACCGTTGTTTATTTCACCAAATATAAAATCAGCTCCACCTTTATTTTGTTTACAAAACTTATAAGCTATAGCCTCTTCAAATTCCACAGATTTCTTTGGTGGGTTCTCGTCATCCTCGATGACAGTTATTTGGTAACTGTTGGGCAAGAAAGTGGTAAGAGCCCAAAAATTAGATTATTACGCCATTTAAACAATTCTTTCACCCTTGCAATGGCATTGACACAATGGCACGTTAGTATCAATTATGCATCAAATAAGTTCTTAAGTCAAACTGACATACAGTCAATCTGCCAACAAAAAATTATTTACCATTTTACCTTTGAGCTTTAAAATCTTCCATTACATCAAGAAACATGTCATATTTCTCCTGTTAGTCTTGAAATATATCTTTTTTACTTCATATATGCCAACTCATCATTGGTTGCGTGAGACTCTACATATTGCTGCCATCATCACCAACACCGCCACCGCGTCCTCCTACCGTTCCTTCACTGCCTCATCCCGGGGCTTGCGGTTGGCCATATCTATAATTAAAAAAAAAAAGAACATTTAATATTTTAGCATTAAATAAAATGGAATCATATGATGCATATAAGCAAAGATAAGTTATAACTTAAGAATCACATATGCAAGTTTGTACTTATAATTGTATTTAAGGATACTAAACAACAAATTCAGTGAATAAAATGTGTCATATTATACCATTTGATAAGTAGATTATGCTTTCCATTTACAATTGCCTAATTCCATTTAAAATTCTGATATAATCAATAAATCACAGTTCTATGACATCAAACTTCAGAATCCACACAGCTCCGAAATGCAAGAAACAAAAACTGATAAACACGTAACCCATTGCTAATTGGACTCTAAACCTTACAAATAAATAAATTAAACCAGCCCATGATTATGTAAAGCCATAACATAAACATAAGCATATAAATAAAACTTTTAACTCACAGTTAATTAAGTAACTACCAAACCCATAATAACCATCTTAGCACACACATAAACCCTAATCAATCCAATCAACATCCAAATTCATACAACTTAACCTAAAATCCACACTCACAAACCTAAACCCCGAAAATGAAACCAGATCGAAGAAACAGAGTATTATTATTACTATTACTATTACTATTACCATTACTATTACTATTACTATTACTATTACTATTACTAAGCATTGCGTAAATGTCATCTTCAGTATGATTATTGCCTGTGATCTCCTTTATGTTCTGGATCGTCTTCCGTACATTGCTCGGTATTGAAACCCTAGCTCCACTCATTCTTCCTATTCTTCTTCGTATATGGAAGGTAATAATAATAATAATATGAGTAAGAGTAATTAATCAGTTAATGATGATGTAACGCATGATTATGTATACATGTGTTGTATAGATTTAGATTAGATGCAGAACATAATAATGATTATTAATATTATTAATTTATTAATATAGAGATGAATGAATGTTGTGATCTGAAGGAGTTTGGGGTTTTGGAATTAGAGAGAGAGAGAGAGAGGGAGGGTAAACCTTGTATCAACATTCTTGAAACCCCAGATTAATCGACATCTCAAGTGCCAAATTGAATAACTTTCACTCACAACATATAATACAAAATTAATCAAATCAATTACCTTCACTGAAGACGATTCTGAATCAGAAAGTACAACCACGGACGCATGAATTTCCGATGGAGAGCCGATTAGATCTACGTCTCTTGTTGAACTTCAAGATTTCAAGAGAGAGAGAGACGGAAGTTGAGAGAAAGAGAGAGACTGTAAGTATTGATTGATTTAATTTTTGAATTTTGAATTGAAAGAAACAAAACCTTGATAAAAGATAAAAAGTGTCAGAAGAATTTTTATGAAAGCTTTTAGAAGAAGACTTACAAACCCAAAGCTTTCAAAGGATGACTTACAAACCCCTATTTTGTGAACACGATAGCAAAACAAATATGGGGCTGACACGTGTCCTAAATGAATGTGGGGTGACACGTGTCAGAACTTGTTTTCTTTTATTATATATAGAGATAGGGGAGGGTTATTTTGAAAACCTTGATGAGTTGTGTTTTGGATAAAAATCACTCAAGGATAAAGTATCCAAATTCGTAATTGTGAGGTCTAGTGGTATGATGATAATAATGAATATGTAAACCAAATAATGATGAACACAAGGATTTGATCACGAGGGAAAAAACCCTTGATTATGATAATCTTACTTCGGTCAAAAACTAGCAAGGTAAGCGTTGGTCGAATTGTTTCGTTCAAGGATTAACAATGTAATCTTTGGTCGAATGGTATGTGATTATAATAATCTCCGGCACAAAAAACCCCCTGGTGATGACAAATCGTCAGTCACCACTTTATTAATATGAAAAATGAGGATACAAGGTTGGAGATTATGATCAGTGTTTACAATAATTCTAGGTGTGTGTGTGTATTGCTGTGTTCGTGGAGAGCAGAGTGTATTGGGTGTATTGGGTTGTCCTTCCTAGCTGATCATAACCTCTATTTATACATAAAAGATCATAACTCTATGGTGTTATGAATAATAAAGACTATTAATTAATAATCCCTAAAAATCCGCCATTGCCATCAATATAATCGTAACTGCCACTTTGACCACGTTCTCCATCACTCAGGCTGCGAAATAGGGGGTAGACCAGGTCTTGGAGCCGTTACACTTGATAAATATCAGCCTTCATATAAGATACAACCGTTAATAGCAGCAAATACAGAGGATCCATAATCCTGGCGTAGCTCTGGAACTCTTCAGAAGGATAATTGATCCAGACACGTCAATATCTTCTTGACTGCAAGTTAGTAGATAGACTGAGTCTTCTGACCGTTATACCTGCTAAATATAAGACTACACATGAGAACAACCGTTAGTGAATAATAAGTACTGTGGATCCTTGATCCTGACGGGATCTGGAACACACGCTAAGGATAACTGATCCAAAACATATGCCAGGATAACATATCCACAGTGTCAAATTTCTGTTCACTAACAATTGCCCCCAAAATGGCGGTTGTGATAAGATCACAACTGTCATTTTGCCTTTGAATTCAAACTTCCTGCAAAAAAATATGAGATTTGACAAGCCAGATATAATTGTCATATATCAATGAAGTTTCCTTGAGAACTTCCCTTCCGGTTGTATATCCTTCTCTCTGCAAATCATGAACAACTAGTAACACCTGTTTAACTTGGGTGGATGGTCCATATTTCGTATGGTGAAATCCGGGTTAAGGATTTTGGATAAGTCCAGGTGACTTATGTTTAATAATAATCTAAAACTTTTGACTATTCACTTGTTACTTGTTATTTTGAAAGTTTGTTTGATATAGCTTAAGTCTCATTGAAAGTTTTAAGAAATAATATTCTTTAATAAAAAGTTTTTAGGATAAATATCCTTGCAAAAATAAACCAGGATCTTAAATCCTTATAAAAATAGATTGAGAATAATGAATCCTTATATCTATAAAGATATAAACTGAAATCAAATAAGTGTAAACTGATAAACAGAAATCATACCGTAAGGTCTGGTTAGACCTAATTTACCATAAGTATTGATCCTTTTGCAATCCTTATAAAACTGAATTAAAGGATTTTGAATCCATAAGTATTTATCCTTCGGTGATCCTCAGAATCTAATCTATGATACCTGATGCAAATAACTTATGATATTATCTGGGATTAAACCCAATAAATCGGGGACAAGCGCATAAAATAAACTGGGGACAAGCCCAAACTGGGGACTGGCCCAAGGATACGGATGTTTACTGGGGACTCCCAAACCGGGATTTAGCCCAAACGTGAGTGACGTGAAGACGCCAAAACCTTAGCTAACATGAAATGCTAGAAACCTTTGTCTTGAGATAACGTGAAAACGTTATAAACCGGTGGTATGGTACGTCTACCATAAATCGTAGGATCCTCCATATAGCCGAAGACAACGAAATTGTCAGCCACTAAGCGTATACTGGTCCCACTGCCCCGGACTATACGTTGGATAGCTTGCGCTCCAGGCGAGAGTGTAGAAACTCTAATTTATAAGAAAGGTGAAAACCTTTAAACTTTGGAGGATATGACCATCGGGGGTCATATCTAATCGTGGGCTAGGCCAAGGAAAATAGCAATGTACCTTAAGCGTGAGGGAGAGGTGGCCAACCTCTTAGACATTGAACCTCTTATTAAAATCTGCATTGTTACTTAAAAACTTGGAAAAAATAAATGTTAAGAATACATTATCCTTAAAATAACAAGAATATGAAATGAATAAGTGATCAGATAGATATTACCAATTTTAGGATCCTTGATCCTAGATGGATGCTTGATTTTCAAAGGATACTAAATCCTGACTACAAAAAATACTTTTTGAGATGGATAGCGTTCCATGCTCTGGGTAACCTGTTGCATTCCATAATTAGCAAGTGATATGCCCCCTTTTCAGCTTCTGACTCGATCAAGTAGGGGCCTTCCCATTTGGGTGCTAGCTTTCCATCTGTTGGATTATTTGTGTTTTGGAAGGCTTTCCTCAAGACTAGATCTCCTTCTTGAAATCTTCTGAGCCTTATATTTTTGTTGTATGCCCCAGCTACTCTTTGTTGATATGCTGCCATTCTGATCTTGGCTAGGTCTCTAAGTTCTTCAACGGTATCCAAGTCTTCAAGAAGGATTTCTTCATTGGCCTCAGGATCACGGATGCTTGTTCTGGCTGTAGGGAACACCATTTCTGTAGGGACTACTGCTTCTGATCCAAACACCAATGAGAAGGGTGTTTGGTCTGTTGCATTCTTGGGTGTTGTCCTGTCAGCACAAAGGACATAAGGTAGCTCTTCAGCCCACTTTCCTTTCTTGGATCCTAGCTTCTTCTTTAAGTTGTTGATGATTATCTTGTTGCTAGACTCCGCTTGACCATTGGCTTGAGGATGTACCGGTGTGGAAGTAATCATCTTGATGCCTCAACTGTCACAAAAGTTAGTGGTTCTTTTCCCGATAAACTGGGAACCATTGTCACAAATAATTTCTGAAGGGATACCAAGTCTAGTAATAATATTTCTTTTAATGAAAGATATCACCTCTTTTTCGCGTACTTGAACAAAAGCTTCTGCTTCTATCCACTTTGAAAAGTAATCAGTCATTGCAAGCATGAATACTTTTCCTTCTGGTGCCTTAGGTAGTTTACCCACAATATCCATGCCCCATTTCATGAAAGGCCATGATGAGGATATATGATACATAGGTTCTGCTGGTTGATGTAATATGTTTCCATGCCTTTGGCAAGCATAACATTTCTTTGAGTATTCCATGGCATCTCTCTTCATTGTTGGCCAGAAGTATCATATTCTTAGAATCCTAGAAAACATAGCTCTACCTCCACTGTGATTACCACAATCACCTTTGTGAAAATCTTTGAGCACCTCTTGAATTTCAGGATCCTCGATGCACCTCTAGTATGGACCTGCAAGAGATTTCCTATACAACACATGTAATAAAATGTATTGTGATACCTTGAGTTTGAAAGAATTCGGATTCTCTGTGGCTAGAATTTCTCCATCTTTAATGTATTTTTTGATTGGGAGGATCCAGGATCCTTGGTTGTTTGAGGATGATGGATCCCAAAGTACGATGTCAGTTGTTATCTCCCTAACTTCTTGTTCTCCCATTGCTGGTGAGAGAACATGAATGATTGGAATCTTCGTGTCTTCTGGAATTTTCAGAGATGAGGCTAAATTTGCCAAAGCATCTGCCCCGGCATTTTCTTCCCTTGGTACCTGTATAATACTAAACAATTCGAAGGATTTTGCTAATTCCTTCACAACATCTAGATATTTGATTAGTTTTTCACCTTTAACAGCACATGAGCCATTAAAGAGGTTAGCAATCAATAATGAATCTATATATACTTGAAGATACCTGATCCTCATGCACTTAGTTAATTGCAAACCTGCGATCAAAGCTTCATACTCTGCCTCGTTGTTCGTTGCTTGGAACTCACATGCTATAGACTGCGGTAATATGTCCCCCTGTGGCGATTTCAGTAGGATCCCTAATCATGTTCCTCTTACGTTGGAAGCACCATCTGTGAAGAGTATCCAAAGATCCTTAGTCTCTTCTAGTTGTTGGACCTCCAATTCAGCTTCTTTCTGCATGTCGCTACTGAAATCAGCCACAAAGTCTGCGAGTGCTTGTGACTTGATGGTTGTTCTTAGCTCGTACTGAATATCATATGCACTCAGTTTCACAGCCCACTTGGCCATTCTACCTGACAACTCTGACTTTCTAAGGACATTCTTAACAGGATAATTAGTTCTTAAAATAATAGTATGAGTCTCAAAGTAATGTCTCAATTTAGTAGAAGCCATAATAAGTGCAAGAATTAATTTTTCTAAATGAGAATACCTGGCTTCTGCATCTAGAATACTTTTACTTACATAATAAACGGGATGTTGTTAACCTTCATGATCCTTCACAAGGACGGCACTTACAGCATTTCCTGACACAGCTAGGTACAGATATAAGGATTCTCCATCCACAGGCTTCATTAGAGCTGGAGTTGAGGATAAGTAATCCTTCAAGGCTTTGAGCGCAGCCTCATTCTTTTCCGTCCACTCAAACTTCTTATTCTTTTTAAGGATGTCATAGAAGTCTTTGCACTTCTCGGAGGATCTTGAGATGAACCTGTTGAGAGCGGCTATTCTTCCCGTGAGCCTTTGGATATCCTTGGCATTTGCAGGAGACTTCAAGTTGATGATGGCTTCAATCTGCTCAGGGCTTGCTTCTATCCCTCTTTTGGTCACCATATATCCTAGAAACTTTCCGGCCTTAACACCAAAATGGCATTTTGACAGGTTCGGTTTCATGTTATATTGGTCGAGGATATTGAATGCTTCTTCAAGATCTCTGAGGTGATCCTTAGCTCTCTTTGACTTTACCACCATATCATCTATGTAGACCTCCATAGTCTTGCCTAACTGATCCTTGAACATCATGTTGACTAATCTTTGATATGTTTCCCCTACATTTCTTAGTCCAAAAGGCATAGCAATATAACAGTATATGCCGGTAGGAGTCATGAATGATGTATCCTCCTGATCAGATGGTTCCATCTGAATTTGTTGAAATCCAGAGGAAGCATCCATAAAGGTAAGCATCTCATGTCCTGCCGTTGCATCCACCATGGAGTCTATATGTGGTAACGGGAAAGGATCCTTGGGGCATGCCTTGTTTAAATCTGTGAAATCTACACACACCATCCACTTTCCATTCTTTTTAGAAACAACAACCACATTAGCTAACCATCGAGGATACTTAACCTCTCTGATCATACCGGCCTTAAGAAGTTTTTCAACCTCTTCTTGTATGATCGCTCATCTCAAGAGCGAATTTCCTTCGCTTATGATGGACGGGTTTAATAGAATGATCAAGGCCCAATTTATGAGTAATTACCTCCTTAGAAATACCTGTCATGTCTGAATGTCTGAAGGCAAACGTGGATTTTCGTCGCTTTATGAAGGATATTATATCCTCCTCGATCTCGTCAGGGATACAGGATCCTAAGAACACCTTTACATCTGGATCCTCGGGATCTAAGGATACTTCTTTAATGTCTTTCTCCCGAGCTTCCAGTACATTCCTAGGATTTTGCTGTAATTGCTATGCTATCGTCTGTTTAGTTGTCGGCTTCATGGATGAAGAATAATAATTCTTGGCTTCCACTTGGTCACCATATATCCTTACTACTCCCCAAGGAGTTGGTAGTTTAATGCAATGATGGTAAGTAGAAGCTACAGCCTTCATCTCATGTAGCCAAGGCCTGCCAAGAATAACATTGTAACAAGACAGATTGTCAATAACACAAAATTTTTTGTAAGAGTTTAACCCTTCGATGTATATTGGGAGGTTAATGTCCCCCAATGTTTTCTTAGTTTCTCCACTGAAACCAACTAACACCGACGTCCTCGAAATGATCTCCGAGTCTGGTATATTCATCTTCTGAAGCACATTGTGTTGGATGATATTGACCGAGCCCCCACCATCTACTAGGATCCTGCGTACATAATGGTTAGCAATAAACAAAGTAACAATCAAACCATCATGATGGGGATCCTGGATGTTTGATTTATCTTCTTCATCGAAGAAGATCCTTTTGTCAGTTGTCAAAGTGGTGGATATGACTGGTCGTTCCCCGTTCTCCATCTTGGTTTCTTTGGCCAGTCTCTTAGCTGCGAAGAAGGAAGTGCCGCACATGTCTGATCCTCCGGAGATGAAGTTGATCACTTGAGCATCTGGTGGGGGCGGAGTTGCTTTTTGAGGAACTTCTTCAGGATCCTGGATACTGGACTTTTTTCTTCCCAACAGTTCCTTAAAATGGCCCTTACTCAGGAGGTATCCAATTTCCCTCCTTAAACCGATGCAATCATCCGTCATGTGGCCAAAGTCTTCATGGAATGCACACCACTTGGACTTGTCTTTGAAGGATGTTGTTTTCTCAATTTTTCGAGGCCACCTTGCTTTCTCTCCAAGATCCTTCATGGCACAAATCAAACCATGAGTATCAACAGAGAAGCAATATTCAGAAATACTTGGGTAGTCCTCATCATCATCTCCTTCTTCAACTGCCCGGACTTTTTGGTTGTTGAACTTGGAGTAAGGCTTCGAGTTATTGTTCTTGCATGAGGATCCTTGTTTCTGGTTAGGAGATTATTGCTTCGTTTGGGCCCCTAATCGTTCTTGAATCCTCTTGTCATCCTCCAGCCGTATGAATATGAGTGCCCTGTTTCTGACTTCATCTAAATTCCTGCATGGAGTCATCACAAGATCGTCATAAAATGGGGAGCCCCTTTGAAGTCCCATCTTGAATGCTTCAACAGCTGTAGCCATGTCAAGATTAGGGATCTCTAGGGCCTCCCTGCCAAACCTTGTAACAAAATCCCTTAGGGATTCATCATAAGGTTGGACAAAATCCCTTAGGGATTCATCATAACAAAATCCCTCAAGATTAGGGATCTCTAGGGCCTCCCTGCCACGTGCTCCTCTGGATCAGTGGTCCCATCATACACCTTCATGTTGGGTGTTTGAAAGCGTTTTGGGATCTCCGCATCGCATATCGGTGGAGCAAATCTGGACAGCTTGTGGCTCCCTTCTGGTATTTCAGGAATTGGACGGACCACTCCTGGCATGCTGGATATCATATCCTTAAGCTTCTGAAGTTCCCTAGCCATAGCCTGATTGATACCTGTATCCTGCATAGAGCCAAGGTTAGTGTCTGAGGATATGTGATCATAGGCGTTACCTCTTGGTTGGTTGAACGTTGGCATCCCAGAAGTGTAGTTTTGATAAGAGGCATCTGCTACAGTAGCAGGTCCACCAGAGGCAATGGTCTGCATAGGGATGATGTCCCCTTCATGGACCTCATAAGACCTTTGATGGTGAATTCCTGAGGATCCTTGATTCTGTCAGAAGGATCATTGAGGTTGGGAGCTGAAGGATCCTTGAGGATACAACCCAAAGAATCCTGGTTGAAGTATGGATGCTCCTTGTTGAAGGAACGAGGATCCTTGAGTTTGCTAACCCATGGACCCTTGTTGAAGGATAGATGATCCTGGCTGAAATAACGAGGATCTTTGAGTTTGTTGACCCATGGACCCCTGTTGAAGGATATATGATCCTTGCTGAAAGATTGAGGATCCTTGAGTATGTTGAGCCACAGATCCTGGAGTAGTGAAATCCAGCACCCAAGGCATCAAGGGAGTCTGATCCTCCACTAGCCTCTTTCTTTTCTTGAGATCTTCAATTTCATGTAGGATCCTCTGGTTGGTTTTGTTCTGCTGCTCCATGTATGCCTTAACCTGTAAAACATTGCAGAAACATCATTGTTAGATTTGACCACCGAAGTGGCAGCAGTGGTTTTTGAGCTCTGGAAGACTGGAATTTGTGTCTTGTTTCCAACCGCGGTGGTCCTTGGTGCTCCCGTAATTGGAGGAGGCATCGGCGGCAAAGTTCTTGATAAGAAAGAAACCGAGGATGGCATGGTTGATGAAGCAGAGGTTGATTGAGAGGCCATTGATGGTGATATGGGTATGAAAAGTTGAAAATTGATAGGAAATAATCTGGATTATAGCACCAATTGCCCCAGGTGGGCCCCAAATTGTTTTGGATAAAAATCACTCAAGCATAAAGTATCCAAATTCGTAATTGTGAGGCCTAGTGCTATGATGATAATAATGAATATGTAAACGAAATAATGATGAACACAAGGATTTGATCACGAGGGAAAAAAATACTGTAATTTTTTGTACATTACTTACACTTACGTATTAAACATGCGTAAAAAAATTCAAAAAAAAAATTGTTACGTTGAATTTTTTCGAGTTCTTAAAACTCAAAGCGGATCTCAAAAGAAATCAATCATATATATGTGTGTGTGTGTTTGTGTTTGTGTGTGTGTGTGTACCTATCCTTATTTAAACATATTTTACATAACCCATATATTACATTAACACATACACTTTACAACCTAACTACATTCCATTCTTGTCTTCATTTCTTCGATCTTTCATGAACTTCTTAACCACCTTGGTCAACTTGTTACATTTCCGAAGAAGCGTCTCTCCCATCTTCTTCTTTTTCTTCCTATCCATAGTTATCTTCTTTCTAAGGTCATCCGTCTCATGCAAGGCTCGATCTAGATGCTCCTCCTGTGACTGAGGTAATTCATTGGGATATCCGTAGTAAGGTGGCGGATCACGGTATCCCATCATGACTACATCGAAATGGTTCTTCGGATCCGGATATGGATATGCGGTCACATCGGACTGATAATTGAAGAAAGCTTCGGCAGCCTCGTTCTGCTCCCGGATTTCATTCGCTTGGTCTTCAATTGATGGGATCTTGCCTTGAGACGGTGGGAAGCTTGATGACGCTTTGCCTTTGAGTTCTTGGAGAAATTGCATGTAGGGATCAACATAACCATAACTTGGGTTTTGGTGAGAGAATGGTTCTTCCATCGGCGTTGTCACTTCATTAGGATTGTCGGAGTATTCCTCCTCCAGATCTTCTTCTGTTTCTTCTTCTTCCGGGTCCTCTTCATCCATTAATTGGGCAGTCTCTTTTGATATCGCGGGCATGCGAAAGTTCTCGTACGGCATCGTCACCCTCATTTTAGGTTTGCGGGATGGTCCTTCTTTGTTGGGACGTGAGTCGACAGAATCCATGGTAGAGGTTCCGGTATGCCATCTTTGTTGATATGAGTGGCATTGCATCCAATCTGATGAGGGAGATCTTGGTTCCTCTTTGATAGGTCGGTTGGAGAGAAATGCGTATGAAGGGTGAGGATTCTGTGGTAGGTATGTCGGAATGCCAGATGGGTAGTATGACGGGACTTCAGATGGTTGATATGTGGGAATCTTGGAAGGATGATACGTTGGAACTTCGGATGGCTGGTACATGGGTAAGCTTGTCGGTTGGTAGCTTGAGTGTCTTGGTGCTTGATACGCTTGATTTGGAGTGTCATCGGGAAAGCTAATTGGACATTGTTCTGTACCGGGATACTGAAATGGTTTGGTTAGATCATGCTCTAAGTCGGGATTGAAGAATGCTTCATAGTAGTCCTCGCTCATGTTGTCTTTTGTAAATGAGTAGTAGATTCCGGCTCTCTTTGCTTCACAATCATAACTCTCCATTAATTTCTTGAAATACATCTAGGTTGGGTGGTTTAGAATGACAAGGGAAAGAAAATGTTACCAACCTATCTTATCCTTATTCAAATAAACAAGTAATAGAAAATGTTTTTCCTATGCTTGGATCGAAGCTTAGGTATTGTCTTGTAATACCTAATTCGCTAAGATCGATGGCTCTGATACCAATGGAGTACCAATTATATCACATTAGTTCAGCCCTCACAGCCCTATAGACTGGCTCAACGAGACGGGGACCTAGTATCACGCGCGGTAGGGCATGCCTACCCTCTACCCACATATGTAAGGATCCAAAGACAAGTATAACTAGCCCAATTGCCAGCAGATACTAAAGTTTTAGGAATACATTATCCCATGTAAACTTTTGTATAATGACTCATTTAAAATTACACTTATAAAAAGATTGAGCGTATTCACGCCTGTAAAAATTTTAGACGTATACACAAGATTGAGTGTATTCACGCCTGTAAAAGCAGCAAGGTCATCGCGATACGCGATGGGTCTCTCTTATGATCCATCGCGTATCACGATGACCTTACTGATTTTGCCTATAAATAGCAAGGTCGGGATCTCACATTTTCACACCAAATCAGCGTTGCACTCTCTCAATAAAACATCTCTCTAAACCTTGGGAAGCGTGCCTTCGATCCACCTCGAAAACCGTGCCCCGATTCCTCGATTATCGTGTCATTCCCTCGTTGTTCGTACCACATTCCACCAACGTATCAACCAAGAAAGAGTTTTTTATCCTCGACATCATGATGATTAAGCGTGCCGACGAAGGATAAAGTATTGGTGTTCATAGTTTTGCGTGCCAAGGAAAAGTGACGAGAAGAGAAGTTGGGCAAGAAGATAAAGAAGGTGAAACGTTATTGGAGTGATGCTCAAGTTATTAGGGTTTATAAGCCGAGTAAAGGTAGGCATATTGCCCGAATAAAATAATAATAAAATATTAAAAAATGCTTAAACCTTAAGTCGATGTTATACTCGATACCTCGATAAAATAAAAGAAAATATAACAAAGAAAATAAATGTTACAATTATGAAAATATATATACATACATATATATATATATATATATATCAATGTGATTATATTATATGTGATTCTTTGTTATGAAAATATATTTAAGTAATAATAACTATTCTTAAATAATAAAGAAAAGAAAAGAATACGTTTCTTGAAAAAGAAGAAACGTAGGGTTTTATGTAAAATAAACTAAAGGTTTATAATATTACTTTTTAACTAAAGGTTTTAAAGTAAAAGAAATTTTGAACTAAAGTTCATCGAGGTAAAGTTTATAAAATAAGACTAAAGGTCTTAAGGCGGATTGTATATCCGACTAACAAATGGTTATACTCGTACTATAGGTGCGAGATAGCAATGGGAAAGACCCTCGGACGGTGTTTCAAGCCGATTCAAATAAAAAAGGTGAATACGCCCCAACTTTTACAAACTTGTTTTCAAACGAGTCAAAATGTTATATGAAAAACTTTACATGAGACTAAGTGTCTCTAAAACATTTATAAACAAAAGTATAAACACTGGCCTCAGGCTATCATGTACATTTGTCTGGATCCTTACATATGTGATGGGCACATCACACCTGGTCACAATTACGCTAACCTGCGGGGAGTATGACCTTGTGTATACGTATAGGCACTCAACTAGTCGAACGCTGCGGTGTTTGCTGGGGGAACCGAATGTAGAGACTTGAGTTTATGAATTGTGTTGTTTTAACTTGGTTATTCCTAAGCCTCGATGGGCCGAAACCTACGTAATCTCGAGGGGTGATCAAGTAAAGAAAATATTTTTAGCGTCAGCATATTCACCAGCATTCATTGCTGACGTATTTTCTTAACATTTTGCAGGTGATCAAGGTTAGGGTTTGGAGTAACGAAGTGCTCAAGATATCCAATGGCTCGGATCTTTTTGATAAACTTAATATATTGTAAATAGTGGTCTTGTAAAACTTAAACAAGTAATCTTTCAAACGTTAAACGGGAAACTTTTAAATCCCGTCTTTTGTATGTAAATATTTATATTTAAGTCCACATGTTTTTAAGACTTCCGCTATTAAACCGTAACTCTGATTTAATTACAATTGTGGTACCAACATATGTGTCATACGTGTAGGCCGTGGTTCGGGGTGCGACAAGACTAGCCGCCCGCGCGCGGTAGGCACACAAAGTACTATAGCGATGTGGAAGAAGATTTTACTAAGCCATATCGACAAGGGGTGTTCAAAAAAATCCGAATCCGTATTCAAAATATCCGAAAATTTGTCTCCGAATTATCCGAAAGTCGGATATCTGAATTTTCGGATAGTTCGGACATCCGAATTATCCAAAATTTTAAATTTAATTATATTTAATCAATACCGTATTTAAAAATATATATACATATACACATCACACTATCACAGAACCCTAAATTCTTTTAAATTCTTCACGCCGCCACCCATACTTCCTTCACAATTGTGTAGGCATCTCGCTGATGCTTGACTATAATCTTGTCGGTGCTTGACTTTCGCAACTTCGGTGCTCGACTCTCGCCGTTGTCTCCTTGTTCCAAGATTTGAAATCAACGTCTTCTTTCTAGAACAAATTCATTCCCATGGCTACACTAGTAGGCAAAAGATAATACTCGTATTGTCTTAATTTGGATCCTACTTTGTGTTTGGAATGATTAATTTCAAGCCAAACTGGGATTTTTTTAAGGTTTTATTAGTCCGGATAATCTGAATCCGTATCCAAAACTTCGGAACGGATACAGATTTGGATAGCGAAATCCATTATCTAAAATGTTCGGATATCCGAATTTCAGATATTCGAAATTCCGGATATCCGGTTTGAACATCCTTAATATCGACCCACGGCCTTTGCAAATAAATCTAAACTGATTTCGCGGATCGCTACCGCACATTGTATAGTGAATGTATGAGATTTTGAAAGTAGAGTTCTTTTAAAATTAGTAACTCAATGATGAACCACAAGCTAAGGATGATGGTTACATATTCGTTATCACGTCATATCATTCATATTCTATAATTCTTGTATACTCTCTAGCGCTATACGCGTAAAGAAAAGAAAAGAAAAATGCCTCAATATTTTAGTTAGTTTTAGGCCTCTGAAGATGTTGAGCCGGCCCTGCTCGGATTTGTGATAAATCATTTCACCGTCTTTAGAAATGGAAAAAAGAAAAAGGAACACCTAGACCCAATATGTTCAATTTTGAACCAAGTGTAGAAATTGAACGGAGTTATATGTATTCAAATTCATATTTGCAGGGTGCTTTCAGAAGAACGTGCGGAGCAAATATTTGATCCGGTGTTTGACAGAAAGAAATGGGATGCCAAAGACTTGGGAAAAAATTATGTCAACCGCAAAAGTTTCTATAGCCGCACGTTGAATGTGATGGCCGGTTAAACCGGATTTCGTATAGTAGGCCGGTGTTTTGAGTCCGTTATTTTTGACCGGTTTGCTAGAACATCGTATCGACAGTTTTTGTCTAAAATACCGGTTTTTACCGGCAAACTGGTTTTAAGCCCGAGAAATTTTTTATATTTGCGGCTCATATTTCTCAAAATTACTTTTTACCCAACAATTAACATTCAAACGTGTAAACTTTAAGACTATATTTTTTTAAAATTGAGTGCTTTTGCATTATTTTTTTAATATGGATTAACTTTTGGATTATTTTTTGTTAAATGAATCATTTAGTTTTCGGTTATTTTTGGATTGAAGTTACATTTATAGGAAATTATAAGGTAAATTATTCAACCGGTTGAACCTCCCGATATAACCCGATTCAACTGGTTGTACCATTTTTTAGTCCAATCCGGTACTAGTAAAATGCCGGTTTTTTAAAACATTGGTTAGACCATTGTTCGTTTGGGCAAACTGATGAAATTTCAACTTTGTTAACTTACCTATACTATGAGAATTATAATTATGCACCTTCTATTTTTCTAGCTTCTTAATTGGATTCATGGCCGTCTCGTGGGTAAGTTAAATGAGGTAGTGACTTTAGGCCTCCATCTTAAATAAGAGTTATTTATTATGAGATTTTGAAAGTAGAGTTCTTTTGGAATTAGTAACTCAATGATGAGCCACAAGCTAAAGCTAAGGATGATTGCTACATATTCATTATCACGTCATATCATTCATCTATCTATTCTAATAAAACTCTACTTATTTTTGCCACTTGTCATTCTCATAGCCTTCCTCACATTTTATTCATTTATTTTAATATATAGTCCTTATCTTTTAAGCAATGCAAATATATGAATTCAAGTTTGTTTTTATTATATGTAAATCATAATCGATTTATTCATTAACATTAATGGTGAAATAAGAAAATAAAGAAATATTAAAATTGGCGTTGAAGGTTTTTAGAATAAAATTTTAAAGTCACAGGTAACTGCAAATTAAAGCAAATAAAGGTACATCATTGTCGAAGAATTTAGACTTGTATGATAAACTAAAAATTGTTTTTTAAACTGGGATTCGAGCAACAATGCATAATTTTTTATATAAGATTGGTTTCAAATTTGAACTTAAATCTTCTCATGTGCATTTGAACTCGAGAAAATGTATATTTTCTTAATTTTCTCAAAACGTTTTGTATAAATATTAGTAACATAGAGAATACCTATTATAGTGTTTAGCATTAAATTATTGAAGTTGAATATTATAATTATAATCTACATGTATACCAATTTATCTATATGTACACCTATTATAAAGTATTGAAATCTTTGCTGTTTTTATTTTATAAGTTTCTAAAATATATATATCGATTAATTAAATATTCCAACAACTCCCACAATATTAACTAATAACAGGGGATTAGTATTCAAAATTTATACATTCCTTATCCAACATTTTCAACTATTATAAATAAGAATCACTATATTCACTTTATGCAACTTTAAATCTTCTATTATTCTGTTAAATCAGAATAATCACTTTTATATGAACATGGATTTAAGGTTAGTATGTCTTTGTCATTTTCCATTAATATGAAATGAAAAAAATCATATTGTTATATTTTATTTTCTGGTTTTATATGTTGTTTGATTATACAATTGTTAATTGTAAAATATAAAATCGAGTAAAATTTGTCATACACAGAATATTAATGATACTAAATTTATCATGATCAATTAATTTCAAATTCTAAAATTATAAGGATGATTATATCATGAAAGTTCAGGTAATCTGGTCTTTGGATAATCATTTTTTGGGATAAACATGAGCATGTGATCTCAAATGCCATTATATATATTAATTGATTAAAATGTATGATATTTTATGTATATGAATATTTTTTTGTTGGTTTATTGATATATTATCATTTATTTAGTGTTGGTATGTACTTGAAGAATCTTATTTATCACATAGACAATTATATGTGGCTATATCAAGAATTATAAGCATACCTATATGTTACCTTATCAAGAGTTACAAGCAGGCATGGACTAAAGATTTTGATTTGTGATAAACAATATGTACCAACCAATACAATCACAAATGTAGTGTACAAGGACTGTTTTACTTATTTGTAACATATTTATGTAATCTTAGTTTTGTAATTTCTGTAATTTTAATGTAAACTGTAACTGTATTAAATATATGATCATTTTGTTAACTATATTTCACTTAATGGTTAAAGTACAAAATTTTTATCAATTACCCGTGTAATACACGGGCCTTAAACTAGTATTCTATAATTCTTATATACTCTCTAGCGCTATACGCAAAAAGAAAAGAAAATAAAAAGACCTCAATATTTTAATTAGTTTCAGGCCTCCGAAGACGTTGAGCAGGCCCTGCTCGGATTTATGATAAATCATTTCACCGTCTTTAAAAAAGGAAAAAGGAAAAAGGAACACCTAGACCCAATATGTCCAATTTTGCACCAAGTGTAGAAATTGAACGGAGATATATATATTCAAATTCATATTTTTAATGCCTTAGGGACTATGTTAAAATAATTTGATTGAAGCTTCAGAAGCTAGTTGCCAAGTGAGAATGACACGGTTGTTGGGTCCAACAACAAACAAATGTGATGTGACGAATCAAATTAAGTGTTTCTAAATGAATTTTCATAAGAAACGTGACTGGGATGAATTCCCTAACATTGGTGTAACAAGTTTTGTATGAAATCCTTAGCCATGTCAACTCCTTTGTTGTTAGGAATTGACCATTCTCTTCAAGAAGGCTACCTTAGATCTAAGTTGGTGTTATTTGTGTATTGGTCTAAATGTCCTCTCATTATGGTAGAATATCATGATATGCCTTTGTTCACTGCATTACACGTGAGATTAAAGTTATGATAAAGTTAATACAAGCTTTGAAATTTTATATGATTAAAGTTTTGATAAATTGTGAGTAAAAGCCTTGAAAGCCGTTAGAAAAATAAATTTGCAAATTAAAGCTTAGCTAATGGTAAAAAACAGTTGGACTTGGGAAGCAACTACAAAACCATATTTTAAAATCACTCGTCAACTCGTCATTGCTGTCCAATTAATTTTACAAAATAAACATAAAAGTTTGACCTTTTTAACAGAAAATTTCATTTTAATTTTTTTTATAACGAAGTTTTATATAATTTACTATAAAACGATTACAATAAAGTGGCAGGCAAACGGGCAACAAGCTGCGCCGCAACCCCCTTTTGAATAGCAAAGCCAATCCTGCTAAAAACGAAGCTTTGGGACCTAGAAGCTGAAGAGGTTCCGTGTACGACGCGCTGAACCCTAAATTGAACTTTCCGTCACAAATTTCACTTTAAAGTTTTGACAGAATTCCTAAATCAATAATTTCCATCTTGTTATGTACAACTCATTTAACATCGCTAAGGTTATATTATAGAATAGCTAACGAGAGCTAGTTATCATGTTACCTCTTGTCACATAAATAACTAGCCATCTCGATAATAAAAACGTAAGATATAACTACTACTCTATTAAAATAATAATTAAACAATTTAAACAAACAAAAAATAATAATGTTATTGGTTAATGTTAGTGAAGTGAACCCACTAACAATTTTGGTTGACACCGTTATATAGTTGCCCACTAGGACTTCAAGGCGCTTACTTTGTTTGAGGCGGCATAATATTCACAGCGCTACCACACTCATGTAACATCAGCGCTACCACACCCATGTAACATGAATGGAGCTTCCACTACACACGAACTAACAAAGCTTCCACTACACACGAACTAACAATATTTGTTTGTAACAATTGTTTTGTTTATTGCATTCATCAACAAAAACTCTTGACGATATTTTATTCAAATAAAGGGAAAAAAATATCAACATAAAAAAAAACTAAAACCAGTACACAGTACTCCCCATTTAAACGGGCAAACAACTAGTAGTGGGAAAAAGGTTCAAAAGCTGACTTAGGTGATTAAATTGTAATTTGCGAAAAGACTTGATTTGACACACACGGGTCTCTCTCTATCGCTCTCCACGCCCCCAACGCAGCTCACTTGCCGAGTCGACTCACTCGATACCACGAGGTTGCCAAGCCGACGTCGCAATCAACGGCCTTGTGTGCCATCCCAGCATCAAGCACCCGTCGTTTTCCTCGACCCTATACCCATCACCGCCCGCGAACAGCGCCAACAACATGCTCGCTTGCTTAAACGCGTTTGATCCCATATGCACCGGGTCAAACCCGGCCGAGTTGAACCGAGTTCGCCACTGAGTCAGAGTCTCGTGCCGCTCGACTCGGTCAGTACCTTCACATGCGACCACGTTGCATATCTGCCGCCCTAAGTACACCTCGGACATCACCAAATCTTGACTACTGGGTTGACTCAGTGCTGAGCTTTCCAACGAGTCAAACATGGTGGAATAATAATGTAACGCCTCGTTGAACCGGTCTAGAAAAACGACGCCGTTATGATTCGATTCCTGTTCCACCACCGTTACTATTTTCGGTTTCATTTCCTTGATCGAATTCAATACTTTTTCGATCGCATTCGGCCGGGTGAGGAGGCGGTGGAGCTCGAACACGGAGTTCACCGCCACCACCTCCTCCTCGGCCGAGCGGAGATCGAACATACCAGCATCGATATCCGCTAACGAATTCGCAACAAATCCACGAAACTCGAATTCGACCCCTATCGTTTCCGCTAACTGGGCTAACTTCCATCCAACTTGTTGCAACGCATCCGTGTTATCCGGTTGTGGCGGTCCAATACCCGTTAATCGAAAAGCGGGTGGACCGCCGTTGCGTAATGCCAGCGCTTGCATAAGCGCTGGCCATTGCATCCCTTGATTTATACTAAAATCCACCACATGGACACGCGTAGCGCCACCGAACGCTTCAAGAATCGCTTGATTAGCCGTAAAGTGAGCGAATTTGAGATACGGACAGCTCTCGTAAAAATGCATCTGCAAAATCTCCCAACAAGACGTTTCCAGATCGTCTTGCGGGTAGATCTTGTAAATCCTCTGAGCCAGAGCTCCAGCAAAGTATGTGGCGACTTTCGCCATCGCACCCGTCTGGGATGCCACAAGCATCCCAACGTGCTTCAGCAGCGCGTCAGCGAGTTTCAACTCATTTTGCTGTACCGCCTCTGCACACGCCATCAGCGTGTGCACCAGTCGAATCCCAGCCTCCTGGGAATCGACCAGCATTACAGGGCGCGTCGGCGAATCCTGCGGCGGCGCGTCGGCTGTGGATTTCATTCTCTTAATCCCGTTTCTACTTTGATTGGCATCAAAACAATCATCGGTTCCGTAAATAGCCCCACCGGCAATCGCACGTAGATCGTACGGGTCACCGTGTCCACCGATATCAGTATTATTAGAGAAATCAATCATGGTAGTGGAGGAATCGAAATTGGTTGAAGCCGGAATAATATATGAAGTGTTATTATTATTATTGAGTTCAGAAAGCATGTTTTGAACCCAGCCAGAAATATCTGAAGGATTGTAATGAACAGTATCCTTAAGATGTAAGGTGCTAGCATCTTCAGTCATGAACATTTCAAGCAGCTCAAGCTTGTGGGCAACATCCACCATGTCCGTTGACTTGACCTTGTAACCCAAGACCTCCAGCAGCTCGTCCATGCCACCGGAGTCCGGCAACACGTCTTTGGGCGTTGAAGATGAGCTGGGTGTGGCTTCTTTTTTACGGTCACGGGTTCTTTTCATGATTAATTAAAGTAGTAATTGGTTAATAAAAAGAAAGCTAGAGAGGTGGAGATTGGGTGTGGGAGAAATAGATGAATCTTGCTTGCTTTGGTAATAGAAAGAAAAGGTGTGGGGCTCTGGGTTCGAGAGAGGATGACAGGGTGAAGAGCCAGAGAAGGAGATAAGGAAGAGAAATTGGCCTACTGCTGCTGCCACACCGCTTGCTGATTAATAATTATATTTATATGATTATAATACTATACTATTTCTCTTTCCTTTCCTTTTTGGTAGCCCTATTATTACTCCTATTTTAATCACTAAATCATACCATGCTAAATTGTAGCTCTATACTAGTACTACTAATTAATTTGTAAAAATTAATAGCAACAATTAAATCAATGTATCAATGATCAAACGAATCGTAAATTCCAAAATGATGAGAGTTCAGGCCTAACTTGTCTTTGAACAACTAGTTTTCTTCGGTACAAAAGATGATGGGTTTACCATCTTTTGTTGTATGCGATCGCGGGCGTATGGAGCCGTCTTTTATTATATGGTTACTACATGTAGTTGGGCTTTGTTAATTAGTCGTTAAGACAAAATATAGTCGTAGACATAGTAGTGTAATTTAGAAGTATGTTTACGATGTGTAAGTTTACCATTCAATAAGAAAAATAATTACAGAATGATATTTTTAACTTTTACTTTCTTTGTTTACTACAATCTTATTTACATAATCATTATATATTTATATTTGTTTTATACTCAATTTCTTTTATAAAAAAAGGTATGTTTCCCATTTGGCTCAAAATAATAAGCCTACGAGTGAAATAGAGTGAAAATCAAGTGCAATTTTATAATGATTATGAGTATGATTGTTCTTGTAAGAGTGAAAGTTTTAAATGTTATTGGTTAAAAATCAAATCCTGTGTATTAAACGCAAGTATTTTTAGCAACTTAGTTTTTATGTTATGAAAGTTACAATATAGTGATGATCAAAATGTTGAAACTAAGTGAACACTATATCACTACTTTTTCTAATAATTGTTTTATGTTACATGATACCTAAGATAAGATACAAAAGGTTCCTTTATTATGATGTTTGCCATTTCCTTGAATGAATTTAAAAAAGTTATCTCCTATTCATCCTTGATAAGTAACATGCTATGGGAAGAATATGAATAAGACTTTTCAACATCATCAAAAGTGGTCTTTGAAGGCAATAAGAAAACCCAAGGGGAGTAACATGTAAAATGAGGGATTGGGTGGCATATAAAAGATGCGTGGCTGCACCGCAATGCATATGTAGACTGACCGATGCTGATGCCCTACTCACCCTCCCTACATGCACTTTCGAGCCCATAATAACCGTGCACCATTTTATAACGTGGTAGGCCATATTCTTTCTTTACAAATGAGATTTATGTTTTCTTGTATTTTCACGTGCCTCTTCATATCACACATATCCACGCGGGTTTCATCCGTTAAACACTAGCTAATTTTTATTTAAAAAAATAATTGATACTAATACTCTAATACTAAATTCACCTAACCTAACTGCATACACAAGGTTAGACTAGACCCGTCAACTAAAAGGAATACACACCTGTTAAACACCCCCAATAACATTAGGTCAAATATACTTTGATTAAAGTCGTGTTAACAAATAACAAGACTCTTCACAACTGTTCGGAAACAATGCACACTACAAAGAGTACTTGATCACAACACCCTTAAACGTGAAGTCCCCGTCATCGCATGGTGCATAGTGGCATATTTTGTTTAGGGGCGGACCGACATAGAGGATCTAGGGACTCCGATGCTTTTAATTTTTTAAAAAACGACATGTTAAAGTTTTAAGGTACCCTATAAAAATCAGTAGATAGAACCCATACTAATTATACTAATGTGGTGTAGTGGCAGCTCATTGGTTTTGCACGTGAAAGAAAGGTCATGGGTTCAATCTTTACAATATCATATATATTTTTTGTTATTTCGCTCATCTACCACTTCGTTGGCTTGCCGCTCCAATGACATCGCATTTTGTGTGTTTTTTAATAACTAATAATCGTATTTCTTTCTATTATGATATTGTTTTTTTATTATGTTCCTCACCTCGACTCGACCGGAAAAATGTAAACACCGAAAAAATAAGACCCAGTTGGATAAAAATTCTAAGTTCATCACTGATTGTGTTACTACACGTAGTGTGTAAGAAATTTGACATTGTAGATAGAGATGTATTACAAATCTCATAACTAATTTGTTGCATTACCAAAGGGCGGTATGTTTGAGTGTCAAAAGTATGCTTGGGGCAGAAGTTATCAGATATGTTCTAAGGTATTACATTGCATGGTTGACATGTGATCGTGTTTCTTAATTGAAAAAGATATAGTATGTGTTTTGAAGAGTTTGGATGGAAGTCTAGAGTAGTTAAACAAGTCGTATTCAAGTTTTATATTTGTGTCACGTGCGTCGCCTCTTATCTATTAAACATGTTAAAACACGAATCGTCAGCCCTAATTCGAGCATAAATTATGATAAATATTTATTTGTATTATGTAATACGTGGTAGACACGTGTTATTTCATGAAAATAAAACCCACCCGTCACTATTGCATTTGTGAGCTCCCGACTACTAGGTTCGTATTCACACTTGCTTTTAAAATGTTACACGTGTTATATAAAATTGAAAAATGTTTTATGTAATCCAAACTGAAAAAAACATTTGTTTAGTGTTAAATATTGGAGTAGCTTTTTCTAACATGAATATACTTTCGGAAAAAGAGTTAGTTTTATATTATTTTAATCTAACATTTTATTTTAGTATTCCAATATCATAAAAATGTGGTAGAGAGGTAAGGAAGAGACTTGTTGTTTCATGTGACCCGGGTTTGATTCCTGTCTTCAACATTTAGTTTTGAGGCATCAAGTTGACGAGAGACTAGATGAGTAGGTGGTTTTCATTAGTTGGATCTTTAAACTGCGAGTTTTTATCTCATCACACCATCGTGCATTCGGGCAAGTGTTCATGGGCGTTGACTCTCGACGAGGGTTTTTTCTGGATCGAATAACGAATGTATTCCGATATAGTTAATTTAGCTAGTAACAAATCTAAAGAATTCGTTGGTGGTTAAAAAATATGTTGAGTGTATAAAAGTAGAGTTGAGCTGGGTAAATATACTGCACGCGCTTCAACGCTGAGTCAGCATGCGAATAATGAACCAATATTAAGCAAAAATATAGGATATGAAAAACTGGGTAGAGATGTAGTGCCCACATGAACAGCACGAGGGCAGTCAACTTGTGATCCACGCTCCATCCACGCGCGTGTCTTGTTGCAAGAGGTTAGTGGGAGGACTTAGTGAGACACGCGCTTGAGAGGTGAGGCATATTGATTGGACATTGGGACCCACGTAATGGGATCAACGGATTCAGACGTCAACATCGTTTCGGGACCATCATGTCGGGTCCCACCACTTAATAATCATCGCACTTGGCCGTCAAACGTTAACGGAGTTCTTAACGCCTTCCGTTAAATCTTGTATATGGTCTAAGATTTCCAACGAAGAAAACCCAAAAATAAAGTATGTATTGATCTAAATTAAGTGGTGTGATTGCACACTTAATTAATAAAACTATTTTAGTTTATGATACTAATACTCTCGGATAGTCTGTGAGCGAAGTCCACTATCGATAGGGTTTACGGGCAGTGGCCAAGTAGCGAGATCTCATGGTCCGCCCCTTGGTGCAGTTCAAGGGGCACAAAGCTGCTTAAGGTTGCTTGAGTTTAGGAGTTAAAACTTTTGTGAAACGTGATCCAACAGTTTATTCTCTTTCTATGTCGACTATCAATAGGAAGTTTTTGGTAATACTTTCAAGTTGATCCACTAATTGCGAAGGAGCATTAAGAAGGGAAATAGTAGTTAGGCAAAGTACCTAAAGTCGATTAAATTAAAGTAAGCTTTCCTTCGTAAGATATCAAGGAAGCCTTCTAATTTGATGATCTTGCACCCATATTTGTCCACTAATATTTTCCTGAGTTTAACCAAATTTATATCTCAACCCTTTTAGCAAGATTTGTAAAATTAGCCAAAACTCCTCCCAAAAAATGACATCGTTCGAACATAAAAGGTGAGATACCACCATTCCGGTTCCCTATGTTGCATGCTTGGTTGAAAATCACATGCAAAGCTTCCGTACCCAAAATAAACAAATACGGGGACAATAGATCGCACTGTCTCACCCCTCTTTATAGCAAAACCTATTAGAGTTGAAATCTGGGTTTCATTGTTAAAGTATATTTACGTATTTCAAAATTTGTTGGAATTTGAATCCGAATTTCATTCTTGATGTGTTTGGTTGAAAAATTGATCAGATTTCTAATTGAAAACAATTCACGCAAATTCCTTGTAAAAAGAAATTCAAATTACTTTAAAAAATATGAAAAATTTTAAACTGATAAGGGGACACTTGTCGTCCGAAAGTCCACTATGATTAAACCCTGGCTCTCGCAAGTCATTTGTCACGAACAAGACTCAAACCTACGACACCTTATATAGAATGTCACCGAGATGCCTCTATATCACTGTTCATTTTTACAAAACAAAATTAAAAACATATCATTTAGCTTAAAATTTTCATCTTTGCCCATATCATTTAGCTTCTAAAACATAAACTAGATTTTTATATACACTTGGGTCGATTTTGTCTTTATTATTGTCTTGTAGTTAATTAGCGGTTGAACTCGTATTATAATTAATTCTTCTTGTTAACTTTTTTGTTGGTGAGATTAGGAAGTGGTGGGATCAAGAAACTTTTTTAAACTTTGGCTCATCAACCAACTTTATCTTTTATTTTTCTGTTAAGAGCAGCACCAAAAAGTATATATCCGCCAAGAGCAACACCAAAAAGTAACATCCTAATTAGTTGATGTAACATTCATCGACTATTTAGTGGTCGTCCAGCAACCTTGTGCTAAGCTATTAAAAAGTCTGACCGATTAATTAAGAGGTTGAATCGGCCAACATGTTTCTGAAACGTAGTCATCAAGAATAGGGCTGGTTCCGAGAATTAAATTTTGTTTTTTGAATCGAATGCGAAAAATATTTTGGTCTTTAAGTAAAAAAAATATTTTGTTGAGTTTAAACAATTTAATTTTTAAACTGAATTCTTTGGTTAAACATGCCTTAAATGAGACTAAAACCCAAAACCTATTGGGAGTCATACCCTTTGCCAATATATCAAGTTAGTTGTTATATAACTGAGTTTAAACATTAAGCATACAAATCGTTTTTCATAAAAATATATATAATTTTTTTGTAAAATAAATTCGGGCCTAACGGGTGGACAGGCTTGGCCGTCGACCACTCAATCCAGTGCCATGGCCGGTCCTGATCAAGAGGCTCCATAAACCATTAAGGCATGTCTTTTAAGTGAATCAATTAAAAGGTTACCAAATAACTCTTTAATCTAGGTCTAATGAAAGGGTTGCGTTCCTTGATGTTTGTATTCCCACATAAATTTTTAATGTGTTTTCTAAATTGTTTATGGCTAGTGATACTGTATGATAACTGAAGAAGTTATGGACTACCATAGGTGATTCATGTGACTCCATAGTGATGGTTTCAAACTTTCAATGGCCAAAGCACATGAACAAACAGTGGCATTAAATCCCTTCCTTTTTATGTTGTCAAAAAGTGAGATTTTAGAAAGGAATAATTAATGAATACATGTTTGTGCTGTGTATTTATATTGACATGTGGATAAGGTTGTGTTGTACGATTGGAGCACTTCGATATTGTTTTTCTTCCTTTTCTTTTTTCTTTTTAATTCTCTTTTATCTTGGGCCGGATTGTATGGGTAAATAGGTGTGGGCTTCTAGTGTATGGGCTTTTTTACTGTGGGTTACTCTATCATAGGAAAAATAAATTGTGTATCGGTGAGATACTAAGAGTAACTAATCAGCATGTATTCACTCTATCCCATTATAAGTGTTTATATTTCTTGTTTTATTTGTCTTATTATAAGTGTCTACTTTCAAATTTTATTAGTCAATTTCCAAGTTTATCCTTAAACACATACAACTAACATTAATAAACAATATTGACGGACCCAATTTTCAAGGGCATTATTGTTATTTGGTAAGAAAAAAAATAATTATTCAATCTACCTTAAACTTTGTGTTTTTCAAACCTAGACACTTATAATAGGACGAATGAAGTATTTAATTAGAGCAATAGGGCTCATAGCGGCAACACGACTTATGGGCCCAGTTTGGTGGATCATATGTGTATTGACCTGTATTATGAACATAGTTTCTTTTTCTTTCTTTTTTCAATTTTTTTTATATATAGTTATAATTTACTTTTGAGTAAAGTGCCAAAATCGTCCATGAGGTTTGATCAATAATGCGACTTTCGTCCAAAAATATTATTTTTTGCAACTGGGTCATCAAGGTTTCCTATTTATTACCAGTTACATCCAAATCATTAACTATGTCAGATTTTTAACCTTAACTCAAGGGTATGTTGGTCTTTTTAACTATTTGTATATTTTATTAATTTTTTAACTCAATAATCCAATTTGTTTATAAAAATACATTAAATAAAACAAATCCCAATTCATGGTCTACTTCCACCACCAAAGTCATCTTTATCTATTCTCTACAATGCCTATATTTCTCTCTGAAATGTTGAAATTCTTACATCAATTGCTGGAAAATGAACATATGACATTTACTCTGGAACCCTCAACCGCCGCTCGTCGGATTTCGAACCACTGTTATTGCCATAGATCTTTCAAACCACCATTTTCCGCTCAATTAATTTGTTCCCGATTTTCTGGCAACGCAATCCGGATTATCCGACCACCTGAACCGTTTCGGCGACTCCAAAACCGGCCGAAAACGTTAAATTAAACCAAGCATTCCGGCCACTTGAACCATTCCGGCGAGTTGCGGTACCACACCAAGCATTCATCTAAGATAATTTTATTGCTACTCTTCTATTTGTTTCTAACCTCCGAACAAAAACCCTAATGTATCAGGTGCCAATTGTGATTGTCGAAAGGGAATTTTGGTCTTGAATATGAGAGTGGTTTCTAGGGTTGATGGTGTTCCCCTGTTGGTTTAGAGATAAGATAGTAGAGGGTGGGAGATGCAGTGTATAAAGAGAGAAAAAAAACACATTTTTACTTTTATTATATTCTATTTTAGAAAACTTGTACGTGTAGCTTTAAATTTTGTACAGCAGGTAAAAAGACCAAATAGCCCTTTGTGTTAACTGAAAAAATGGATGGAGTTAGCGATTTGGACGGTTTTGACAACAATTGGTAAACCTCATTGGTTCAATGGCGAAAAATAAATTTTTTGGACGAAACTCGCTAAAATGACTAAACCAGAAGGACGATTTTGGCACTTACTCTTTACTTTTCCTAGACTTGAACTAATGTTTGTGGGAAAATTAGTAAAATGTCCATTTTGACAACAACGGCCTACAAAATGTCGACAAAAATCTAAAATTTTCTAATTGCCCACTCTAAACTGGTTAGACTCGATTATTAATCCATGTCAGCCGATGCTCTTTCTAATCTTATAAAAACACGTCATGCTGCAAATTTTTGGTTGAACCAACCAATTTTGAGTGAGATCTTACTAAAAAACTTTTGAGTTTTGAGAAAATAATTTGTAAGGACCGATGGAATTTGGTCGAATCACACTCAAATTTGGTCGGTTCAATTAAAGTTTTGTAACATGCCGCGTTGATATAGGATTAGAAAAACCGTTAGCAGACATGGATAAATTGGTCAGGTCTAACCAATTTGAAGTCGGCGTTTAGGAATTTAAGCTTTCCACAGACATTCTAATTTGGACTTAAGTGATCAAAATAGATATTTTGAAATGTTTCTTGTTTATTCTCAAGAAGTCTCATTCATAAAGTTTAACTATTAAAGACAATCGAGTCAAACAAATTTGAAGTTATGTAAAAGTCAAGACTAGAGAACATACAAGCCACAACAAAAAACCACCAACGGTCGTGAATGATATGCTAATTTCATGTGTCAACTACATAATCAATATCGGATTAACACTTGATAGTTATTAATTATTCCACACCTCCTAACTCGTGTCAATATTTCTTATAATTTCTTATTTGGTTTACAAATAAATCCTAATTACCCAAATAGTTTGATCCACTAAATCACCAACACATTTTCGTCCCTTGCCATTGGTGTTTTAAGCCTATGCATCTAATTCTCTTTACTTCTTTGGTTCCAACATGTCCTAATCCTGTTTACATATATACATAAATATACAGTCAAATAAAACAAAACTTCTAGGGTAACCATAGATTATAAAGAGCTAACATTAACACTATATATTAGCTTTGCACAGACTGTAAATTAAGCATATATATATTAGACGGCAACCGGCCTCTTATATTTTATAATAATAAACCCTTTGGTCTTGACACCAAACACCACCAAATGTCCCTTATTATTTGTTTTTGAACAATTAAATTTCAAATATATGAATACGATAGCACTGAAACTGCCGCCCATGCATATTCATGAATATGATCACACGGTTAACTGGTTATAAAACAAACAACATAGTTTTCAACAACATTTTATCTCTTTCCATATACGAGGATCATGCGTTTCTTCATCGTCATATTGTTCCTTGTGATCCACGTCAACTCGGTTTCATTCAACTTCACTAGCTTCCAACCGAACACTCAGATGATCATGTACCAAGGTGATGCTTTTGCATCAAACGGAATCCAGGTTACTAGGAATCAACGTGACGTATCGCTCACGAACAGCGTCGGGCGGGCTTTATACTCGGAGCCTGTCCAAATCTGGGACCCAAAAACCCGAAAACTAACCGATTTCACAACCCATTTCACATTCTCAATAAACGCACTCAATGCTACTAACTATGGGGATGGTTTGTCTTTCTTTCTTATGGCATTTGAGCCCGAGATCCCTCCGGGTTCGTTTGGGGGTTATCTTGGTTTATTCAGTCCCGCTTCAGCTTTCAATAGCTCAAACAATACTGTCGTGGCAGTCGAGTTTGATTCATTTAAGAATAAATGGGATCCTAGCGACAATCATGTCAGGATCAACGTTAATTCGATTATATCGGTGGCTAATGTTTCATGGAATAGAAGTATTAAAGATGGAAGTATAGCAAATGCATGGGTGAGTTATGATTCTAGTACGTGTAATCTAAGTGTCTTTTTGTCGTACGAGGAAAACCAATTTTTTCTGGGTATTCTAGTCTGTGGTACGTTGTTGATTTGAGGGGTGTTTTACCCGAATCAGTTCGGATTGGGTTTTCGGCTGGGACCGGGGATTGGATCGAGACACATACCGTGTTCTCATGGAGTTTTAAATCCAGTTTGGGTGAAAGTAAAGCTCGGTTGAAAATGAAGACACGGTTAACAACTGGTTTAGCCACGGGTTTAGCAACGGGTTCGGGTGCTTTAAGTCTCATGGTTGGGTTCTTGTGGTTTATTATGTGGAAGAAACGAATTTCTTTGAGAAAAAGATCAGAAGACATGGCTATAGATTATGATTTTAGAAGCAACATGGGGCCGAAACGATACTCGTTTAACGAGCTTTGTAAAGCAACCGATGGGTTCTCTGAGGAACGGAAGCTTGGTGAGGGTGGATTTGGGGGCGTGTATAAGGGCATGTTGAGTGGCGTGAACTTGCCAGTTGCGGTCAAGCGCGTGTCGAGTGGATCAAAACAAGGAAAGAAAGAGTATGTTTCGGAAGTGAAGATCATAAGTCGGTTAAGGCACAAAAACTTAGTGCAATTACTAGGATGGTGTCATGAACAGGGTGATTTCCTTCTCGTATACGAGTTCATGCCAAATGGAAGCCTTGATTCGCACTTGTTTGGTTCACCATCGACATTAAGTTCATCGGTTAGGTACAAAATAGCCATGGGAATTGCCTCGGCCTTGCTTTACCTCCACGAAGAATGGGAACAATGTGTGGTGCATAGAGATATCAAATCAAGTAATATAATGCTAGATTCAAATTACAATGCCAAGTTAGGCGATTTTGGGCTTGCGCGTTTGGTGGACCATGATTTGGGGTCCCAGACCACGGTCCTAGCCGGGACGATGGGCTATTTGGCCCCGGAATGTGTGATGACCGGTAAGGCAAGTAGAGAATCTGATGTTTATAGTTTTGGGGTTGTTGCGTTAGAAATTGCGTGTGGGCGAAAGCCAATTGATACAAAGGCGGAACCGAGTAAACAAAGGTTGGTAGAATGGGTTTGGAGCCTTTATGGTGAAGGGAAAATATTGGAAGCAGTAGATAAGAGTTTAAATGACGGTTTTGATGAACGAGAGATGGAATGTTTGATGGTGGTTGGTTTGTGGTGTTGTAATCCCGACAGTAGTGAGAGGCCGTCGATAAAACAAGCTATAAGTGTGCTGAATTTTGAATGTCCATTGCCTACGCTCCCGGCTAAACAACCAGTGCCCATATATTTTGCACCACCAATGGATATGTGTAGGTTCACGTATACGTCATCGGTAGTTGGTGATACTGAGTTGTTTGGGACGAAAGGTTCCGTGACCAGTAGTGGTGGGTCATATTCATCGGCAGGGTCCTCGAGAGCGCTCTTGGATTTGCACAAGGATGGCTTGTAAGATGTGTTGTTGACTAGCAAAGGCCAGATTAAGAGACAAGTTTCAAGAACACTATATTCATTGCCTTTTTGGTTGATATTTTATTGCATTTTGAAATCAGTGTTGTAGATTTTGTTTCCTAACATTCAATTGTAAACATTTAAATGCAAGTTGTAAAGACTGATATTGTTCAACTAATTCTAACTCAATTAACCTGACTAGCTATGGCAGGTAAAGTATTAAATGCATAAGAACTGTGGTTAGTATTTCACATTTTATACGGTTAAAAAAATAACTCAAAGATTTGACACATGTTCCACTAAACTAGCAATTATACTAAATAACAAACACAAGACATATGGATACATAAGTAAAGAACCAAAAGAACACATCAGACTATAAAGTTTTAGGTCTTTTTAATCAATTTCATTCCAAAATCATAAACAAACGCATACGAACTTAACCTCAGAGTCTCACATTCTCATAACATAACCAAAAATATATCAGACTAAGAAAAACAGAACATTCACCAAGAACTTCAAGAATCAACCTATTCAGCCTTGATCGAATTCGCCACATCAATCACAAACCGATACCTCACATCAGATTTCAACAACCTCTCCATGGCTGTGTTCACGTAGTCTATCGGTATTTTCTCTATATCGGCAGTTACTCCATGCTCTGCTGCAAAATCAAGCATCTCTTGAGTCTCTTTTATTCCACCAATATTACTACCCGCAACAAGCTTCCTCCCTGTTAAAACCAAATATAATTTATTCCATCATTTAACCTAATTCATCAGCTTGCAAAAAAAGAATTTAATCGTCAAAATTGTTACCCCCGATCAAAGAAAATGCTGCTACTTCAAGCGGTTTTACAAGTATTCCAAGAACAACAAGCTTTCCATGTGGTTTAAGTGCACTCAGCAACGGTGCAATTGGATGATTTGCAGACACCGTATCGATAATCCCATCAAGTGTACCACTAATAGCCTATTAACACAATCAAACCAAACCAAAATCAAAACCCAAAACTTAGTTAACAAATCAAGAATCATTAACCATCTATTACCTGCATCTGTTGTTCGTCTTTGCTGATTATGAAATGGTCAGCTTTAAGTCCTTCAATTGCTTCTTTCTCCTTAGCAGCAGTAGTACTGAAAACAGTAACCTCAGCACCAAAAGCCTTAGCCATCTTGACCGCAACATGGCCAAGCCCACCGAGCCCAACCACGCCCACTTTGGTACCAGGCTTGTCCAGCCCAAAGTACTTGAGCGGGCTGTAGGTTGTGATTCCGGCGCACAGTAAAGGTGCGCCGGAATCAAGTGGCAAATTCTCCGGCCAACGGAGAACAAAATGCTCATCTGCAACCATATGATCAGAGTACCCACCTTGTGTCTGTGTACCATCGAAATTAGTGGATCCATAAGTAGTAATCTGCTTCGGGCAATATTGTTCATAGTCGATAGCACAGCTTTCGCATGATCTGCATGATCCCACCAAGTATCCGACCCCAACGTTATCCCCAACTTTAAAAAAAATAAATTAAAAATCATAGCTCAAAATATAAATAAAAAACGAAAACATTTAAAAACTAAAATGTTTCCGCCATCATTCCCGTTAAAAAAACAAAAAATTGACAAAAAGACACCATGCCGAGATCAAAGACACAGTAACAAAAATGAACAAAAGACACAATTATAACTAAAAAAGACACAATAAATAACAAAATATAGCATAATGCCGAACAAAATATAGCATAATGCTGAGTAACATAACACAATATAAACAAAAAAAAAGACACAATGTCAAGCAAAAAAGAAACAATCAATGACGAAAATAAACACAAAACACAGTGAAAAACAAAAAGACACAACAACTTTTTTCACTTACCATTGTGTTTTTTTATGAGAATGAGAAAGACGATGGAAACATTTTTGTATTTTTACTTTTTTCGTTTTTTAATTAAATTTCGAGTTATGTTTTTTTTTAATATTTTTTTGAGAGGTTTTTTGTGTAGCTACAAATCCTTCTCATTATTCTCATTTTTGTTCTCCTTTATAGAATAACTTGGCCCTTATTATATAATATTATTATTATTATTTAGAACTTTGGTGTCGCAAAGTCTCCATTGGGCAATTTGCGGCACCTTATTGGTGGTATTTTGTTTTTTTTTTGTTTTAGTTACGGTCCGTAATGTACGTAACAAAATTCGACCGAGAATCAATTTTATTTTGTTTTAGTTATGGTATCGTAACGAACATGATAGAAACCGGTCGGATTCACGTAACTCACCATGTTTTGTTTTGGTTCTAGTATCGTAACGATAGTAACAAAAACCAACCGAATGTTGATTTTTTAGTTCCGACACCGTAATGAACGTGACGGAAACCGACCGAATTCGCTTAGACTGACCACCTCAAGCTGGGATCGATAACAGTTGGGTTTGAACAACGATCGAGTTTTACTGACCGACGCACCCCATTGATCAACCTCAATATTTATTTTTTTTTATTTTCGGTACAATAAGACACGTAACCGAAACCGAACAAATTCTTGTCGACTTACCGTCTTAATGCTTGAGACCGATAACGCCTAGGTTTTACTACCACCCGAATTTTACCAACCTGTCCCGACGAACACTAGTTAATAATAAATATTACATTAAAGCAAAATATTGACAAGTACAAGAACCTACAAAGAAGAGGAATGCAAATAAAAATTGAATATTAGAAATACACATATATCCGGTAAGCAATAACAACTATTTGATCTCTTTCTTTCATGCTAACACTTTTTTTAGTTTTCTCTTTAGCCTTCTACCATTTAGACCAACACGCATCATGTGCTATAGGTCATTTTTCATCATTTGTTGCGTTGGCGTCACCTCAAATTTTCCTATATCATTCAACCTCACCACTCTACGCCCATCATTCACTCTACGCCTTCCTTGCGATGCGCGCATATAATGTATATGTGTGTGGGCCATCGGGTGTGCAAAAGTGAAATTGCACTAATTTTGACGTTATTTAACTAGTTCCGTGAAAATAACGTTAAAAGTGACGGAAGGTTAATCAGAGATCATAGCGTTACATGCAGCAATCGGCGGGGGGTCCCGATGGTTGAGTGTTATATGCCTTATGTCCAAGACTTGATGCAAAACTACCATCGAGCCGGAGGTCTCATTGGAAGCAGTCTCTCTATTCCTACGGGATAGAAGTAAGGATGTCTACATTTTACTCTCCTCAGACCCTACCATAACTTTGCTATTGATGGGATTTACTGATGATAACGATGATGATGATGATGAATTCAACCTCACCACTCAAACCCTGCTATAATCCATTCTTCATCTTTTTTTAAAGGCGATTTGACCTTGACCAAAAAAGTTAACCATGCTAAAAAACCATTACACAAGTTTACCAGTGAGTAAAAAAAAGGTCTGCAATGAAGTCGAAAAGTAAACTGTAACAAAATATTTCGGTTAAAATGTCTTTGAGAAGTTGATTTTAGGTAGGGGCGTTAACGCTTTGGTTTAAAACCGTCTCATTGGCTCATTGGTTTAATTCTGCATGTTTTTTTAATTTGTTTAGGCCGACCGGTGTTTTAACTTCTAACCATATCAAACGGTTCGGTTAACGGTTTAGACTCGAACCAGACAGGAAAAAAACGAACCAGGCCATAAATTAAGGAATTACCTATATTTACTCAATTAATTTAAAACATTGTTAAGTAACCTTTATAGTAATATCCATATCGATAGAAAATGAAATATAATATAATGCATAAGATCTAGGATCATTCCAGTTTACAACTATACAGAACTTGATGCCATTGGAAAATAATGGTATTTTAATGACAAAAAACCGTTACTAACGATTAAACCTAAAAATCGGACCGTAAACACCTGTTTATATGTTACATTACTATAAACAATGGAGCCTAAGAAGCAACTAAATTTCCGGAAAAGAAAATAAAACTTACCGTAATATTTATACTTAAAATACAAATTGAGAGCGGAAGCGAAATATTTATATACTTATGTTTGCAGCCTGTCACTTACCTAGGAGGAACATGCACCATGTTTCTCTGCAAAATTGAGGATAGTAATGTATTAAAATATATAACAAATAAAAATATCATTCCTGTAACACCTTTGGCGAAACAATAATATACTCAACTGATAAAATTAGAAAAAATAAAAAATAAAATAATGATTGCTAAAATTCACCTCATAAGCCCAAAGCAATTTGTTTTTGTCACGACATGTGATTTGTATCAACTTATTGTTGGGTAATACTTGTCCTAAACATCAACCAATGATGAAAACACATATTACACCACCAACAACGTATAGTAAGATAATTTTATAAAGAGTTATTTGTGTTAAATTTTAACGCATATGCCAATACAATCTGTCCTCTTTTGACATTAACTGGTTCATTAGCAAGCAAGCACACTTTCAAAATGATCAAGATGCTCTTTAGCTTGACAAGATCCAAAATCAATATATGCATCTTCATAACACCACACCATTGATGTATCTTT
Organism: Bidens hawaiensis; assembly: GCF_021521415.1. Taxonomy (NCBI): domain Eukaryota; kingdom Viridiplantae; phylum Streptophyta; class Magnoliopsida; order Asterales; family Asteraceae; genus Bidens; species Bidens hawaiensis. Next base: position 304,039 of record NW_027493871.1, read on the forward strand.
CATATCAACCATCCGCTGTCTCCGCGTAAAGTTTCACAACCGGATGAGCATTCTGCTTCCACCCTGAATCTTCCACTTGCACACACGTTTCCCATTCATCTCTTTTCAACCTGAAAAAACCACCAACATTATGACCATTTGATGAATAGGTTCACGTTTTGTTAGAAAGAAGTTTTTGCTTAAAATTGTAGAAGTGAAATTAACATATTGATGTGTCTTAGTTTTTTTATGCCATGGTGTTATATGCAGTGGATGATCCAGAAAATTTTCTCACATGGGTCGGAAATTTTTTTAAGTCGGTACTCAGTTATATAAATTTTTTTGGTCCGGTTTGGTTGTTCAGGTCGGGTCAAATCAATATATAAACTTTTTTTGGGTCCAGTTTGGTTGTTTTAGTCGGGTCAAATAGGGTCGGGTCAAATAAAAAAAATAATAAACGAAATATCTACAACCAAAAAACAATACGTGAAACGTCATTATAAATGTATAATTAAAATACAACTATCAGACTTCAGGTGCATACAACTATCGCTTATATTTTCATCACTCATTTGATTACGCATATCAGAACATAAATGGAGATCACAATTCGCTAGGTCCCAAAAGTTCGGTATGAGAGAAGATAGGCTCATTTCATATCGTTTTAGTACAATGTACCGTATAATATGGTTCAATGTAATTAAATTAATAAAAAAAATAAGTGGTTAAACTACTCTTTTATTTTTATCATTAAATATTAGGGGGTGTTTGGGATTCCTTATTTTACCTCCTTATAACTTTTCATTAAGTTAATAAATTACAACAGTGTAACTTATGAAACTTTACCTCTCACAATATAAGCAATTCCAAACACCTTATTACTTTTTAAAAAGTTATTAAGTTATAAGTTGGTAAAAATAAGCAATCCCAAATACCCCCTTAATATATACTTTTCACTAATAAGGTTGAGTTAAAACTTAAAACTACCTAGAACTCCTAATTAATATACCTTTGAGTGTGATAGTTAAATAGTGTCTGTAAATTGTGATGGGCCTATTATTTTTTACTGGGCAATACTTACCAACTAAAAGCCCATTATATTGATATTAAATTATTAGGTTACTTTAACATCTTCATCATCAACGTCCCACTCTCACAGTCTCACCCATGTTCAGTTGTACAACGCCGCTGCACCACCGTGACCGGAAAAAACAGCTAACCATCTTTCAGGAATTATATTTGGTTTGGGTTCTTGGAAATTTCATAGGAGTCGGTGTCAAAATTTCACAGTGGTCGGTTAGGATTTTAACACTACAATAACACTATTTATTTTTTCTTCACAGGGGTCGGCCGACCCCCCTACAGCATATAACCTGACCCAAAAACTTTTTTGACGCAATGCCGAAAGTTTAAAACAATGTGTGTTAATTAGGTGAAGCGTATATGCTGACCCAAAAACTTATGTTGATTAAGCGAATGGATGAGTTGGTAATGTGTTGACTTTTGTTGACCATATTGTCAGCGTATGAATCATACGATGATGATCCTAAGCGAATGGGACTTCATTCCCTGCTTAGGTGAAGCGTATGAGACAGAAGCTTTCAATAAGCGAAGGACCCTTTCGCTTGTAAGCGAATGAGGGTAATATGGTCATTTTTTATTGTTTTCAAGTGCTAATCATCTCGTTATATACAATAGAAGTGTTGTTCGTATTTCACATTTTATATGGTTAAAATAATAACTCAAAAGATTTTATTGATGTTCCATTAAACCAGCAACTAAACTAAATAACACAGGACACATGGATACATAAGAAAAGAACCAAATGATCACACCAGACTTTATAGTTTGGTTCATTCAGATCTGAATGAGTCAGGTCTGAAATAACCTCTGTCCTATTCAGCAACAACAACAAATTTGAATGATTCAGACATAATTTTAACCATTCAAATGTTTTTCTGTTTGGAACCAAACAGTCTGAAGTCTGAATGAATCATCTGAATGGTTTCATTCAGATGTAAAGAAACAACCCTTAGCCTTTTAGGTCTTTTTAATAAATAATTTCATTCCAAAACCATAAGCAAATGCATACAAACTTAACCTCAGACTCGCATTCTCATAACAACATGACCACATATATATAAAACTAAGAGAAACAGAACATTCGTCAAGAACTTCAAGAATCAACTTATTCAGTCTTGATCGAGTTCGCCACATCGATCACAAACCGATACCTCACATCAGATTTCAGCAACCTCTCCATAGCTGTGTTCACATAGTCTATTGGTATAATCTCTATATCTGCAGTTATCCCATGCTCGGCTGCAAAATCAAGCATCTCTTGAGTCTCTTTTATTCCACCAATATTACTACCCGCAACAAGCTTCCTCCCTGTTAAAACCAAATATAATTTAGTCCACCATTTTACCAAATTTCATCAGCTGGTAAAAGCATAATTTAATCGCCGAAATTGTTACCTCCGATCAAAGAAAATGCTGCTATTTCGAGCGGTTTAACAGGTATTCCAACAAGAACAAGCTTTCCATGTGGTTTAAGTGTACTAAGCAACGGTGGAATCGGATGATCTGCAGACACCGTATCGATAATCCCATCAAGTGTACCCCTAACAGCCTATTAACACAATCAAACAAAACCCAAATCAAAACCCAAAACTTAGTTAACAAATCAAGAATCATTAACCATCTATTACCTGCATCTGTTGTTCGTCTTTGCTGATTATAAAATGGTCAGCTTTAAGTCCTTCAATTGCTTCTTTCTCCTTAGCAGCAGTAGTACTGAAAACAGTAACCTCAGCACCAAAAGCCTTAGCCATCTTGACCGCAACATGACCAAGTCCACCGAGCCCAACCACACCCACTTTGGTACCAGGCTTGTCTAGCCCAAAGTACTTGAGTGGGCTGTAGGTTGTGATTCCGGCGCACAACAAAGGTGCACCGGAATCAAGTGGCAAATTCTCGGGCCAATGGAGGACAAAATGCTCATCTGTAACCATGTGATCAGAGTAGCCACCGTATGTGCGTGTACCATCAAAGTTAACGGCACCGTAAGTGCCAACCTGTTTAGGGCAATATTGTTCATAGTTATCAGTACAGCTTTGGCATGATTTGCATGATCCCACCAAGCATCCAACCCCAACTTTATCACCAATTTTGAATTTCTCCACTTTGTTGCCTACTTCAGTCACCACACCAACAATTTCATGCCTACATTATATAAATGAAAATACAAATTTAACACAAAAAGTTTTTATGTTTCAAATTTTGCAGAACCAAAATCAGTATGATTCAAATAAATTCTATATTAGTTATTCGGTTAGGATTACAAGTTTACAACTCCCAAATAAACCTCTATATTGGAAAACCGAATAACTGAATCTCTTAATTGATATACATAGTTTATTCGGTTAACCAAAAACCAAACTGAATAACTAAATATTAATTCTGTACCACTACAACCCGAGCTGAATAATCGAATAAGACTTTGGTTTAGTTTTTCTCAGTATAATTCAGTCCAAATTAGTTTTCAGTATAATCGGTCTCAGACAGAATAACTAAATTCAATCCCAAAACTAGCTATTCGTTTATCGTTAAAACCCAAAAAATCAATTCCCAAACTGGTTAACCGAAAGTCCGAAACTCTTAATTGGTTATTTGCTTAACAAAATTCATCATTTTATAAAATTGTAAAAGCCATAATTAAACCGAAAACCAAACTGAAATGAAACAAAATTTAGTATACTTAAGACCCCACACCAAATAATTTAATAAGAATTCGGTTCAGTTTGATTTTCTATTTAATCAGTTTCAAACCGAATAATCAACACCCCTACTCCCAACTACACCCTGATATATCAAAAACCCCTCATATATGATAAAATCATTTCTAACCAAAAGTGTAAGAAGAAAACAATACCCTGGAGTAACTGGGTACTTAGTGATCCCCCATTCATTCTTGACAAAGTGAAGATCAGAGTGACATATTCCACAGTAAAGAACTTTGAACCTCACATCTTTCTCACCAGTAGCCCTGTAAATATTTAACAATATTTATGAACAATATGAATTAAAATAAACTAAGCAACAAACGAATGAAGAATATATACCTTCTGGAAAAGGTGAGAGGAGAAAGTGATCCGCTGGTGTCACGAGCAGCATAACCGTAGGCTTTGATCGGATGCTCGGTTTCCGGTGAGGTGGTCATTGTTGGAAAGAGTTGTGTATGATTAAAATGATGGTTTAAGAGTGGATATAAATAGGCCAACTGCCAACTACGTAAGCAATGGCATATGAGTGATGCTAGTTATTTCCGAGCGTTCATATTAAAATCATCCAACCCTTTGAATTTTGTGCATATCATTTTTGTTGGACGGTCAACCGACATTGATTACGTGATTGGTTGAAACACCAAGTATATATTCTTCTTTCTTAAATGGTATGGTTTTACTTTTTATTGAAAAGATATATTATTGGAATTTATTTTACTGATTTATTTCCTTGTATTTATCGTTTTAGTTAAAATAATTTATTTTACTTTTGTACGTTTTTACACAACATTTTAAATAATATTAGTGTAATATTTGTAAAACGCAGATTGCATTGTTTGGAAGGTTGAAATACAAGACAGATGTTTGTTTGTTTGTCAAAAAGAAATACAAGACAGATGACTTTGATTATTATTTCTTATTAACCAAAATTTTAATAAAGTGAAAGGTTTTTGATGAGATGTATTTCATTGCACCTTTATTCGTGGTTGACTATTTTGGTAAGCTTCAATATACATTTGTGTTTCCACGTGATATCCCTTTCTAGAAAGGGTCAAGCAAAGGTAAATCAAATGAGAAATATGGTGAAATTTTGGAATAATAAAAATGCTCTAGAGGTTCAATGGCATATTCACGACAAGGGCTAAGCGCAAGATCGAATAAATTCCTTAGGTGTGAGCAGAATCGGAAGTCTCTCAGGAAACATGCTCTGAAAGAAATCTCATATTGTAACAAGTACTAGTTATGAGTTTCACGACAAATAGTTAAATTCACTATAAACTCAACCTATTGAAGCCCTATAAATGCATTTCATAATATCTTATTCTCTGTTAAAGTGTGGATACACTTTTGCGTTCGTTACGCATCAAACCAAGTGGTTATCAAATGTGTGGCATGACGTATTAAGATGTCATACATTGTCACAAACGTAGGTTGATAAAACGCCCACAAAAATTACAAGGGCGGTTGCTATGACGGTATTTGGAAACACTTTGTTAACAAAGGATGTGTTGATAACACTAATCGTACCTATTGACACATTGAGATCAATGCATCATATTAAGTTCTCACTTTACAAGAAATATGTTTATCTTGATAATATATTTATGATTGGGGTCGGTGAATCTTGGAAGTAAGGAAGCCTAAGCCATATGTTGGAGGCGGCCAACTAGACTACCGGGTGTGGTTCATTCCCCCCCCCCCCCACCCCCACTGGTCCTACGTGGATAGTCTATCACTCAAGGGTAGGTGAGGAATATCGTGCCCCCATTCTACCCTCATGCATGACTCCAAATGACCACGTCATACAGGCCATTCCAACCTACTTAATTCTCTGTTTTTTGTAATTTGTGTTTTTCATTAATTCAGTAATAAACGATAAAGAGTCGGTCAAAACTCGAATGTTTTCTCGGTTTTCAAGTGCTCCCTGAGTTAGCAAGCAGTGATAGATTACAATTCTGTTTTCTATAAAAAAATTCTTGCGATTTTGATATGGATGTATAATTTGGAGAATCTCTTTACACTCATTCAATTCCTCCTAACCTCTTCCACTAAACTTTGTCCTTAATAAAAGTTATCTCCAAACGTCGTCGCATCATACACCCACTTGTAGAGGATATAATCTCAAAAATCTCATACTCAATATATAGTCATCCACTTATCCAGCCAAAAGTATACATATGAAACATTCCACATCCTTCTCATGTCCATACAACCAATGACCCATTTTATCATATTTTGACCACCACCAATGTGTATATTTGACAAAAATATCTTCAAAATAGAAAAGAAAAAGAAAAAAAAACCATTGAAGGCATAACAAATCAGATTTTGAAACATAACCACTTGGGCACCTCTAAGCATGCACCAAGGTAGTTTCGACGAAACATCATGCAATAGTGTTTGGCACTTTGAGTAAGGTACTTTGAGTCAGGGTAGTCTGATAAGTAGAGCTTTGGTGGAATTTGAATGAGTGTAAGGAGATTCTCCAAATTATACTTACTTTCCAAACTTGTAACGAGTTTTCGATAGAGAATAATCTGTCATGTATATGAAATCGCAAAGGCTGGGGTTCTCACACGAGTTTTGGTTAAAGCATACATATGCATATATGTACGATGATATTACCGAGTGAACTTTGAAGATTCTAACAAGTTCAGTTTGTAGCAAGGATTGAACCTGAGTCTATATTGATAAACCCATGCTTTCTACCACTACACCACATTGAAAAGGACCTAAGGCTTCCTTACTTTCAAGATTAATTGGCTTCAACCATACTGATATATCAAAATAAATATACTTCTCGTCAAGTGAGAGGTTAATATGATGCCTCAACCTAAGATGGTCGATAAGTACAACGAGCGCTACCAACACATCCTTAATTTGTTAACAAGGTGTTATCGAGTAACATTATAGTAACGGCCCTCGTGATTGTTAAGGACGCCGCATCCACCTACGATTGTGGGTACATAGTTCTTCGTTGATCGTGTTGATTTTGTCTCGCTTATAAAAGAGACCTCAAACACACAAAACAAAGTATTAATCCCATGGCATCCATCTTAGGGTGTTCATGAGTTGCAAGCCAATTAAATCGAAAATAAAACTAAATCAAAATTGGTTAAAGCATAAACAAATTACATATTTGTTTTTCGACCGAAACCGAACTGCGAAATATTTTTTTTTTTGGTTTGGTTATTGGTTTCGGAAATCCGAATTTGGTTCGTATTACGAATTAGATTTTTGGTATTTTTTTGGGTTGGTTATTGGTTTCAGAAATCTGAATTTTGTTCATACTAAGAATTAGATTTTTGGGTATTCGGTCGAAAACTAAACTGAATCAAATTTGATTTTGAACTTCCTGAATTCTGGTTCGATTCAGTTTGATGAACACCCAATTTGAGATAAAAACACACATAAAAGTACATACATACACTTTAACCAGATATTGTCAATGTTTTCATAACCGGACCGGACACCGAACCGGATAGCCTACCGGTTCACCGGTTCAACCAGTCGGACCGGCCGAACAAATTTGGCAAAAAAATGACGGATCAAGCTTAAAAAATGATTTTTTCAAAAAAAAAATTTTTTTTTTTAGAAAACCGGTTCAACCGGTCCTGTTTTCCGGTTCAACCGGCTGAACCGGTTCGGACCGGCTGGTTCCCTGCCAGCCGAGCGAACTATGTGAACCGGACCGGTCGGTGGACCGAATCCCGGTCAGACCGGTTCGACCGGCCGGTCCGGTCCGGTTTCAACAACACTGGATATTGTTGAATAAATTTCTAGCCAAAATTTGTTGATATTTGTATTTAGTACTAGGATTTAGAACCCGCGTTTCGCGACGGGACTATTGAACCAAGCCAAAAAATAACATGTCAAAACGTAAAACCACGAACGCGCTGCAAGTTAACGTGAAATCATCATTTATCAGGTTACGATATCGGGACCAAACAAAATAAATAAACCTGTCAACGCCAAAATACAACAAATTATCATATGTAAAACCAAAAAACCCGGCATGTTACAGCTGCTAACTGATGCAAATTCTGTTAGTATCAACGACACCAACACAAATTCGTAAACATGAATTTGTAAGACACAAAACCATATTTTAAAGGCTCCGTATCAAACGTCGAAGCGTGGATATAAAAACATGTGATGACTAGATATTTTTAAATCATGATAAAAGTTTTAGGTACTGTAAGATCAACTATAAGAAATACGAAAACAAAGTTTTAAAAAAATAGTTTAACCGACAAATAAAACATGTAAAGTCAACACTTGTCCAAATTTAAAGTTTAAAATTTAGTTTGTTAAATTTTATAATTAGTTGAAAAAACAGTAAGGGGGAATAAAAACTAGATCTCTAATGTATTTTTAGAAAAGTTAAACAATATATAAATAATTAAATATAGATAATAAATATTTAGTAAAAGTTATTAATTAATAAGAAAATAAGATAAAATACAATAAAATTCTACACAATTGAATAGTAAATTGAATAGTATTTTTATATGTGTGTGTGTTTGGGGATCCTCTCTTTAATATATAATAATTTGTTGTCAAATTCAAAACTCGTACTACTAAAAATATGCGATCTCATTTGGCGGAGCTTCATGGGTGACTTATACTTTTTTTGAAAATTGTTCAGCAGGTCGTGCATAGTCAGGGCCGTCTCCGAGAATCCTTAAGAATTTGAGGGCTCGGGGCAAGGTAAAAAGGTTAGGCCCCAAAAATTTATGTACTCAATAACTTGTTATAAAAAATCAATATTACGAGGGTAATTGTGATATCAATAAACAAAACAACAGGTATTATGGCAAAGAATATCTAAACGAATAATGAGAGTCAAAACATTGTTTATTTAAAATTAAAGTATCTTTTTATTTTTTAAACGTATATAATAAAGTCTTAAAAGATGAATTAACAAAACATAAGACTCATAAAATTGGTCTAGCATGTGTTGTTAATGGATTGTATTTCTTTCTTGAACTATCATATGTTGTTAATGAATTGCATTTCTTTCTTGAACTTTGTATGTTTGGGTCTCGCTTGAAGCACCGTTTCTTTTTCGTTAATATTTGGCATTAAAAAAAACAAATAAAAAAAATAACATGCATTTATTTAAGTTTAAGGCGGAACTCAAATTTTAATGGTGGGCTTGCCTTTCAACCTTACACATATAACATCCAAAAAACTTAGTAAAAGTATATGTAGGAAAAGAGACTCGAACACTGACCTGCAACTTCATTAAATGGCTTGAAACCAACTGAACCAGCTGATATTTCGTGCTTTATATATGGATTTGATTTCTATATAATAAATTAAGAATTTTTTTATGGGCCCTAAAAAATGATGGGCCTTGGGCCATAGCCCTCCCCGTCCTCCTTATGGGCCGGGCCTGTGCACAGTAACTCAATAATGCTGAAGAATGTAACTTTATTTTCAGTAAATCGGTTTTGCCATTCAAAATGGGTGGCGACGCAGCTTGTTATCCGCTTACTGTCTCTTTATTATAATTAAATTCTTTTATTTGTTTTTATTTAATAGGGAAATAATAAGCCGTTAAAAAAAGGAAAACGTATGATTTGAACTTGCAATTTACTTTGTTATGAAGATGCCGTTAGATTAGGGCATTTGTTTTTTAGAAAAAATCCTCAATATTTCTAATTTACCTTTATACCTGGTCCTTTCTAGAAAGGAACATCACGTGGAAACACACATGCGTTAATAAAGTTTACAAATATATTCAACCTTAGCTTTGATGGTTTATGCATAGTATCAAGATATTTTCCACCATCGATAAAGCACAATCATAAATATATCAAGAGAATAAATATTTATTCAAATATAAATCTTTATTAGAAAGAACTTTTTATTCTTTTAAAACCTACTTGAAAGTCATCGTATTCCTTCCTTCATGTTCAAATAGATAAAATCTCGTAACTCACTAACTCAAAATCGACCTAGTTGTAAAATGAGCCGAGTTCAAGTTGACCCTATCTCAGCTTGGTTCGACTTGTAAAAATAAATACGTTATTTAAACCGTAAGTTATTTATCTAAAAGCATATGCACCAAAAACATAAAAGTAAGTTTCAACAAAAACCGTAAAGTTTTCAACAATTTTTGAAAGAAAATCATGTTCTTGACTTCTTTCTATACGGAAACAAACATCAAATTTGTATTTGACAACTCTATATTAACCAACCATGTTTCATGTTGGTTTGGTTGGCTCTCCCACGTTTAACATCCTCAATATGCTCCATTTTACATAATAAAGGGTTCAATAATTGGTAATATGAATACAAATAGTTGATAATATAAATTCACTTGTATGCAACAACAGCTTACGGGGTCCAGGTGCCCGTTGGCCTATTTATATCCACTCAACCCACCATTCCAATCCACAACTCTCTATAACAATGACCACCTCACCGGAATCCGAGCATCCGATCAAGTCCTTCGGTTATGCTGCACGCGACACCAGCGGATCACTTTCCCCTCTCACCTTCTCCAGAAGGTATATATTCTTCATACTTTTGTTGCTCAGTATATTATAATTCATGGTGTTCATAACTAATTTTTACAGGGTTACTGGCGAGAAAGATGTGAGGTTCAAAGTTCTTTATTGTGGAATATGTCACTCTGATCTTCACTTTGTCAAGAATGACTGGGGGATCACCAAGTACCCGGTTGTCCCAGGGTACAATTTACAGCTTGTTGTCTGTTTACCTTTTATTTTGATTTTTTTCAGTTAAAAGTTGATATTTTGAATGATCATCAAACACAAGACTTTTTTTTTAACACTAGTGAGTTTTGATATGTATTCATTTGCTAAGTTAGATCTTATCTTACACTGATAATCCGATTAATATTAACACCTTTGTGTGTGTAAAAGATTGTAAGTTGTATTGATTGTTGTAATTAAAGTTTACAAGATGATATATAGTGACGGTATCTACGTACATAATGTGTCCTCTTACTAATACAGGCATGAGATCGTGGGTGTTGTGACGGAAGTAGGCAGCAAAGTGGAGAGATTCAAAGTTGGGGATAACGTTGGGGTCGGATACTTGGTCGGATCATGCAGATCATGCGAAAGCTGTGCTATCGACTATGAACAATATTGCCCGAAGCAGATTACCACTTACGGATCCACCAATTTCGATGGTACACAGACACAAGGTGGGTACTCTGATCACATGGTTGCAGATGAGCATTTTTGTACTCCGTTGGCCGGAGAATTTGCCACTTGATTCCGGCGCACCTTTGCTGTGCGCCGGAATCACAACCTACAGCCCCCTTAGGTACTTTGGGCTAGACAAGCCTGGTACCAAAGTGGGTGTGGTTGGGCTTGGTGGGCTCGGCCATGTTGCGGTCAAGATGGCTAAGGCTTTCGGTGCTGAAGTTACTGTCTTCAGCACCAGTGCTGCTAAGAAGAAAGAAGCAATTGAAGGACTTAAAGCTGATCATTTTATAATCAGCAAAGACGAACAACAGATGCAGGTAACCGGTTAATGATTTTTGATTTGTTAACTAAGTTTTGGATTTTGATTTGGGTTTTGTATGATTGTGTTAATAGGCGGTTAGGGGTAAACTTGATGGGATCATCGATTCGGTGTCTGCAAATCATCCGATTGCACCACTGCTTAGTGCACTTAAACCACATGGAAAGCTTGTTGTTCTTGGAATACCTGATAAACCACTTGAAGTAGCAGCATTTTCTTTGATCGGGGGTAACAATTTTAACGATTAAATTCTCTTTTTGCAAGCTGATGAAATTTGGAAAAATGGTGGAATAAATTATATTTTGTTGTAACAGGGAGGAAGCTTTGTTGCGGGTAGTAATATTGGTGGAATAAAAGAGACTCAAGAGATGCTTGATTTTGCAGCAGAGCATGGTGTAACTGCGGATATAGAGAAAATACCGATAGACTATGTGAACACAGCCATGGAGAGGTTGTTGAAATCTGATGTGAGGTACCGGTTCGTGATCGATGTGGCGAACTCGATCAAGGGCTGAATAGGTTTATTCTTGAAGCAACTGATGAATGTTGTATTTGTATTAACCGTGTTATATATTTGTAACCATGTTATAAGTGAGATTATGAGGTTATGGTTGTACACTTGTATGCCCTTATTTATGGTTTTCGGAATGATATTGTTTGTTAAAAAAGGCTTAAAATATAAACTCTAATGTCAAACTAACAGGAGAAGGATTTCCAAATGTGAATGTCTAACGGAATACTTATAAAAATATATTTAGTTTTTTATGTTTAGTGGCGGGCACTACTAACCAAGACAATCCTAGTTCCCGTTAATTGACGGGTAGCTTGCATCCAAGCCTTGCCTTATAGGATTGTTGTGGTCATGCCCGAATGAACGTTAAGCACTTGCACAATACTTCAAGTTAGAGCTCCCGTTGCCAAGATCCTTGATTTTCCATGTTTTTTAGTCAAATGCGCGCTAACACGCTACAATCAACAAGTACTTTTTTTTCACTAGATGGTAGGTTGACTTCTTTAAGCTTCGCCCCTTCTTGAAAAAGAAAATAAAGTAAACGGGCAAATGTATGAATTTTAAACTAACAAACTAATCTTTTTAATATATTAAAGTTTTCAATTATTGCGACAACGACCACCAATACCACCTCCATTACCAGCCAGATGGGACAAGGCTGCATCGACGGATTAATTGTAGATCTACCTCTTATATTTGTTCACCTGTAATCAATCACCAGGGTGGCCCAATAGGGTAGGAATGGGCAAAAGTAATGATTCCTTATTTATTTTTGCTAGTAGCTTTTCTATAAAACAAACAATACAGATATTTTATTGAATGATTTAAGCATACAAAAATAATGGAAGATATAAGAAAGTGAATTCTTGTACGTTCTTATTCTAATGATAATGAACGAAAGCAGTAGCCATGGGAGGAGAACAATCATCCATACAGAGGTGATTCCCAAAATCAAGCATGACTAAGAGGGCAATGACTGGATTAACGCAAACCATTTTTTTCAGCAGCGTTTGAAACCACACAAATACCCGGGGTGAGCCTTCCGACTCCATTAACCCAAGAACACCATCAAAGAGGAAACCTAGCAATGTGGGAAACCCCCATCGAGTCAGGTTTCGAACTTGAGATCTTAAAATCCCAAGACATTGTACCAAAAGGCCAACCGCCTTAGCGCTAAACATGATGGCGACTTCAAGAAGCATGGAGATTGAGAAGCGACGGAGATGAAGGTCACTAAGTTGTCTTGGGTTGTGAACTTTAGCAATAAACTTGAAGTGGGGTTGAATGTAGAAGGACTTGATAGCCCAATGAATGATTGAATTACATAAAAGCCCGAAGCAAGAAATATGAAAAACAAACATAACATGAAATTAGATTAGTAAGACGTTTGGAATTATATTGAAAATGAGACTATATTTTTAACACTTTCGACTTTTATTAAAGATGGTGTTACTGGAGAAAAAAGGTAAATTTGGCCATATCTTTGGTGATGACTGTAGGGGTATGGTACTAAAACCGGTTCTACGCCCTAAATCTATTATGTTTGGCTTATTTTATTACATGGACTAATACAATGTTATTGGGCTGAGGGGGTTTTGTGGAGGTAACCCTAACTGGGCTAGGCCCATTAGGGTATCATGATGGTGGCCATGAGGCTCTCTATATAAGGAGGTCTCCACCTCCTTATTAGGGGGTCATGCTCAATAAGAGCCACCACCACTTTTTGTGTCTGTGAACAAGAGATCCTCATGATTTCTTAGCAGTCACCTCCACACCCCCGAAAAACCATTGCAGGTCTCAGGCAGCTGAAGAAGAGATCAAGACGTGGTTCGTTCATCTCAAAATCCGTGGAAACATCGTCAGGTATCAGGTCAGATTTTCATTTCGTGTTTCGACATTGGCGCCATCCGTGGGACGGCAACGAACTACCCTTCGATCTTCATCTCGGCTGTCAGATCTCTCCCAGGAAAAACCCAGATCTGGAAGTTTACAGAAAAAGGCTTCAATGCTTGTTCTATTAAAGCTCAAAAAGATCCATAGATCTAAAAGAGGCTTCCAGATCTGTGCAAAAAGAAACAGCCTGATTCGAATGATCAGGTCTCCGGATCTGTGATGGTTTTAAATCTGCTCCGAGCTTCAGATCTACCTAGATCTGATTTACAGATCTAGATCTAGATCACAGACCTGGATTTTAGGTCTAAAGTTGCAGGTCTGACTCTAAAATTGCAGATCCAGAAATTACCAGACTTCCGCCGCCATGTACGCGCGCCCGCGGATTCTCACTCCGCAGCCGTGCATGTGCCGCCGCGGAAACCACCATCTGGGTTTCGCGCAAGAGCCTCCGCCATGCACGCGCATTCACGAGTCACCACTCCATCGCCGTGCGATGCGCGCATCAGGCCTCGCGCCAAACTTCAAGGTTGGGAATCCTCATAATATCCCATATGGCTACGCGCCAAGGTTGGGAATCCTCATAATGTCCCATATGGCCACGCGCCAAACTTCAAGGTTGGGAATCCTCATAATATCCCATATGGCTACGCGCCAAACTTCAAGGTTGGGAATCCTCATAATATCCCATATGGCTACGCGCCAAGGTTGGGAATCCCCATAATGTCCCCATATGGCTACGCGCCAAATTTCAAGGTTGGGAATCCTCATAATATCCCATATGGCTACGCGCCAAGGTTGGGAATCCTCATAATGTCCCATATGGCTACGCGCCAAACTTCAAGGTTGGGAATCCTCATAATATCCCATATGGCTACGCGCCAAGGTTGGGAATCCTCATAATGTCCCATATGGCTACGTGCCAAACTTCAAGGTTGGGAATCCTCATAATATCCCATATGGCTACGCGCCAAACTTAAAGATTGGGAATCCTCATAATATCCCATATGGCTACGCGCCAAACTTAAGGGTTGGGAATCCTCATACTACATGCTCATGCACCACATATGCTCACGCATCACATATGCTCACGCATATTACACATGCTTACGCATCACATGCTCACACATATCACAGTCTACGCGCACGCGCATGCAACATCTGCGCGTGGCGCGGGACATAAAGCAGCTCATAAGACGCCTCGCGCGCAAGCTGTTATTATTCTTACAGCTCATAAGACGCCTCGCGCGCAAGCTGTTATTATTCTTACCGCTCGTAAGACGCCTCACGCGCAAGCTTTATTATTCACACAGCTCATAAGACGCCTCGCGCGCAGGCTGTTATTATTCTTATAGCTCGTAAGTCGCCTCACGCGCAAGCTTTTATTATTCACACAGCTCATAAGACGCCTCGCGCGCAGGCTGTTATTATTCTTATAGCTCGTAAGTCGCCTCACGCGCAGGCTTCATTATTCTTACAGCTCGTAAGACGCCTCGCGCGCAAGCTTTATTATTCTTATAGCTCGTAAGACGCCACGCGCGCAAGCTTTATTATTCACACAGCTCATAAGACGCCTCGCGCGCAGGCTGTTACTATTCTTATAACTCGTAAGTCGCCTCACGCGCAAGCTTTTATTATTCACACAGCTCATAAGACGCCTCGCGCGCAGGCTGTTATTATTCTTATAGCTCGTAAGTCGCCTCACGCGCAAGCTTCATTATTATTACAGCTCATAAGACGCCTCGCGCGCCAGCTTTATTATTCTTATAGCTCGTAAGCCGCCATGCGCGCAGGCTTCATTATTCTTATAGCTCGTAAGTCGCCTCACGCACAGGCTTCATTATTCTTACAGCTCGTAAGACGCCTCGCGCGCAAGCTTAATTATTCTTATAGCTCGTAAGACGCCACGCGCGCAAGCTTTATTATTCATACAGCTCATAAGACGCCTCGCGCGCAGGCTGTTACTATTCTTATAGCTCGTAAGTCGCCTCACGCGCAAGCTTTTATTATTCACACAGCTCATAAGACGCCTCGCGCGCAGGCTGTTATTATTCTTATAGCTCGTAAGTCGCCTCACGCGCAAGCTTCATTATTATTACAGCTCATAGGACGCCTCGCGCGCAAGCTTTATTATTCTTATAGCTCGTAAGACGCCACGCGCGCAAGCTTTATTATTCATACATCTCATAAGACGCCTCGCTCGCAGGCTGTTATTATTCTTATAGCTCGTAAGACGCCTCGCGCGCAAGCTTTATTATTCATATAGCTCGTAAGACGCCTCGCGCGCAAGCTTTATTATTCATACAGCTCATAAGACGCCTCGCGCGCCAGCTTTATTATCCTTATAGCTCGTAAGCCGCCATGCGCGCAGGCTTCATTATTCTTATAGCTCGTAAGTCGCCTTACGCGCGAGCTTCATTATTATTATAGCTCGTAAGCCGCAACTCGCGCAGGCTCCACTATTATTATAGCTCATAAGTCGCCTCGCGCGCCAGCTTTATTATTCTTATAGCTCGTAAGCCGCCATGCGCGCAGGCTTCATTATTCCTATAGCTCGTAAGTCACCTCGCGCGCAGGCTTTTATTACAACATGTCACCATCATGAAGAAAACCTCCCAAAACTCAAAAGACAATAAAGACAAGGCCAAAGAAAAGGGAAAAAACCGCCTCACACCTTATAAAGTCCAGCGCTCCACCTAGACGCTTGCGCGCTCAGGAGCAACGCTGGACTTGGGGGGCTTGTAGGGGTATGGTACTAAAACCCGGTTCTACGCCCTAAATCTATTATGTTTGGCTTATTTTATTACATGGGCTAATACAATGTTATTGGGCTGAGGGGGTTTTGTGGAGGTAACCCTAACTGGGCTAGGCCCATTAGGGTATCATGATGGTGGCCATGAGGCTCTCTATATAAGGAGGTCTCCACCTCCTTATTAGGGGGTCATGCTCAATAAGAGCCACCACCACTTTTTGTGTCTGTGAACAAGAGATCCTCAGGATTTCTTAGCAGTCACCTCCACACCCCCGAAAAACCATTGCAGGTCTCAGGCAGCTGAAGAAGAAGATCAAGACGTGGTTCGTTCATCTCAAAATCCGTGGAAACATCGTCATGTATCAGGTCAGATTTTCATTTCGTGTTTCGACAATGACCAACAGTGTGTTACCGGTCCAATATTAACCCCAAGTCCAATTTCAAGACAAAAAGAAATCTTTGTTACACTCACTAGTTCGTCTGGGTTAATCTCTCTTTCGTACTAGAGATTTTTAATGATCCCACACACATTACTTCATTGTATCTTTGGAGGAAATTTGTCAAGACCCGTGGCACCAAAGTCAAACGACCGAAGAGAGCGAAATTGCTTTAAGGATAGAGAGCATTCGCCTTGATGCAATAAGTAGTAAATAACACAAATTGGAAGTTGAAGTATAGAGAGCACACGCCTTATATTGTATAATACAGGCATGAGATCGTCACTGTGGTGACGAAAGTAGGTAGTAAAGTGGAGAAATTCAAAGTTGGGGGATAACGTTCGAATACTTGGTGAGATCATGCGAACCGTGCTATCGATTACAAACAATATTTCCCTAACCAGATTACTGCTTACTGATTCACCAATTTCGATAGTACACAAACACAAGGTGAGTACTAGAGATGAGATCGGGAACATACCGGTACCGACCGGTCCCGGTCCCAAAAATAGTGAATTCTTGGTACCGGTATCGAAATATTCGGTTCGGTACCAGTACGGGATCGGGACGGGTACCAGTATTGAATGCAAAAATTCGGGAAATACCAGCCCCGTACCGTATCGGTACTGGTACCGAAACTCAAAACTTTGGTATCGATTCGGTGCATACCAAATCGGTATCGACTTCGGTACCGGTCGTACCGATTTTGCTCTTCCCTAGTGAGTACTCTCATCACATGGTTGAAGATGAGCATTTTGTTCCCCGTTGGCCGGAGAATTTTCCACTTGATTCCGCCGCACCTTTGTTATGGCCGGAATCACAACCTACATCCCACTTGTTAAAGCAAATCCTAGCCAGATCGATTATAGGCTAAGATCTGATCTAACGGAGGAAGATATGAGTGATATTTGAGAGTAATATGAGTATGATAGTGAAACACATAGTTAAGAGTGTTTGTTTATTGATGTGAATCATAATGAGCATTGTTATAAGTATACAGGCTATTTAAAAGCACAATTCAACATCTACAATCGTACTATTATTCCTAATGGCCGACCATGTCCAAGGGCTGTCCTTTTCCAGCTGTGACCGTTATTCTTTTCTTTAGTGAGCAGATGATTTCCTTGTCTTTTTACTAATGATGCTTTGGCATTGGTGTAGATGTTGTTTCTGGGGGTGTTACCCCTGCAAGTCCCCATAGCCAGTCGATGCGAGGCTTTGGTCTTGGGTCGTTTGAATAATTAATATGAAGCTTCTTATTATTGGTTTTTGTGGGTCTTTCGACTTTTGTCCTTCTTGTAGGTTTCTCACTAATATCTCCAGCTCTATCGCTTAATATCTTCAACTGTTTTGCGGATCCGCCTGGAGGGTCGCTCTATAATGTCACGCGGTGTTGTTAGCTTGGTTATGCTTATTCAATGCTCTTGGCTTAATCATGTTGATGCGACCATGATGGCTTTGTTATGTTATTTGGGGTAGGGGTGTTCAAAAGTATTCGAATTCGAATACGTATCCGAACTAATAGAAAATCCGAATCTGAACTATTTGAAATTTCGGATATCTTAAAACTCGTATCGGATTCGGATAGCTATTTTGAGAATTTTCGGATAGTTCGGATATCCGAATTATCCAAAATACTAAATTTAACGTTTTTTAAATTATTTTTATATTTAATAATATGTAAGACTTTGGAAACCTAAACACAAACTTTATCAACTCTCTCACACTTCCAATTTTAAACATGCAAGTTCAACTCTCACCGTCAACTCTAGCTATCGAGCCGTCAATGTCGGAGGTCACCTCACAACCTGCCGCTTCTAGCCTGCTATATCGACTCTCTCTGCTACATATCGCCAACCTTGCTCCGTTTTTTATGTTAATGGCAGCTTGCAAGCTACTTTGAGAAGCTTCTTAAAACCCAATTCTTCTTTATTTCGAAGTCACTGAGTATGAAACTTCAAGATCTATTGATTGCGGTAAAGGCCCATACTGATTTTGATTTTTAATTCATTAAGTATTACTTTTACTTTGAGCTTCAAGATCTGTAATATATTATGGAAAAAATCCTTAAACAGATTTTGATAGTAAATTCATTAAATTATTGTGCATTATTTTCTATTCTTTTAATTTTTTTCTTCTTTTATGAATTCAGATATCCGAACAGATATTTGAATCCGATCCGAAATTTTGGATATCCGAACTTCGGATATCCGAAATTTCGGATACGGATTCGGATATCAGAATCCACTATTTTCGGATATCTGAAACTCAGGATATTCGATTTTGAACACCCCTAATTTGGGGTGTTACCCATACAAGTCTCCCATTTAGTCGATACGATTTGGATTCGTGTCGAATGACTTGTAAATTAATAAGTGTGATTTTGTGGATTCGTACCATTTGAAGTGGCCATCTATGGCTCAATTTTAGGGTTTTTACTGTCTTCTTGACATATGCGAGGTGAATAGCCCCCTCTTGGTCGATTCTTTGTATTGGAGTTTTGTCATTACATGTGCGATATTAACAATGTTATTCTTGGATTTGTATGACTTGATTTAGTCTTCCTATAAGCTAGAAGGTAGGGCTTTGTTTACACTATTACACTTTGTTTATAATTGCTTTGTTGATTAGCGTTTTTTACACAACTCGTCACTATGCCTTTGTTGATGTTTAATTTAGCTTTCTTGACTATTGCTTAGCTCCACCTTGCCTTGAATCTCCTTCGCATTACGCACATTGAAGTTCCTTGTCGTATATTGTACTGCCACATTCACACCTTTTAGGGTGTTACCTGTATGAAAGCGGACATAATAATGCGGCCTCTTGACTTATGCCTCTTTTTATTCTTCTTGTGTTGTGGAGGGCAGGGTTTTGATTTCATCTTCATAACAATTGTTAAAGCAAATACCTCCGGATAATACAACTCCAATGATACCTACTTTATCAGGGATTTAAGGTAGATGTGATAGAGAAGATGATGAGAGTTTTGAGAGAGAGCACACAGTTAAAGGTGTATGGTGATATTATTGAATAATATGATGGGCATTGTTACAAGCATACAGGCTAAATATAAGCATAATACAACATCTACAATCGTACTAT
Source organism: Bidens hawaiensis (assembly GCF_021521415.1). NCBI lineage: Eukaryota > Viridiplantae > Streptophyta > Magnoliopsida > Asterales > Asteraceae > Bidens > Bidens hawaiensis. The sequence goes on from NW_027493871.1 coordinate 324,000, forward strand.
ACATCATCTGCAATTGTACTATTATTCCTAATAGTTGACCACGTCTAAGGACAATACTTTTCAAGCTGTAATCTATCTTCTTTCTTGTCATTATAAGGTAAATGTTTCTCTAGCTTCTTCTGTAACAATGCTTCACCATGGGTGCAGATGCCATTTCCAGGGTGTTACCCCTACAAGTCCCCCTAGTCAGTTAATGTGAGGCTTTGGTTTGTAGTCATATGACTAATTATTGTAAGGATTCTTGTTACTAGTTTTGTGGGTACTACGACTTATATCATTTTCTGAATGGTGATTTACAATGGACTATTTGCTTATATACAAACTAACATTACCTCTACAGGGTTGTCGCTAAAATCTCCAACTGTGTCACTTTTACCTCCAGCTGTCTTATAGATCCGCATGGAGGGTAGCTCTGTTATGTCGATGCGATGCCCTTGGCTTGATCATGTTGATGCAACGCTGCTGGCTTTGTTAAGTTATTTGGGGTGTTACCCCTACAAGTCCTCGAGTCAGTCGATACGACTCTTTGGATTTGTGTCGTCTGACTTGTAAATTAATAAGTGTGATTTTTTTGGATTCATTCCATTTAATTGATCGATCCGATAGCTTCTATGGCTCAATTTGAGGGTTTTTTTTAATTTGGCTTTATGGCTTCTTTAGCTGACCTATGCGAGGTGAGTAGCCCCCTTCTTGGTCGATTCTTTGTATTAGAGTGTTGTCATTACATGTGCGATATCAAAAATGCAATTCTTTGATTTGTACGACTTGATTTAGTCTTCCTATAGGCTAGAAATTGGGGCCCTGTTTACACTATTACACTTTTTTGATTAACTTCTTCAGCATAACTCGTCACGATGTCTTTTTCGATGCTTTATCTTACTTGGCTTTACGTAGATCCATTTTTCCTTGGTTCTCGTTCACACTACCCACTTTGAACTTGTCGTGTCTCCCTATGGATGTGGATGTAACGATGCGATTCTTTGACTCATGCCCTTTCTTATTCTTCTTGTATGTTCGAAGACAAAGCTTTGTTTATATGGTTATGCTTTTTTATTGGATGCTGTTATTTTGATTTTATCTTCTTCAACAGCTTTGTTAAATCTTTATTTTGATCTCTCTTTTCTAGTAACGTGTAGATTTGCTTTGCATTGTTACTCCAGACGAAGTTACTTATGTTAACCATTTTTACACCTTCTATCGACTCACTCATGCTGTTTATCGATATAAATTTTCAAAACACCTGGAACCTTGGTAAGAATGCCTCTTCTTCCTGGGTGACTATTATTTACCCTGAAGCCTTTACTTTTCCTTTGATAAATGTTTTAACTTTTTTGGTTTATTTGTTGCTTGTAGAAATGGGTCATTACTCTGTTTTCAGGTTTAAAACTTGGAATATGGGATATTCTTGCCTTAGTGGTGATAATTTTACTCCCTTTATTGATTAGACAAAGAACGCGGTTTTAAAAAACTTGGTCCAAAGTTATGAAGGAATAGTTGTGCACCTTTGTTCATGTAAGGAGCATATTTACTCTGTTGATCGCTTCTACTATGACCGTGCCTAATGTTGGCCCAACAGTGGCGACATTTTGCACGTTTCTTCCTAAATTACTCCTACTTTACCCCCTGGGTGATTTTCTAGTGAGCTCCTTTTTCTTTCAAACCAATTGCCGAAAAAGTAAGCGACTTGTTTTATTTTGATCCTAGTTTGGTTGAGCTTGTCGTGAATTCTTTAGAATATGTCATCTCTATGGCTCTGATCACTTTTGTTATCAAAGTGATATTTGGTAATTCTTTCAGCTTTCTGATCAGTTAGCATTGTTATCGAAATAAAATATACGGTGATGCTCTTCGGCTTTGTGATCTTTTAGCATCGACCTTTGAGATTACTTTTATTGGCTTAACTGACTCTATTAAAACTTCTATTCATATCTCCTTTGTTGACGGCGGGTTAGTAACAAGAGTAACATTATTACGCTTCTCGAAGATAAACAAGTGGCTAGCCCGAGAAAGATGATAAAAAGCCATAAAGAGCGATAAATTGGGGGGGTTTTGTAAAACAAACAGGATAAAACTTCGAAGTGAGGGATGAGAGCAATAGAAATGGGATGACATTGAGAAATATGAAGTTCGAAAAACATTACACACGAAGTAAGAACCTGCTAAAGGGAACCTTGTAGTTGCCTACCTTAAAAATCGCTGGGTAAATAGAGAATTTACCGGCCGAAAAAGTATAAACAGGTTTATCCGACGGAGCCCTAGTGGGATTCAAATCTAAAGGAACATGAAATTCATCTACGACCTTCCTGATACTATCCTCGTCCTTGATGGAAAAACGAATTTTCATATCGTTTTTATTAGACATGATCGGAAAGGAAGAAATCAAAAGTGGAGAAAAATAAAAATACCTAATAAGAAAAGAGAGGAAACTTGAAGAAATACGGATCCAAATAAGGAAGAAAGAGAGAAGGAAATTGTTTATAAGGAGAAGCGTTCCCTATAAAATAAGGGTAACAAAATCGTATAAAAAACCGGGAAAACATCCAATCAAATAAGCAAATTAGTCAAACGAAACTCAGATATTGAAGGCCTCACAATTAACTTAGAAGAAACTGCCAGAAATTAGTCAAACGACCTGAAAACAAGGTCCTGCATCGACTGACAAGGGGGGCCTGTAGGTGTAACACCCCGCAAAGACCCTCTGCAAATACAATCAGGGCGCTTTTACGAAAGAGACTACAAGAGCATCTACATCTACTAAAGACAAGCAAAGTCGTACAATAGACAACAACTGTAGATGTTATATATATATATATAGGGAATGGATCATGCGAGAAGTGATATTATAGCGAGAAGTGGATCTCAACCATTGATTATCTCCTAGTTGTTCAAAGCATTAATTCCCCTAATTACTCCTAAATTATTCTTCATATTAAATTTTGTAGAAAGTTACAAATTTTAGAAAATGTAAATTAAAATATAAATTGACTTTTACATAAAAAATCCTTTAGAATAATTTTAATGAAATATAATCAAGAAAATTTTTTTACATGGTTTCATAAGATTTATTTGAATTTCTTTTACGTACCTACATATGAAAATAAATGTATATGTAGGTGAATTGTAATTAACTGATCACGTACACAAGTAACACAATAATCTACATATAGCTCATGTTTAATTATACAAATTGTTAGTTATTTTTATTTTTATCAAAATGTAACTCGTATTACAAACACAACTTATTTTCATCTACACAAATTTTGTTTCTTTTGTTTTCACCAACACATAACTAATAGTCACCTACACATAACCGTATTCACCTACACAGATTGTTAATTCATTTTATTTTCACCTACATATAAATAATATTCACCTACACATAACTCGTATTGCCTACAAATAAAAGATAGATTATAGAATAATGAAAATAAAAATAAAAAAACATGATGTGTTCATACGTTGCGAATATTTTACAAGTTTAATTAGGTTAAAACCATTAATTTTATGTGATATCATGAACAAGTTTTGTTTGTGTAGGTTAATTTTCTGATCTGTGTAGGTAAATACAAATAGGTAGAGTATAACATGAGGTAATTAAATATAAATAAATATATATACTAGTTTTTATCCCCCGTATTACGGGGGTTGTTTTATATTATTTGTTCTAATATTTTTTTTAAGTTTATATTTTTTTATCGTATGAAAGTTAATAATATACTTATGGTTTGGTGATAAATTGTTTCACAAATAAATGATATGCTATAACCCGATTTAAAAGCTATATGGTTTTGATGAGACTCAAACCCGTTTATTTATTTACTATAAAATTGTTTTTTATTATAAATAATATTTATGAAAGTTAATAATATACTTATGGTTTGATGAAACCAAGACCCGTTTATTTTTTTACTATAAAATTGGTTTTTTAATTTAAATAATATATATATATATACATATATATCTTTTTTAAAATAAATAAGATATTAATTTTTAGTATATCCTATTTTATAGGATTTTTACATCAATAATTTGGTGAGGATAATTTTTAATTTAATGAGATGTTATAACATGTTTAAGGAATATCTGGGTTTGGTAAGACCCATACCCATGAATTCGGGTCAAATGCATGAGAAGCCTCCATTTAAAAATCAAGCAAATCTGGTGACTCCAAAAAAGGGGGAGCGACCACATCGCGACACATAGGATTTTTGTGTTTTCGTTTATATATATTATAGATATATATATGTTAATATTGTGATTTGTGTAGGTTACCATGAATTAGTTATATATGTGCATGTATATTAATATTGTGATATGTGTAGGTGATAATATGAACTAGTTTTTTGATGTGTAGGTTAATATTATGATTTGTTTAGGTATTTGTTTTTATGATGGTTAATGTAATTTTTTATAGTATGAGTATGGTGGTTTTGTTTTATGTATTTTTTGAAGATTAAATCAAATTAAAAAATAAAAATAAATTTATAGTCATTTGTAACTTAAAATTAATTAGTATTAATTACCAAACAAAACTCATTAAACTTTTTACTAATATACTTCTTTAATTAAATAATCCAAATTAAATAGAAAAAATTTGATTGGTTAATATCTCTACTCGCACTTCTCACCATAAGAACACTTCTGAAATGAATCAAATCCTATATATAGATAGAGAGAGAGAGAGAGAAAGAGAGAACAAGGTTATAATAAGAAGTTAACATTTTTTAAAAAGTGTATGAAGGAATTTGAACCATTGGATTTAATAAAATACATAGGGGTAAGATTGTCCATAGATTTTTTTTATTATTTTTAGAAACTAAAACTAATTGTTATTATAATTTCTATTTTATCTCACCTGTATCCCAATTTCTCTCAATCTAATCCTACTATACTATTAAAACAAATTAGTTTGCTTCCCCGTGACCCTATTCTATTGGTCAATTCCTATTCTTTTCAAAAATAAAATGCAGTTCTTGTAATTTCTTTGTAATAAAATAATTCAAAATAAAAATATGAATTCCATTGACCATTATTAACATCCTTTCTTTTTTCCTTTTCTTTCACAATATGTAACCCTACCTTCTCCGCTCCCTAAATCATCTCAATCGATCTTCATCAAAAAATCAATCCACGCCGCAGCATAATTTGTATCATGTTGTTCGCCATAAAACCAAACAACGAATCGTCATGCTATCACGAAAAACGCTCTACATTCTGTTTCTCTGGTCTCATTCAATCTCGCAGTCAGGTCATACTTCTCCATTATCCTAAAACCCCTAAATATTCCCTCAATTCTTGATATACATGATCAATCGATTTAGTTATTACTCGATATACATGATCAATTAATTTTAGGTTTTACACGAAATACATGATCTATTGTTTGTCAATCAAAGTTTTAATCGATTTAGGTTTAATCCATATAGGGTTTAAATCAATTGATTGTGTTTTGGTGCAAGATTTTGATTTCGATCTTTGTGTTCATTGTTTGGCAATCATGGTAAGGTTTGATTTTTATTTGTTTGTAGGTTTTGTTAATTATCTACGTTTATTATTGTATTAGTTTCAATGTTATTCGACTAGGGTATTTGGAGACTTGCAGCGGATTAAATATCACTACCACCGTTTCTTTTTTATATTTTATTTGCCATTTACTAATTATATATATATTATGCTCATATAAAGTTTCAGCATTAACAATTCTGAATTTAGGAGGCATCGGCGATGTTTATTTTTGTTCAGCTGCGTTTGCAAGGTAAAGGTTTTTCTCTGTTCTTAGATTTGTTGGTTTAAATTTCAGTGTTCATCTGCTTGATATATGTTCATAATTCAGTTTAATCCTTCAGTTTAGGCAGGTACGATGTTGTTTATGTAGTTTTTTTGCTTGGAACGGTTTATTAGGCATCTGCAATTTTACCTTTTTGTTTTTATTTGGGTCATAGTTATTAAAAGCGTTGATTTTTTGCGCTTAGGCGTTTTTTTCAGTGAAGCGCACCTGCAGCGCCTTTCTTAAAAGCAGGCGCAATTTTAGGCAATTAGTCAGCTAACTTTTTGGTTATTTATAGGTTGATTCTGTTTGATTTGTGTTTAATTTATCACTTAACTTATTTAAACAACTTACCTAAAATTAATGGGGGTTAACAAAATTAATAACACCATGATATTATCGATCCCTGGTTATTCAATATCACAAAGCTAGAAGCCAAGAACAAAGTTACCAAAATCAAAATATACATAATATTTCTCTCATTTGATCACATCTGTAACATTCATTATTATGACTACAATAAACATTTCAAATGCTTCTATTAAATAATTACTTACAATAAACAGTTGATCACATAAGTAACTTTCACTATTATCGCAGATTATGGAAAAAATTTCATGAATAACCAGAGATCGATCATTTTGGTACTTGTTTTGGGTTTTTAAATGATTTTGGTGCTTTATGTTCAGGATTATGGTTTTGAAATATTTTGGTATTTGAAAAGAATGATATTTTCCATACAAATTTTGTTTTTGATTTTTTTATTTAAGTGCGCTTATTTTTTTGAGGCCCGCGCTTTTTTTACGCCTAGCGCCTAGGCCCTCGGAGAGGCCTGTGCGCCTTAAGTGCGCCTAACGCATTTGATAACTATGATTTGGGTAGTATTTTTACATATAAAGCCAAGTTTATGAAATCTGGTACATGATGCTCCACTTGATGGTTCATGTTAATTGATTTAGGGTTTTGTTGATTTAATTTTTTGATTGTGGGTGTTCAGGCCCAAATTATTCTTCTAAGCGTAATATATAAAATTTGCTTTATTGATTTTTATATTTGTGATTTACTATGCAGGTCAAACCTTTGGTCGAACCAACAAGAACCATCATTTATTCTTGACAGGATTTTGTATCAAAAAGTAAGTCGCTTTATGAATTTTTTAAGATTTAATTGTAATATGTGACTTAATGATATGATATACACATAGTTATTAAAATCGTCCACCCACTGCGCCTAGGCGCTATTTTTAGGCGAGGCAATCATTTAGCGACTATAATTAGAAAAGACGCTATTTTTGGGCGAGGCGATCATTTAGCGAATATAATTAGGAAAGACGCAAGGGCAATTTCCGGTTTTTTTTGGTCTTTTTAAAATTTTATGAGTTTTTTTATTATTATTTACTAAGTCATAAAAAATTACCTAAAAAGGGGGAATTCACTTAATTTAATTCAATATGCCTATATAATCTTCGAATATTCTAGATGTTGAATGCTTATTGAACTTTGTTATTGTTTAATAATTATTTTTGCTTGCTTTGCTGAATATCCATTTTATGTTTCCTGTTATATGATTGACACTTTAAACTAATACATTAAAGGTGGACTTTTTAATCTAGAATAACTAAATTTTGATTATTATTTATTCCAGATTTGGCAAATAAAAATTTGATTTTGTTTAGGTTAAGTTAATTACTAATCCAGTTTAACCTAAAATGTGTAGAAAATGGCTTCAGTCAGTCGGTAATTTATGTATGCTATGATGCTTTTAAACTTTAACTTGCTTTTAGTATTGAATAATTTTTGGTGTTGGAACTATGCTATTCAAGTTTCTAAATTTATAATAAAATTTTAATTACTTTTTTTCATTGTGCGTTTTTTTTCTCGGGCCCTCGCTTTTTTTTGCGCCTAGGCCCTAGGCAAGTCCTACGCATTTGAAAACTATGAATGTCCAGACAACCATATTGCTTACCATTGATAGCTTGTGGGCTTTGGAGTTTAGTGTAACTTACCTCATCCGTTCCATTAAATATGTCCATATTTTCATATTTATTTGTCTCATTATAAATGTCCGATTTCAAAATTTATTAATCAATTTCCAAGTTTACCCTTAAACACACAACTAACATTAATAAACAATATTGATGGACCCAATTTTTTTTCTAACCATGACACTTTCAATGGACGGATGGAGTATTATTTATGTAAGATGTAAAAATTATTAGTTATTAATAATGATAACTTCAACATTGTGTTTATTGAAGATCTATCTTTTAGACATCCACATAGTTTATGCCATTTTATCTGCAGTTGTTGGTTTCTTTCTTGGAGCTAGAGATCCCTTTGGAGAGGTAAGCATGCTTTCATGGCTTCTTAATCAGCAATAGCATCAGCAAATAACATAAACAAAATAATATTTTGAACGTTTAACAGGATTTCTTTGCTGATTGGTATATCAACCTTAACCGGTTGGGCTGACTTTGCTGTTTAAATTGCACGAGTCGTTTAATAGAAACTATGTTAGCGACCATTTAACAACAGCATAATAACAAATCTTATTTAACAAGGTGAATGATTTAAAATAAAGATAATAAAGTATGTTCACCTTTCTTTTAAATTTATTAAGGCAAATTGTGAAGAACTGATTGTTTGATCGCACATTAATGAGATAATAAACTCTAAATCATTATATGAACGAAAGATAAACCAAAAATCACCACTAATAAAAAAAATAACAGTCAAACTCTACTTATTAAAACAAGCAAAGTTCATGTTCGTTATTCGACTTTAGGGGAAAGTTGGTCACTATGCAGGCCGCAAATTTAGTCCAGCTGTTTGTAAAATCACATCAGTGACGTGTGCAAAGTGGTTGGGCTCAGTTCGTAAAAATGGTAGGCTGGTCAAAAACACAACATGGTACTTTCTTTGATACATGCCACTAATGTAATTTAATGAATCTCTTAACAGGTCTGAATACCGACTGCTTTAAAACCACTGCAGATGCCTAATTGGTATCCTATCCTTGAAAGTTTCTAGGATGGCTTCTTTTCGTGTTAACTTGCAACCATTGTGAATTATATTCTAGTGTTGTGCAAGAGCAGAGACGGGGTAAAGTTAGTATTATTAAATACGGATGGTAAAGTTACAAATAAGACATGTAGAGATTTATAGTTTTTGTATACTTTGTACATTGTAATTGTAACAGTAAGTTAATTTGTCAATGTTATATGTGATTGTTTGCTATTATCATTTTTCTTTATAAATTTATGATTGATATCGTTTACGATTGGATAATGCTTAAAGAATGTGCCTACTTTAATTAGTTACATTTTAGTATCCTTAGTGTGAATGTGTCAATGCTACTCAGGTATACAAACAAGTAGGGATGAGCAAAATCGGTACTGGTATCGGTACCGATTTGGTACCGTCGGTACCAAATAAGTACCAGAGTTTTAAGTTTCGGTACCGGTACGGGACGGGACCGGTAATTGCCGAATTTTTACCTTCAATCCCGGTACCGTCCCGGTCCCATACATGTACCGAACAAAATACTTCGATACCGGTACCAAGAATTCGCAATTTTTGGGACCAGGATTTTCGGGACCGGGACCGGTCGGTACCGGTACGGTCCCGATCTCATTCCTACAAGAAAGTAACATCTGCAGGTAATTCATTTGCTCATGTTGTTATTTATGTTATCAGTTAGTTTATCAAATTCCAAATTTGTCAATTTTTTTCCAACCTTTTAAGGGTTTCTTTATAGTTTATCGGTATAAATGTTTTATTTCTAAATAAATAACACCAAATTTTGGTTTGCCACTTAGAATTAATAGTGCATAAACATCTTAAAAACTTATTAAAAAAGTCAAAATAAATATTATTATATGAAATAACTGAATTTAGGTATTACATATCATAATTATCACGACTTAAGGTGGATCTTTGAAACATCATTTATTATTTTTAATATTTTTTTGAACAATCTAAATTATAAGTAATTTAATTAAATTATTTTTAACGCGTAATCATTTTCTTACGCAACAACTCAGAATGAAGTTTGGAAATATTAGATAAAGAAATACGGAATTAGTTGAAGACAATGTTGGATTCTCAAAATCCTTTGGTTCAAGGATACCAGATGGTAAGAGATTGTTTTAAAAACGATCCTGGTATAGTTTTAAAGTTGTGCATTATTGGAACAAGACAAGAAAATGCAAGGACTTACAACATGCAAAAAAGTTCTAAAGTTTCAGCGTTATTCGTTGGTGATATTGATGACACAACAGATAAGTATGATATAATTGTAACAACTCAAAACAAATCTCTAACAAGAGTTAGAATATATATGATAGACCCGTTTTTACTTATGGCCAACTATATGTTGCTTTATAAAGAGTGAAGAGTAGAGATTGTATTAAAATGCTTATTGGATAAGCAATTTAAAGTTAGAAACAAAACAACAAATATGGTTTATAAGAAAATATTTAACAATTTATGAATTTGTAACTTTTAAAGTTTTAAATTATGTTTCTAAACAATATACTATGAATATTCTTTATTAGTAACTTATGTTTTTAAGTACTTTATTTACATACGAATATAAATTGCAATTATATTAAATAATTCTTATAATAAACATATAAAATAAACTTTTGTCATCTTAAAAATGTCTTTAGTTGACGATTTCATATTTCCACCCGTGTCGTACGCGGGTCAATAACCTAGTAATATACATATAACAAATTAAAAGAATAACTCACGGCCTAATCAAAATCATTGGCTGCAAGTTCTCATCTCCCTATTTCTAGTTAGTATTGTTTGTTTTACGACTAGTTCTTCTTCATCCACCATGGTGTCCATGGATTTTAATGTTGATATGAGGAAACTAGCTGCTCAATTAGATTCGCATTACCCATCAATTGTTGGTTTAACTATCCTGCAAAGAAGAACATTGGATTGGTTTTGTTATCGGTGGCTATATGTTTCCGACGTGCATGAGATCTTCCAGCCGTGAATGGGGAGCATGTTGAAGAGGCTAAAATAGACGGGTCGAAGATGGAATTGGCGTGGCGAACGCTAAGAAAATACTTGGGGTTTTGCAAATTAAAAACATGGAATTGAAGTTAAATAGAATCTGTACAACTATTCATTGTTTTATTTTTATATATTTCATATTTTAATGTTTTTCTTGTTATATTTCGTCTTTGAGATAAAAAAAAAAACATTCATAAAACAATATTGGTATTTGTTTTATTTTTATATACGGTTTGTTTGTTAGATAAGAATTGAATATATGGCTGAATATATTTCACTAAAAAGTGAGTTTTTTGAATGGCGGTATGACGAGGAGGAAGAAAAATGTACTTAAGATTAGGGTTCAAAGGGTAAAACTTTGGGATGAAAGGGCAATGTTTTCGACATCAAAACTAATTATCAAAATGGATTGTGGTGTTTTTGTATGCACTTTATTTTGTTTATTGGTGTGTTTATGTTAGTGTGTTTTAATTATTAGTATTATGTCAAGAACAATATTTTTGATATTCATTATTGGTGTGTTTATGTTAATATGTTTTAAATACTATTGTTATGTCATGAACACTATGTTCGTGTTTATTATTGATGTGTTTATGTTATTTTGTTTTAACTATTGGTGTTATATCAAGAACAATATGTTGGAGGAACTTACAAAGTTATGGAGGGAGGTGAGAGAAACAAAATAACAATAGTAGGAGTTGCCTTATATAATTAGTTGACTAATCTGCATGTGTTTAAAATTACATGGTCCTTTTTACCCCTAATTCCCTACAAATATGCCTTTAAAATAAAACACACCTATGAAAAACACACCAATCAATCACAACCATTAGATCATTAGATCCAACGCTTCAAATCTCTTCATACACTTTTTAGACACACCTTACTTTTTAGTATAACCTCACCTTATATATATATATATATATATATATATATATATATATATATAGGGGAGAGTTATACTAAAAAGAAGTAGTTTCCTAGGAAGACTAAGAATAAATCATAGCCATTGGATCATGTTAATCAATGGTTGAGATTTAAAATCACCAATAACCGACATAGTTTCCTAGAATTACTCTTTCATCACTATAACCGACATAGTTTTCTAGAATTGTTCTTTCACCACCATTTGTAATGCCAAATGTCAAAAATTTGTTGGTTTTTACCATTCTTAGGAAACTCTTTATTCTTATTTGAACCATTTTCTATATATATATGTGTGTGTGTGTATCAAATGTATATAAATGTCCAATATGTATCAATATCATCATATTTACACCTTTATGCGTTTATATCATTTCTCTCATATGTTGAATCAATTTCAACATATGATATCAATTATACAAGTCCTAAATTAATCTACCATAAATAATGGGTTGTAAAACTTACTTGATTGAGAAGATTCATTCATTTGGGTGTTTGATGAAGATGATGCCATGATGATGATCTTGATTAAGAGTCTAATTGCCCTTCAATTAAGATGGATTGAGTTATGGTGTTAGAGAATTTTGTCAGTGATAGAATGAATGATGATCGTTCTATTGTGACAGTTAATTAGGGCAACGACTCAACAATCAATTTAACCACCATATTTACATATTGACCCCTTATGGTATTAACTCCCAACAAATTAGATACCATAATTATGAGGCTACACACATTTAGTCCATATAAATGTTAAATGGTCAAAAGCCATATAAATATTTCCAACATTCTCCCACTTGGCTGCTAGACCATTTCATTAAACATTTATACATGTGTGTACTATATATACATGTAAAATAACACTAATTGGCCAAGTAATAAAATTAGATAATTTCGTTAAACCTTCTTATGACAACATCAAAACAAACTAATACAGTCAGTTGCATTATCATCAATGCAAAGACTCCTATCAATTATGATAATGATATCATCTTCAAACTTATAGGTTAGGTGGTAAATAATATGTTTGTCTAAAATAAACATTATAGTGCACATATATTCATAAATATAGACAAACTTTACATTTAAGTGAAGTAAGAAGATAATATCCTAAACGTGTTTACATTGTTTACATGACATTCATAAAAGGTCTCGCCTAAAACCCATATTAAGTACATGATTATTGAATATTTTGGGCGGTAAACCTTTAGTAAGTGGATCCGCTAACATGTCATGTGTGCTAATATATTCAACAATAACACTTTGATCTTCTGCTCGCTCTCGCACAAAAAAATACTTTGTGTCAAGATATAGTCCAGCACCACTTGAGCTATTACTATTTGAGAAACTCACAGCTGCACTATTATCACAAAACATCCTTATAGGCCTCTGTATGGAAATAACAATTTTGAGTCCCTTAATCAGATTTCTTAGAATCATTGCTTGGCACGTGGCATTGTAACACGCAACATATTCTGCCATCATTGTCGATGTAGTAGTTAATTGCTGCTTATGACTCTTCCATGAAATGGGCCCACCTGATAGCATAAAAATGTATCCCGAAGTAGACTTTTTGTCATCCTTACACTTCGCAAAATCTGAATCGGTATAGCCTATGAGTTCAAGATCATCTGACCTTCTATAAGTCAACTTATACTCTTTTGTCCCTTGTAAATATCGCAATACCTTTTTAGTAGCTTTCCAGTGATCTAAGCCAGGATTTGTTTGATACCTGCCTAGCATGCCAGTTATATATGCGATATCGGGACGAGTACATACTTGAGCATACATTAAGCTTCCTACAACAGAAGCATATGGTAGGAGTCTCATTTGTTCGAGTTCTGCCTCTGATTTAGGGCATTGATAAGACCCAAAACTATCACCTTTAACTACAGGTGCTACAGTGGGGGTACAATGTTTCATATTAAATCTTTTAAGTATCCGCTCAATATATGCCTTTTGAGAAAGTCCTAATGTCCCATTGCATCGATTTCGATGGATTTCTATGCCAATCACATAAGAGGCTTCACCGAGATCTTTCATGTCAAAATTAGCAGATAATAATCTTTTGGAATCATGCAACATGTCTAAATTATTACTTGCTAGTAAGATGTCATCAACATATAACACAAGTATGATGAATTTACTCCCACTCATCTTAATATAAACGCACTGATCTACTTGGTTTTTAATAAAATGATGTTTTTTCATGACTTCATCAAATTTTATGTACCATTGTCTAGACGCTTGTTTTAACCCGTAAATTGACTTATTTAATTTGCATACCATGTGTTCTTTGCCTTTAGGCTCAAAACCTTCAGGTTGTTTCATGAACACATCTTCATGCAAATCTCCGTTTAAGAATGCAGTTTTAACATCCATTTGATGTAACTCTAAGTCAAAATGTGCTACCAAGGCCATAACTATTCTTAGGGAATCCTTCCATGACACTGGGGAAAAAGTCTCCTGATAGTCAATTCCCTCTCTTTGGGTATATCCTTTTGCAACCAAGCGTGCTTTATAACGTTCAATGTTTTCATTAGGGTCTAATTTAGTTTTATAGACCCACTTACAACCTACAGGCTTAGCACCCTTTGGTAATTCAGTAAGTGTCCAAACATTATTTATTTTCATTGAGTTCAACTCATCTTCCATGGCACTCAACCATTTGGCTGATTGGTCGCAATTCATGGCTTCTTTGAATGTAGTTGGATCATTTATTTTACCCAAATCAAAGTCGGTCTCATGAAGGTAAGTCACAAAGTCATCATAAACTATGGGTCGCCTAGGTCGAGAAGACCTTCTTAGTGGCGGTTCTTGAGTCTCTTGTTCATTAACTTCATGAGATGTTACGGGATTCGATGTAGATGGTTCCTCAGTGTTAATCACATTATCATTATGAGGAACCGGCAAATCATTAGATGGTTCAAGTGACTGATTAATTTGCACCGGTATTGGTGCCTCTTCAATTTCTACTTGAAGATCTATTTGCCTACCACCGTCACTCCCACTCAAATTTGTAAACTCAAGAAATTCAGCATGTCTAGTTTCAACAATTCTAGTAGAATGAGAAGGACAGTAAAATCGGTATCCTTTTGAACGTTCGGGATATCCAATAAAAGAGCAGCTAACAGTTTTCATATCTAATTTAGTGGAATGTGGATTATATAGTTTAGCTTCAGCCGGACATCCCCATACTTTAAAATAATTTAAATTAGGTTTCCTTCCCGTCCATAGTTCAAATGGAGTCTTAGGGACAGACTTAGAGGGAACTCAATTAAGTATGTGGACGGCTGTTTTTAATGCTTCAGTCCAAAGAAATAAAGGGAGATCACAATTAGCCAACATACTACGTACCATATCCATAAGAGTACGATTACACATTTCAGCCACACCATTTTGTTGAGCAGTCCCGGGCATGGTATAGTGATTTATTATACCATGATTCTTACAAAATTCATGGAAAGGCCCTGGGCTTTGTCCAACATCGGTGTGTCGGCCATAGTATTCTCCACCCCTGTCTGATCGTACAACCTTTATTTTCCAGTCTAGTTGATTCTCAACTTCAGCCTTAAAGGTTTTAAAAGTTTCTAAACTTTCAGATTTTTCATGGATTAAATACAAGTACATGTAACGCGAATAATCATCAATAAAAGTAATAAACGACTTATGCCCTCCAATACCCTTAAGAAAAGGACCACATATGTCGGTATGGATATAATCAAGTAATCTTGTGCTTCTAGTGGAACCTTTCTTAATTTTCTTGGTCATTTTTCCTTTAATACACTTAACACATTTTTCTTCAAAATCGGAAAAGTCTAGTTTTGGTAGTACTTCATTTTTCACAAGTCGATTTATTCTTTCTCTAATCTTTGGTGCCACAATTTAGATGAAGTCTCTGTAATTCTTTTCCTCTTTTTACATACGAAGTTTTCTTCTACATTATAAGACAATAGGGATTCCGAAAAATTATGATCTAGACGTAATTTATAAAGATCACCATCTTCCAATAGACCATAACCAACATTGCGGGAATTGAAACTTATAATACATTTACCATTTCCTAATGTAAATACATATCCGTCACGATCTAGTTTAGGAACAGAAATTAAGTTTCTAGTAATAGTTGGTATATATAAAGTTTCAGGTAAATTTAAAATGAAGCCTCCTTCCAAAACTAACGAAAGAGTCCCCACGCCTTCCACTTCGGAAACCAATCCATTTCCCACTTTAACCGTCCACTGGTTTCTTGCCAGCTTCCTTATTGTACGGAATCCCTGAAAAGAATTAGAAATATGTACAGCGGAACCAGAGTCAAACCACCATGTATTACAAGTAACATTAACATTAAATGATTCATGAATCATAAGATTTAGGGCAATACCTTTTTTCGCTAGCCATTCCATAAACTTTGAACAGTCCCTTTGATAATGCCCTTTCTTGTGACAGAAACGACATTTAGGAGTGCCTTTAGCTATGCTAGTACTTGCTCCAGGTGTAGAGAACTTTTTGGGTTTTGACTTATTTCCCATTTTACTCTTGCCTTTGAATGTGCTCTTTTTCTTCTTGGAGTCAAAAGTGGTTAGGTGAGCAACATCATGCTTTTCTAGCTTTAAGCGTTCTTCTTCCTGAACGCACATGGCAATCAATTCGCTCATCTTCCATTTCTCCTTTTGAGTATTATAGTTAATCTTAAAAAGATCAAACTGAGAAGAAGATATGTCATAATAAAGTGAACTAAGAAACCTTCACTGATTTCCATGTCTAGAGTTTTCAATTGATTAGCTATGTCATTCATCATCATGATATGCTCACGCACCCCACTAGTCCCGTTGTACTTGGTAGTTAA
The DNA here is from genome assembly GCF_021521415.1 of Bidens hawaiensis. Classification (NCBI taxonomy): domain Eukaryota; kingdom Viridiplantae; phylum Streptophyta; class Magnoliopsida; order Asterales; family Asteraceae; genus Bidens; species Bidens hawaiensis. Next base: position 340,567 of record NW_027493871.1, read on the forward strand.
CATTCTAAGGATTAAGATACCAGCATTAGTTTTTGAGGTACCTTTGAATTGATCCTCAACCAAGTCTAAGTAAGCCTTAGCATTTTCCGAATCAGGGATGGCTCCTCTAATGGTAGGAGAGATTGAATTCTTGATTACCATAAGTGACATTCTGTTAGAACGCTCCCACCAATCATGAATTTTCCTTTGTTCTACCGTTGAATTATCGGCAAGAGGAGGAGCATCATGCCTTAAAGAATAATCAAGGTCCATAAATCCCAATGCCAACTTAATTTGTTCTATCCAAGTACCAAAGTTATTTCCGTTCAATGGTTCTATTCCGTGCAAATAACCGGAACCTGATCGTAAAGTAGATGCTGTTGCATGTAAAGTATAAATATTATGCTCAGTTATGACTATACACAACATAATTAGGATACAAAATAAAACATATCAGATATAAAATAATGACCTATTACTAACACCAAATAATAGGTAAATTACACATATCATGTTCAACTATTAACATCTCGTTGGTTCAGTTAACAATTGAACATAAAATGTTATATTAAATAATTTCTTAAACATATTTATTTTAAAACACCATTGGGTATAATGAAACAAATATGTTTATTTCCACTATCTAAATTATTAAACCAATTCACGTTGGGTTCATAGAATAACAATTTAGATGATGTATATTTAGTGACTTAATATTAGTACTAATATTGACTTGAATAATCTCCCGTTGGTTTGATTACTTAAATCAATTAAAGTACAAGCAATTTAAGATGTAAACGATATAAACAGTAACATGTAAATTCGGATGAATCATAATAAGATTATACTTAAAATGAAACTTATCATCTGCATGATCTTGTTATTCATCAAAATTAATTACTTTTATGTTATTTTTATTATTTTTAAAGCAAAAGTTTATCCAAATGACCAAATACAATTGTTGACTATATATATTTTCATCCGAATGAAAATGTTTGGAAATAACATCAATTATTGGTGAACATAATAATAGATATCATAATTCATATATATTAATCCAATGTAAATTATGCATTCATCCAAATAATAGACATTACTTCAATTGTTTGCATACAAATTAATGATATCTGATGCAATTTATTTTAATTTCTCATTCGGATAAAAAAAAAATTGATGGAAACAATTTGGATAGTTATTAAAGTGAAAATATAATTTTGTGGATAAACCACAATTTAAAAATCAAGATTGTTAACTTGGGCGCATGAAATTTTGTGCAGTTCATCCATATTGCAAACATAATATAATATAATTCATGTATGCACATTAGAATTTTCAACTCTATTTTATTTGCACCATACTATTAATTCGATTATATGAACGGCCAATTTCGTATATCAGAAAGTGTGTATTACAAAAGTGCTAATCATATAATCGATAGAACATGATGAAATTTATCAATTAACATGGCTCTGATGCCACATGTTGAATCAATTTCAACATATAATATCAATTATACAAGTTCCAAATTAATCTACCATAAATAATGGGTTGTAAAACTTACTTGATTGAGAAGATTCATTCATTTGGGTGTTTGATGAAGATGATGCCATGATGATGATCTTGATTAAGAGTCTAATTGCCCTTCAATTAAGATGGATTGAGTTATGGTGTTAGAGAATTTTATCAGTGATAGAATGAATGATGATCGTTCTATTGTGACAGTTAATTAGGGCAACGACTCAACAATCAATTTAACCACCATATTTACATATTGACCCCTTATGGTATTAACTCCCATCAAATTAGATACCATAATTATGAGGCTACACAGATTTAGTCCATATAAATGTTAAATGGTCAAAAGCCATATAAATATTTCCAACATCATATTACTCCCATAAATCATCCATGTATTAATCTATTATAGTTAATCTTAGTTCAAAAATCAACCCGGTTAGGATTTGCTTTAGCAAGATTAAAGACTTTAAAGATGGTCTCCATTCCCCTCAGTAATGATATTACTACGCCCTTGATGAAACAAAAAATGTGATCTAAAAAACTTGGCTTAAAGCCACAAAGGAGATGGCTGATGCAACTTTCTTCATGTAGCGAGTGGATCTGTTCCGTTAATCTCTTCTACTTTTGCTTGTTCCATACTTAATTATCCTTTCTACTTAATCCTGGGGTGGTTGTCTAGTGAGTTCCTTTATTTTTATGCTACCTAAACAAGTAAACGACTTGTTTGAGTTTGGCCCTCGTTTGATTGAGCTCGTTGTGAATATTTAGAGCATGTAATTTCTATAGCTTTGGTCATTCTTTTTGTCAAAGTGACATATGGTAATTCTCAGAGTTTTGATCATTTGGCATCGTTATCGAAGCAAAATATCTGGTAATTCTTAGTCGTGATCATTTAGCATCGACCATTGACATTACTTTTCCTGGTTGAACCGATTATTCTTTTAAAACTTCTATTCATATCTCTAGGCGATGGAATGTTGTTGATGCGGTTTTAATAAGGTGCCTCATCCTTCTTTGTCTTCGGGTACGTGAACTGCCTTCCATTCTCTTAACTTCACCTTTAGTACTTGTGTTTATATTTACATATGCGATCGTAATTGCTGTTCATCTACATGTTCCAATTGTTTTGTTTCTCCGTCTTCTTTGTTATCTTGAGTGTGACAGTGAAGGCTTCACACGTTGTTATCGGAGCTATAAGAATATGATTTTAGGGCATACGTAAGTTCTTCTTCCTTGGTCTATTTTAATTGGCTTTCTTACTTTTAGCCTTATCTCTTCAACTTTCTCTTGTCTTCACGAAGCTCGTGATACTAGAAATTCATGTTTTTATGGCTTTTGGCGTACTTATTCATAGCTCATAGTGACTATGAGTTATATGATCGCTTGGGTGTATCGCAACAATATCTCGTCTAGTTTCATAATAGACTTGGTTAGCGTGTAGACACCTTTCTTTGTTGCTTTCGTGGTGCATGGGTTTTCCTTTTTACAGACCCTTGCTGTCTTCTTTCGTCGAACTGATTCTCTTTCATGGCTTCTTTCCTTCGGTCCCTTTGTTAAATGGTAAGGGACAGAAACGATGTTTGACTTGTTAGGAGCCTCAGTGCTCTTGTTTTTTCCTCTTATTTTGTCCAAGAGGATATTTGTTGTTACCCGGGAATCTTTATACAGCTTTTATATTAATCAGTTATTTCTCTCTTGGTTGTCTTGTGAATATTTGTCACCTAATAAAATTTCTCGTGTTCCCGTTGTTTTTAACTTTTTACGGCAAGTGTGAATGCTCAGGTATCGGTTGGATGGTTACCTTACTTTATCGGGGGATGGATCTTTACTTACTTGTACTGGTAGACTCTGTTATGCGTGACGCAAATACTTCTCCTTTGCTAATGCTCCTTTAGTTTTATCAAAGCGCTTGCATGTTTTTAAAATCGTAACGATTGTGCTGTAGTGTATCTTTCCCTGCCCCTTTTTGCTTTTGCTTGTAATGCAGCACTTCGATCATGCTTTTATTTTTTATTTTTAGCATGGTCGCTTCAAGATTGTGGTACTCTTTATTAGAATGTCTTTGCATCGTATTTTTAATACATTTTTCCTTTGTGTAGTTGGATCGTTTCGACATTGCTTTGATGTAAGTGTTGAAAATTGAAAATTAAATAACAATAGTTACCTAGTTTGTAGAGTTTAACCTTGAATTTATTGTTGTAACTTTGTTTTAGGATCTTAATGAAGTCCCTGTAAATGATGGTGTGGATATGGGTGTTGTGGAGAAGGATTTTGTGGATAACGATGCTATGGAAATGCCTACCCCATCTTCCTTAAATTTAGAGAATCAACAATTGGAACCAAAAGTAAGCTTCTTATTTCGGATGCTAACACTCTTTTAACATATATACATTTTCATTTATTTGTCAACTTTATAAGTAATTTAACAATTTGTAATCTAATGATAGTGTAAAGGTACAAAAGAGGGTCGTGGCAAAAGGATATGCAAACCATCGTGGATGTTGAGATCACCATATGCAAAAATTGACAGTGGTATACGCAAAACTAGGCGTACTATCAAAGAAAAAGATTTGAAGCAAACTATAAGAATGTTGGCTGGTAAGAAGATTTTTTTGGATTTACACGTCATTGAACAATAATGAGGGAGTAGACAATGTGTTTTGGTCGGAACTGATCGCTAGGATTCATGGAGAGCACATATATCTTTGGATTTGCTACTTGCTAAACCAAAGGAAAGCAAATCGTTGGACCATCAAGAATCGAGGCTTTTGACATTCCGAGGTTGCGACATGAGAATTGCCGCATTTCCCTTGTATTGACAAGATTGATTTAGTAAGTTAGTCTTCTTCTTTACTTTTCTTTAATTAACAATTAATTCTAATTCTATATATCGTTGAACATTGCAAACAAGCATTGGGTCCTCGCATGCAATGACATGCCACAATGGACAATAACTATTTACGACAGATATGGGTGGACACACATAACATACATAATATTTTTCTAACATTATATCTAATATTATACTAATATGCTTTGTTTGTTCCAAGTCCTACGCCCCCTTAACCAACTGAGCTACACGGCGGGGACTATACTAATGTCACACTCCGACCAAAGGCGGCGGAACATGCCGGGGTGCAACGTGATTGGACAAATACACAAGACACTATTTAAAGTGACAATATTTAATCAACTCATTTATTTCATAAATCAATAAACAAACACATCTCGTTCATATTAACAAATTTTGAAACAAGTAGTAATCATATTGTTCGTTTTACTAATACCCTAATAGTCTTGGTAACGTTTTTCATCAAGTCCTCGAGTCAACAAAAGTCAAACCTGTAACATACATAAAATAATATTTTGTCAACACGTATGTTGGTGAGCAATTTCATAGTTTGAGTATATATAATATGAGCGAAATCCACAAACGTATATGAGACTATAAATAAAAGCATCAATCGTGGCATATAAAACATATGTAAATGAGGATCCTTTCTACTCGGTAACAACCGACATACTCGGGATAATGTGGCCCTATTCTACTAGCACAAGGCTAAGTAGTTAGGGGAGCGTATGATCGTACTTAATGAGGCTCAACAACAACATAAAAATAAACACTCGCGCACGTAAAGCATATGAGACATATAACACACAAAAGGGCAAGTATTCCAAGTATCATATACCCTAAAGTTTGTGGTTTGAGAAAAGTGTATAATAAATCATTCTTGTTTTGAGTAAGTATGCATGTTACCCCCAAAAGATAAAAGTGAAAACGGGGGATGAAATGTACTCACCTCAATTGACAAATCGAGAAATACTAAATGATCGAAATGTAGAAAGCTTGCGAACGAAACGAACGAATCCAACTTGAAAGCTAAATGAAAACGAATAAATAAAATATATTAATGAACTTGAACTTTAGTTGAAACTACATTGAAACATTAAACAAGAAGGTTCGGTTATTAGTCGGGTTACCGGTAAATTTGTTAACGATTAGGGACTCGTACTTAAATGATAATTAATATGAAAATAATATTATTTTATTGGGCTTTTAAATAACTAAACCAATATTAAATAGCAACGAGACGGGTTTTAAATCAAGAGTTCGATTTTATAAGAATGAATTGATATTAAAGTTTATAATAATATTATTAATGATAATAATAATTCTAAAAAGATATGTTAGATATATATATATATATATATATATGATAATAATGATAATAATAATAACAATAATTATTTTCTACAATACTAATAATAGTAGTTACAGAATAAAGGTCTTGGTATTAATTAAAGTGTCGTTAATAGAAATAATAATAACAATTAATATTGATAATAATATTGATAATAATATTAATGATAAATAAGTATAATAGTAAGTTATATGTAATAATATTAATAATAATTTTTACGTAGCGATATTAGTATTAATAGCAACAATAACTTTTATTGTATGAAAAATACTACTAAAACCGGCTAGGACGAGACCCGAACCCGAGACCTCTCGTTCAATAACTTATGTACAAACCAACCGAACCAAAATAATTAAACGCAAGAACTTATTATATCCATTTCCCGGGTGTTCATCTTTTACCCAAAACAAACCAACTCAATACCCAAATCAACCCGTTTCAAATTATATAATCCAACAACATAACCGATTTTTAACGGTTTAAATCTGACAATCTCTATACGAAAATAACAATACCAAAACTCGAATTAACTTTACCTATTATATGTTTGCGAGTCGTCGGAGATGAAGGCTGCCGAATATGAAGAAACGGAGGGTCGCCGGGGCCAAAATCTGGCCGCCGGACAAACGTATAAGAGAGAGAGAGAGAGAACGGCGAGAGGGAGAGAGAGAGAGTAGAGAGAGAGACGACGGGAGGTAGAGAGAGAGCAGAGAGAGATAGAGAGACACTGAGAGTGAGGGAGACACGGCGGGCCGCCGGAGAGCCGAGGCTGGCCGGAAAAACGAGGCGGAGTGGGAGGGGGTTAAGCGGCTACCGGAAAACGTAACCAAAGAGGGAAAGAAGGAGGTTGCGGCTGGGTTGGTGCGTCAGAAGGGTGGTGGCCGGAGGCGGTGGTGCTCGCCGGAGGCGGCGGCGGCGGCCGGCCGGAAAGAGAGAAGAAGATGGGGGCGATGATGATAATAATGTTAGGGTTAGGTTATCTTTTCCTTTTTATATGCATAACATATTTTCAAAACTGGCCCCTCAAGTTTCAATCGTTGTTTAACACGAGTTTAAAGGTTCCAAAGTTTATAACGAGTTTACGAAAATCCGTTTGAACCTCTTATGTTTTTCTTAACAACACTATATCATCGGTTTATTTAAGATTGAGGTCTAAAGTATTATCATTTAATAATTTAAATAAAGTTCTAAAAAAATGTTGTCTCGGTTTTACAAAATAAAGTTTACAACACGAAAACAATTCGAGGCCCGAATTTGACGAATGTCACAATATCCCCAACATTTTGGAAATTTCGTCCCGAAATTAAAATAAACTTAAAGGACAGTAATTATTAACGAATGTTGTCTTTAGTAAGATAATTGCATGAATAAATTTTTAGCAAACGGATAACGTCAAATCCTTGCATGACTTGAAAAATGCTACAAATGATAAACAAAATAAAGGCACTTATATATAGGATGTACCAGCGGCGTATCCACCATGCCCTTATTATGTTTTCACATTTTTATCGTTTTTCTGACATCATCCTCGGGTCGGAGTTATCGCACACAACCGTACTTACCATGGCTTCCATACGGGGATTTCGATAATTAAGTGTGCACCCATAATTATTTAGATTGTCGTATGGTCCACATGGTTCGTTCTATTGTGTGGTTTAAGAGACATATTTATTTTGAAATCTTTAAATAATAGATGTGTAAATAAATTTGTTGAATTTTACCAATATTGACAAAACAGTACTGGCGGTTGAGAATTTCGGGATTGACTTTTTAGTAAGTAGGAAAATGGGATACATAAATGAAACATTTTAAGGTCTTAGAATATAAACCAAGGCGAAAATATAACAATTCGGCTTAAATTAAGTAAAGACGATCAATTTAGATAAGAAAAATATAGGGTAAACAATATGAAATAAGATTCGAAGTCAAAAGTCATCAAGATAGTTAGCAAAGTTTATAAATCGAGGTAATTTATAAAATTGATAAGATGAAACTTGATAAATAGAAATAAAAAGTCAAATAAATGATCACATAGAGTTGGGATAAACGATTATACAACTTGCAATAACGTCGTACGATGAATTTCACACGTGAACAAACTTGAGGTTAAAAGAAATTGAGAATTTGATTGCGTGAAATCACGAGAATGAGGTGAGTTTCTTTGGGATGACGCATACATGTATCAATATAAATAAAATAGCATCTAGTTAACAATCAAAACCATCGATGAAATGTAATAAAACGTGAATACGGCCGCTATTGTGAAACAATTTATATAATCGTTATTATAATAACGGTTTCTAATGGCGCCAAAACTTGTAGACAGCCACACATCGGCCGTTTAATAGATTAGATGAAATGATATAGAATAATGTATAGATTCTGTTTACATAAATGCTCAATTATAATAACATAGTCATGGAAATATCGTTTAAATGATAACCAAAATTAGTAGCGAAGTTGAGGCTATGGAAGTATTACTCAATTTGTTATTGAATAGTTTGCATTCGGTCCCGAAAAATCAAACACTACAAATGAAATCTCATGTGCAAAATATTATCATCGAAACATCTCATCAAATGAAAAGAAACTCGCACAATTGTGACCCTCGAATTAATTATTAAATATGTCAATCGCGTTTTATATACCCTTTGAAAATATAAGAATAACATCGAAATGAAGTCTCAAGTAAAATCGTTTTATTGTTTCCAAGAAAATGTATATAATAACAAGCATTGCGGTAATGTGTAGTTAGAGAAAGGTGTAAATCGTTATCAAATGAAAGCCGTGCAAGCCAAATTGTAGGAAATTGTATACATAAAGCGGTTGTGATGAAAAATATTTATTAAATAATGCTTGCGATGATAAGAAGTAATGGTTTGCGTAAATCGTTATTGAACGAAAATTTGTTACTAAATAAATTCTGCATTCAACATTCAAAATGAAACCTCGTATTTATAAAGTCTTTATGAGATTTATCGCCTTAGGTGACAATATTTAAAATCTTGAAATCATACATATAATCGTTTAATAAACTTTGAAAACAAATCCTCATAATCAAATTTTTTTTTTTATTTATTTTTTTTGTTGTGACGACAATACCATATATATATATATATATATAGAGAGAGAGAGAGAGAGAGAGTTTATAATTTAAAGGTAATTATTTTAACACATGAGGTTGTTATAAATACACTAGTTGTTATATATAAATAAATAAATAAAAATTTAGAAAAAACGAAGCTTGCATGTGTAGGGAGTGGTTTTAAGCTTCGTACGGTGAATGGTTTGGAAATTTAGTGGTAAGTGAGAGTGTTTAGGTCGGCTTGGATTGTTGAGTGTTCTTGAGTTGAATCGATGGGGTTTTTTGAGTTTAAGTCTTTTAAGTGGGTTAGGCTTGGATGATTTGTGTGAGTAGTGGTTGGGCTAATAGGTGAGGTTTGGCTTATTTGAGCTCGGGTTAAGTTGATGGGTTAGATAATTTTGATCTTGGCTAGTTTGGGTTGAGATTTGGTTTATACATGTATTTTGTAAGGAGTGTTTGGGTTGCTATTTTGATATCAAACTCTATGGTTGGATGAGAACGATGTGGCGATATGGTTTGGTGAATTGACATAGCATGGGTCGAAGGATTTGAGTCATAGCTGGGTAAGCTTTGGTTATTATATGTTCAAGGCATTTTATGGGTGTGTTTGTCGGTGTCTTTGAAGTATTTGGATAGTTAGTTTGATAGGTGTTCGTGGCATAAAGGTGTCGGTATTTAAGGCTTTTTGTATATCTTGGATTTTGCATGGGGTTTGAGTAGATGAGGATATAACATGATGTGTTAGGTTTCGTTCATATTGAGGAAAGATGTGAGTGCTCGGAAACTTTTAAGTTGAAGGGTGGTTTGATTTATGGCGGTTGTTTGAGATGAGATACGGGTGTCTGGGAACTTGTGGTTGTGTATATGGAGATTTTTTTTTTACTAATAATAGGTATTAAATTGAAAATATCATAGTTTATAAATGATGTTTGAAGCATCCATGAAAATTTTGATAATAAAAATTACAAGTTAATATATATAATATATATATATAAACATAATTTTTGGAGATTCGAGCGTGTGAATCACAAACTTTTTTTTATTTAAAATATTATTATTTTTTTTTCTTATGAGGAAATTTAAAATACGTAAATTTGAATGTCAAAATTTGTTATGGGTCTCAATATTAAATGATGAATGTCGTTTCTGGAAATACAAAGTTGCGTAATGAAATTTTATTTTATTTTATTTTATTTTTACACA